>NC_086450.1:127997172-128330266 GCF_028390025.1 Pseudophryne corroboree
AAACAAATATTTTCTCCCACTTATGATTTTGTGTGCAGATGATGGGGGTACCACGCACCTAGCAACACAACTCTAATATACACTGAATCACTGTTAATATTAAAACACTATGCAAATTATTTAATTTGATTATTTAAAAAAAAAAGGATGGAAGGCAATTGTTTACATTTTTACACAGCAGGAGCAAGAGGTCTGCTTAGCAAAAAAAACAATTTTTTTTAGTACAGATAAGGGGTATGTAACACGCACCCAGTAACACAACCCTAATATACACTGCATCACTCTTAATAACACACTAAGCAAATTATTTAATTTGATTATCAAAAATAAAAAAGGATGACAGGAAATTGTTTACAGTTTTACACAACAGAAAAAAGAGGTCTCCTTTGCAAGAAATAATTATTGTGTGGTACAGATATGTTACACGCACTCAGTAACACAACCCTAATGTACACTGCATCACTCTTTATAATACCACATTATGGGCTGGATGTATTGAACCCGTGTTTGGCAGGCATGACGCGCGGTTTTTTAAAGGGGCAATTACTTACAAGGCAAAACCATGCCTTGTAAGGGATTGCCCCTTTAAAAAAGGTCCGAGTTTGGCCGGCATTCCGCAAGGCTGCCGAACTCGTGTGTCCGTGTGTGGGCCCCCTCCTTTCCCATAGCCGGCAGCACCGCTGTTAGCGCTCTGAGTACTAGAGACTCTGGCACAGTACCAGAGTCGACAAACAATTTGGAAGCTGCTCAATTGTTTGTCTGCTTGTGTGCAAGAGGCATTGAATGGGAGCAGCATTTGGAAGGCATGCTGTTTCTTGTAGTGCCAGTGGGAGATCCTGGGGGTGGCTCCCGGGTAAGTTAGCTCTCTGTCTGGAAGTGTTTTAGTAATAGCCTTTATCATGAGGCCTACTGTGACAAATGACATGGCCCTATGTGGGCACTGCTATTATGTAGGTTAGGACTGCTGTATCAGAGAAGCCATGAAGTGGCCAGCAGCTAAACATGTGTTTGCAAACATTTGTGACTAATTCTCTGAATTTTATTATCAGATAGGTTCAGGGATGGTTACAGGGAATTTTCAGTGTGCGGAAGGGTATTTAGGGGTGGGGATTTGCACCCCCCTTCCTCTTTGTCTGTTGACAGTACCAGAGTCTACAGCACATGCGCAGGTCTCCGAAAAATGGCGCTGCGGACATTTTTCCAGAGACCTGCGCATGCGTGGTAGACTCTGGCACTGTGCCAGAGTCTCTAGTGCTCAGAGCACTAACAGTGGCGCTGCCAGCTACAGGATAGGAGGGGGCCCACACACGGAGACTGCACACGGATCCCCTCCTCCCTAGATACACCGCTGAGCAATGCGGTAGTATAAATAAAACTGTAAAGCTAAACTAACTCGGCGCCCACCTGCAAACTATAAATTTGCACCCTGCCATATTTTACAAAGGGACAGCGCACGCCTTTGGTGCACACCGAAAAAGGGGTGTGGTCTTACACTACAGGGGCATGGCCACACAATAGTACCCCAATTTCAAATTATGCCACAGTAGCACAATCTTATTCATATAACACCGCACGTAGTAGTGCTTCTTCTACACAAAATCCCCCCTGTAGTAGTGCCGCTTACACAAAATCCCCCCTGTAGTAGTGCCACTTACACAAAATCCCCCTGTAGTAGTGCCACTTACACAAAATCCCCCCTGTAGTAGTGCCGTTTACACAAAATCCCCTCTGTAGTAGTGCAGCTTACACAAAATCCCACCCTGTAGTAGTTCCGCTTACACAAAATCCCACCCTGTAGTAGTGCCGCTTACACAAAATCCCACCCTGTAGTAGTGCCGCTTACACAAAATGCCCCCTTAATAGTGCCACTTACACAAAATCCCACCCCGTAGTAGTGCTGCTTACACAAAATGCCCCCTTAGTAGTGTCGCTTACACAAAATACCCCCTGTAGTAGTGCCGCTTACACAAAATGCCTCCTTAGTAGTTCCGCTTACACAAAATCCCCCCTGTAGTAGTGCGCTTACACAAAATCCCCCCCTGTAGTAGGGAGCTTACACCAAATCCCCCCCTGTTGTAGGGAGCTTACACCAAATCCCCCCTGTAGTAGTGTGCTTACACAAAATCCCCCCTGTAGTAGTGCCGCTTACATAAAATGCCCACCTAGTAGTGCCGCTTACACAAAATGCCCTCTTAGTAGTGCCGCTTACACAAAATTCCACCTGTGGAATACACACATACACACACACACAGAGATACATACACACATACACTTTCTCAAGCTCACTCACTCTCTTTACATCTTTTTACCAAAAGGAAGTCTGGCTGGCCGGAGCTGTCAATCCTCCAGGCTGTGGCTCCTCATGATCTGCATGGTCCCTTGTAGCTCTGCCCCTCCGTTCCATGTAACCCCGCCCCCTTTTCGGGTCTACCTGCAGAGTGAACTTGAACACTCCGCGCTGCCTGTCACACAGTCAGGGAGGGGGAGAGGATGCTTAAAGCTGCCGGGGCCGCTGCCTGTCACAGTGTGACAGGCACAGCAGCCGGCAGCAGCAAGGGGACAGGCGGCGCAGCAGCAGCGGGGATGCAGGGCAGGCAGAGCGCCTCTCCATCCTGGCGCCTACCTGCACTGCATCTCTTTGCTGAGAGGGTACCGACAGGCCAGAATGGCACCTAATGGCATGTTTTTGTTTTTTTAAACAGCGCACCAGCTCTGGGATCTGTGTTTGGCAGGGATACCCTAGATGTTACTCGGAAACACTTGGATCTGCTAAGCTCGAGTGTGTTTGGATTTTGTAAAAACCAAACCGCACATCTCTAGTTTAATTGCACAGTAGTGATAAGAGGAGTTTATCGGACTTGAGTAGGATCTCTATAAAAATTAAAAGAAATAAAATTTTATAGAGCTCTACTTACTAAGGACCAGTGATAATTGGTATTGCTTGCACCAATTTATTGGCAGAGAAGGGTTAATTCACTTAAATAGCCAAACATTCTGATTTTTAATCATTAGATTTACTAAGAAATAGAGGGTACATGTATGAAGCAGTGAAAAGAGTGGAGAAGTGAGCCAGTGGAGAAGTTGCCTATGGCAACCAATCAGCTGATCTGTATAATTTTATAGTATGCAAATTATAAATGTTACTTCAATGCTGATTGGTTGCCATGGGCAACTTCTCCACTAGCTCACTTCTCCACTCTTATCACTGCTTCATACATTTACCCCTAAGTCACTGCTAAATCATGCAATTGTAATGTACTTGCTTTATTTTGCGCTACCTATATCTTGAGAATGTGCAGCAAAAGCAAATTTCGTACAGTCCAGTGCAGCAATTTATGTCTCTTCTCATTATCTTTTCCCATACATTGTGCCAGATCCATGACAGGTGAAATGTGTCTGCTGTGTTTTGAAAGAAAGTTATCCAGCACGTGTTGTGTCACATTACATAATCTTTTTTTTAACTTTTGACAGAGATGCTGAGAAAAGTGCTTAATTAGTAACTTGCATGGATCCGTTACTGACCTTTCTATGGCAAATATAATGATAAGATTTAGATGGATTTTAGGTGGCATAGCCTGTGGGGGTTTGAGTCTGCTGGCAAAAGCCAGGAATGCACATTAAGATGGAACAAGAACAAGGCATATGGAAATAATTAGTGGCTGAACATAATTGTAGTGTACGTACACTTGTCTGGTTGTGTGTCTGCTGAGCTGTTAATACCATCGCAGTGTTGTAGCTACTTTTAGTTCTTGTCTTAAACTGCTCCAGATATTTCTAGCTGGTGTCTTCTAAAGTGCAGAATATATTTTTAACCTGATACTTAAGAGTACTGTACAGTTGGCTTATATAAAAGAGCTACTAAAAACATTTGAAATGTAAAGGTGGGTACA
The DNA here is from genome assembly GCF_028390025.1 of Pseudophryne corroboree. Classification (NCBI taxonomy): domain Eukaryota; kingdom Metazoa; phylum Chordata; class Amphibia; order Anura; family Myobatrachidae; genus Pseudophryne; species Pseudophryne corroboree. The sequence goes on from NC_086450.1 coordinate 128,001,063, forward strand.
CACTGATAGATATTTCTGCCGATCAATTGATCGGCAGATATATCTATGGACGGATCGGGCAGTGTTCTGTGGATACACACTGCCCGATCCATCGGGGGCTGACGTCATGAACTGGGCAGGCGTGTACACACGCCCGCCCAGTTCAGCTGTCAATCACCGCCAGCCGCCGCAGCATGTGTACGGGCAGCCGGCTGGTCAGCCGTACACACACAGCGATGCGCCAATATATTGGTAGATATATTGGACGTCGGCTGTGCTGCAGGGCCGACGCGATATGTCTGTGAACGACGGAGTTCACAGACATATCGCCCATACACACTGGCCGACGGACCCGTAATATATCGGCCGTTCAATAGAACGGCTGACATATCGGCCAGTGTGTATCCACCTTAAGTGTAGAGGTTTTCAGGAGTTCAGAACAACAGAAAATATTTCAGTTTTCCTGTTAGTAATCCCAAATAGGCAAATACTGTGTTCAAGTTCAAAGTTTTCATGGGCTACATGGCTCCTCAGTAGCATTCACATGCCGGGTAAAAGCCACTTAATCAACGAAGAACTAAGTGAAGAGGAGTAGGGACCATTGAGTGTCTCCATCAGAAAGATATAATTGATTTTGGACACTATCAATGAGAGAGAAGATTTATGTTGCTTCCACAATTGGGATATAGTTGCCTTTGTAGCAATAAAAATATGACTTAGTACTGTAGGTATCTGTGATCTGCGGGGATTGTTTTTGGGAATATATGCAGAAAGGCAGTTTGCTGGGATAATGATACGCTTTAAGAGCTTGCAAAATTAGACCTTGGAGAGGATGAATAAAAGGACACCTCCTAAATATATGCAGAGTTGCCCACTTGACCACAACCCCACCAGCATGTCCTAGACTGAGAAAGCCATATCTTGTGCAGTATATCAGAGGTCACATATATACAGTAGAACAACTTCTTATACATTTCAATATGAGAAAGATATTTGGACATTTTATAGATTGAGATAACCAGATGGGACCAGTCATCAGAGTCTAAATCACGTTCCCATTTGAGATGTGCCGGTAGTTTATCTCCCGTTTTAGTTGTCAACAATAAGGAATACCAGAATGAAATACCACCCCTGCACTAAACAGATGAAATGTGAAGAAATATTGGCCAGAGCAGAGCAAGGATTATCTACCATCAAATCCAGTGACTAATCAGAAGGAACTTATAAAATCTGCAGAAGGGATACCATATATGGATTGCAATTGAGCAAATGACATAAATATATTTATCTGAGTATGGCGCATATATCTCGCAGAGTGTGTATGCCTGTAGCTTCCCATACAGATAGATTCAAGTAAGGAATAAGGAAGGCCAAAACCTGTAATGACAATTTAATGAGGGGAGTGGGAATTGGTGAAATAGGGTAAGTTATTTGTAGAGATGTGCGTGTTCAGATTTACTCAGTTCTTAATGCTAAACTAGCTCAAGTTTGGATTTATCCAGCTTTTTCTTATTGGTTATCCAAAACATGTGACTAGATAGCCAATAAGATGTTGTTTTTGAGATGTGTGTAAAACTGAATAAATATGAGTAAATCCAAACCGCACATCTCAAGTAATTTGTTCCATCTATTGCCAAGGCAAAGATGAGAGGGGAGAGGGGGCACCCCTGTCATGTTCCATCACTAATAGGGAATGTTGAGCACAGGAAACCATTACAGAAAATTCTGGCTCCTGGGGCAGAGTATAAGGCGTGAATCAATTCCTAGAGAAATTAAATTTAAGAAGGGCTGCCTTCATGTAGCACGAATGGAACCTAATTAAAAAATTTTTACAGCGTCCAATGAGAGTGCCAGAAGCAGGTCCCCCTTCTTGGAGAAAAGCTCCTAAATATTGAGGGATTTTGAGTGTTGCCTCCCTACAACAAAACAAACCTGATCTTGGTTAATCAAGCTTTGCAACAAGAGGTTCAGCCGAGTCTCTACCATTTTGGCATACAGTTTCATTTCTGTGTTTAGTAAAGGTATAGGTCTATAATTTTAGATATACAGTATGCATGATCTTTGCCTAGTTTAAGAATGGTGGCTGTGCGAGCGTCAGGCATCTCAGGGGGAAAAGATCCGAAGGAGGAACCAAGACAAAAGTTGAATACTGCTTAATAATATACACTACTAGTGAAAACATTTTAGAACACTCCCCAGTGAATAATCTGAAGTCATACAAAAAGTAGGTGAAGGGATGGTTTCTCAGGGTGTTAGGTTAATTTACCACTTTACCATGTGGTTAAGCCCAAATTTTAAAAGGCAATGTTTTTAATAGCTAAATACACCATGGTTTAAATTCCAGGCTTAAGCATGACAGAAGAGGCTGTTTTTAGAAGCTTATTAATTAAACCCCTATGACACCAATTGTCAAACATGGAGGAGGAAGAGTGATGGTATAGGGCTCTTTGGCTAGATCCTGAGTCAACAACTTGCACCTAATGACTGGCACCCTGAACCAAATGGTCTGTGCTAGGGTAAACATATTGATTGAAAACATACCTCCAGGCTATGTCAGAACTACCTTTGACTAAAATAGCAAGATGGTAGGTTTGAAATCATGGAATGACCTGCACAGTCTCAAGTGTTAAACCCCATCCAGCTGGTTTGAGATGAACCGAACAGAGGGGTGAAAGCAAAACAACCTACAAATGCAACACATTTGTGGGAAATTCTTCGTGTTGGGAAGAACTTCTCAAAAAATATCTAATTTTCATTGTAGAATGACACAGGTGTGTTCCACGGTTATATCTGCAAAAGGTGGCTACTTTGATAAGTGAAAACTTTATATTATATTTTGTTTAACAAAATAATGATATGATTTATTTATTTGTTATCTCTGATTGTATACTTGTTCTATGATTTAGCTGAGATATTAAACTGCATAAATGTCAATAAATACTGGAAAATTCCGGATGTTCTAAAATTTTTGAAAAGTAGTACATCTCTGACGTTAGAACATGTTCAAATGGTTGAACTGATTTGAGGCTAACCTATTCACATTCATTTTGTTTGCGTTTTTATTATAAGTTAAATTTAAAAAAATTACCGTTTTTGAATGTTGAACTTTGAAACAATTAGCATCTCTAACAGCAATCAGACTCTCTTAGGCAGAATCAGATTAAGGAGGGGCACAGGGGGCTTGTTTCCCCCCTCTCAGGTGGTCCCCAAGCTTTGGTTACAAGCACAGCTGCAATAAAAAAATGCACTGTAGAAATTGGACGGGGGGTGGAGTCTGAGCATGGGGGCGGGGCTTCACCGCACTGTGCCTTCAGTACGTGTGTTTTGGGTTTTGTCCCACCTGTAGGCTGGAGGAAAGATAGGGAATGCTCCCACCTGCATGAGGCGCAGAGCAGCTAGGGAATTGATGTGCAAGTCCCCAGCGTGAGGTGAAATGGGTATGTGAGTTGTGGCCAGATCCCCTGTTCGATGAAGGCTTGCACACTATCATCCGATCCCTGTATCCCCAAATGTTAGTCTATAGGGCCCCCTGTCTTAAGTGCCACGGGCCCCCCAAAGCCTTAATCCAGCTCTGCACTTAGGGGGAATGTAAAGAACAGTGATCTGTCAAAATTGTCTGGTTTTGCTTTTAAACAAATTATCACTGTAAATCTCAACGCAAGAATTGTAGAAAATGAACACGTTTTCCTCTTAGGCACCTTTAGCCACAAATGTCACTCAGCTAGACAGCAAATGTAAATAGAAATCCAAACAGATGAAGTTCTTAAAACGTTTGACAAGGTTTACATTTTTAGTGGCACTTTAAGCTTATGTCTGCGACTAAGGTTACAGCATTGGTAGGTGTGCACTCTGGGTTAGGTCCCAGGGCGTTGGTCTGGAGTTGTGGACAGCAGGAAGAAACAGCAATAGGAGCAGTTAATATTAACAATATGTGTTTTTCTTATATAAACAAAGGAATTCTGGATTGGGTTAGTTAACTAAATTGTAGACTCAGTTTTACGCAAGGGGTCTCTTGTCCACCTTTGATACTGATCATGGATGTAAACATAGATGTGTTGCTATCATTGGAATACCTACATTAGTACAGCAATATAAAGTGCCATAAGGTACTTCAGGCCCTTACATATAGCGCTGAGTTCCAAATATTCCATAGTAGGCATCATTCACAATGCACCCTGTATACCTGAATGTTTGTTACTAGCATATTGGACACATCATTCAACTGGTTGACAGGTCTCTTGCACCCTTCACACTTACCCGTGTCACTTTACTGTGGTCCCTTCACTCTGTCTCTCGCAGTGGGAACCATTAGCAGGGAGAAGGGGGCAGACCTTCTATGATTATTGTATAGCATACATCATATTACCAGTACAGGATTTCAACCCAAGTTCCTAATGTAGGCTGTACATTATATAATACTTCAAAGGTATTAAAAAGCAACCTGTACACCTATATGTTTGTTACTAGCATTTTGATCACATCCTTTCATGGGACGACTGGTCTAGTACCCTACCCCCACTGCACTTTTCCTGTCCTCTTCTCTCTGTCTCCCGCTTTAGGAGCTATTATCAGGGGGATTGGCCAAACCTATGATTATTATATAGATGACATCATATTATCACATAAAGTATAAACAAATTATTTACCTTCTGGGAGTTTCAGGAAATTTTAAAGCACCAGAATGAAGCAGCAGCATAAAGTGCCAGTATTTGGCCCACTAGACTATCTGTTGTGGTCCGTTTTAAATTTGGGGTCTTTTTTGTAGCGGCCTGGGGGTATATGTACTAAAGGTCAATTTTGATTGATTTTAATAGATTTTGGATCAATTTGCTTTGATCTTAATCGATGACTAACATTTAAAAATGAATATACAAACATAATCTGTTAGTAAATTTGTGTTTTAGCCCTGTAAGCCCAACATCGAGTAAGATCAATTTTAATCGATCTGGAATCGATTAAAATAATTCAAAATCGACCTTTTATAAATATACCTCCCTAGGGGTCTATTAAATTGAAGTCGGAACTGCCGTCTAGTCGGAAAGACGGCAGTTTCCGATTTTTTTAGGTTGAATCATGATTCGACCTGTTCAATAGGGCTGCCGTTTTTCCGACTTGTTGGCAATTCTGCCTTGTCGGAAAACACGTGGATCAGCGGATTAGCCGCGGATCCACGTGTTTTGTCGGATTTGCGGCCAAATCTGACAGGTTTTTGGTCCATTTTTGACAATGTCAATCCGACTTTCAATTTGGCCTCAAAAAGAATACTGAATACTGAATTGATATCGGATCCTTTCCGTTGGAAAGGATCCAACATCAATTGAATAGACCCCCTCTCTATTAGAGGCCTCCATGGTGCAGAACAAGACATGTATTGGAGGGGGTTCTCCTAATATGGGGGGATGCATTTTTAAAGGGACATTTCCTGTAGTGACAAAGTCATAACACCCTAAAATATAAAGAGCATGTCCAGGTTAGCATTCTGTATTTGTATTATTCCAATGGTCATCACATTTAAACCTTAATGTGATATTTGGAAAAGACTAGAACAAGAATCGTCAGATCCCTGAATCTTTTATTAAAAACAAGCCCTTGTTTATTTCTTATTGATGCCTGAAGTGTATTCGAAGGGAGGATGTCAGTGATCAGTATCTATGACAGTTACATTGTGATCTGGTTTTCAAGCAGTTTGTCTGTAGCGAATGTACCGTAATGCTTTAGTACTTGATGCCAAATAATACAATTACCTAGACTTTGCTAACCATAATCGGGTACCTCACTGAATGCAGATTAGTCATATTACTTGTGACTCTATAGGTACATAAAAATACAGTCACGTTGCATTCTGTTTAGTTTTTGATTAGTTTTGTTTCTCTAACGTCCTAAGTGGATGCTGGGGACTCCGTAAGGACCATGGGGAATAGCGGCTCCGCAGGAGACTGGGCACATCTAAAGAAAGCTTTAGGACTATCTGGTGTGCACTGGCTCCTCCCCCTATGACCCTCCTCCAGTTAGATCTCTGTGCCCGAACGAGAAGGGTGCACACTAGGGGCTCTCCTGAGCTTCTTAGTGAAAGTTTTAGTTTAGGTTTTTTATTTTCAGTGAGACCTGCTGGCAACAGGCTCACTGCATCGAGGGACTAAGGGGAGAAGAAGCGAACTCACCTGCGTGCAGAGTGGATTGGGCTTCTTAGGCTACTGGACATTAGCTCCAGAGGGACGATCACAGGCCCAGCCATGGATGGGTCCCAGAGCCGCGCCGCCGGCCCCCTTACAGAGCCAGAAGACAGAAGAGGTCCGGAAAATCGGCGGCAGAAGACATCCTGTCTTCACCAAGGTAGCGCACAGCACTGCAGCTGTGCGCCATTGCTCCTCAGCACACTTCACACTTCGGTCACTGAGGGTGCAGGGCGCTAGGGGGGGGCGCCCTGAGCAGCAATAAAAACACCTTGGCTGGCGAAAATACATCACATATAGCCCCCAGGGCTATATGGATGAATTTTAACCCCTGCCAGAATCCATAAAAAAGCAGGAGAAAAGTCCGCGAAAAAGGGGCGGAGCCAATCTCCTCAGCACACTGGCGCCATTTTCCCTCACAGCTCAGTTGGAGGGAAGCTCCCCTGGCTCTCCCCTGCAGTCACTACACTACAGAAAGGGTTAAAAAAGAGAGGGGGGCACTAATTAGGCGCAGTATTAACAATACAGCAGCTATAAGGGGAAAAACACTTATATAAGGTTATCCCTGTATATATATAGCGCTTTGGTGTGTGCTGGCAAACTCTCCCTCTGTCTCCCCAAAGGGCTAGTGGGGTCCTGTCCTCTATCAGAGCATTCCCTGTGTGTGTGCTGTATGTCGGTACGTTTGTGTCGACATGTATGAGGAGAAAAATGATGTGGAGACGGAGCAGATTGCCTGTAATAGTGATGTCACCCCCTAGGGGGTCGACACCTGAGTGGATGAACTGTTGGAAGGAATTACGTGACAGTGTCAGCTCTGTATAAAAGACAGTGGTTGACATGAGACAGCCGGCTACTCAGCTTGTGCCTGTCCAGACGTCTCATAGGCCGTCAGGGGCTCTAAAGCGCCCGTTACCTCAGATGGCAGATATAGACGCCGACACGGATACTGACTCCAGTGTCGACGGTGAAGAGACAAATGTGACTTCCAGTAGGGCCACACGTTACATGATTGAGGCAATGAAAAATGTTTTACACATTTCTGATAATACGAGTACCACCAAAAAGGGGTATTATGTTCGGTGAGGAAAAACTACCTGTAGTTTTCCTGAATCTGAGAAATTAAATGAGGTGTGTGATGATGCGTGGTTTTCCCCCGATAACAACTGATAATTTCTGAAATGTTATTGGCATTATATCCTTTCCCGCCAGAGGTTAGGGTGCGTTGGGAAACACCCCCTAGGGTGGATAAAGCGCTCACACGCTTGTAAGGGCTCTACCCTCTCCTGAGATGGCCGCCCTTAAGGATCCTGCTGATAGAAAGCAGGAGGGTATCCTAAAATGTATTTACACACATACTGGTGTTATACTGCGACCAGCAATCGCCTCAGCCTGGATGTGCAGTGCTGGGTTGGCGTGGTCGGATTCCCTGACTGAAAATATTGATACCCTAGATAGGGACAGTATATTTTTGCCTATAGAGCATTTAAAAGATGCATTTCTATATATGCGTGATGCACAGCGGAATATTTGCCGACTGGCATCAAGTCTAAGTGCGTTGTCCATTTCTACCAGTAGAGGGTTATGGACACGTCAGTGGTCAGGTGATGCGTATTCCAAACGGCATTTGGAAGTATTGCCTTAATAAGGGGAGGAGTTATTTGGGGTCGGTCTTTCAGACCTGGTGGCCACGGCAACAGCTGGGAAATCCACGTTTGTACCCCAGGTCGCCTCTCAACATGAGAAGACGCCGTATTATCAGGCGCAGTCTTTTCGTGGACAAGCGGGCAAAATGTTCCTCATTTCTGCCCCGTGACAGAGGGAGAGAAAAAAGGCTGCAGAAATCAGCCAGTTCCCAGGAACAGAAACCCTCTCCCGCCTCTGCCAAGCCCTCAGTATGACGCTGGGGCTTTACAAGCAGAATCAGGCACGGTGGGGGGCCCGTCTCAATGAATTTCAGCGCGCAGTGGGCTCACTCGCAAGTAGACCCCTGGATCCTTCAGGTGATATCTCAGGGGTACAAATTAGAATTCGAGACGTCTCCCCCTCGCCGTTTTCCTAAAGTCGGCTTTACCGATGTCTCCTTCTGACAGGGAGACAGTTTTGGAAGCCATTCACAAGCTGTATTCCCAGCAGGTGATAATCAAGGTACCCCTCCTGCAACAGGGAACGGGGTATTATTCCACACTGTTGTGGTACCGAAGCCGGACGGCTCGGTGAGACCGATTCTAAATCTAAAATCTTTGAACACTTACATACAGAGGTTCAAATTCAAGATTGAGTCACTCAGAGCAGTGATTGCGAACCTGGAAGAAGGGGACTACATGATGTCTCGGGACATCAAGAATGCTTACCTTCATGTCAAAATTTACCCTTCTCACCAAGGGTACCTCAGGTTTATGGTACAGAACTGTCACTATCAGTTCAGACGCTACCGTATGGATGGTCCAGGGCACCCCGGGTCTTTACCAAGGTAATGGCCGAAATGATGATATTCCTTCGAAGGAAGGGAATTTTAGTTATCCCTTACTTGGACGATTCCCTGATAAGGGTAAGATCCAGGGAACAGTTGGAGGTCGGTGTAGCACTATCTCAGGTAGTGTTGCGGCAGCACGGTTGGATTCTCAATATTCCAAAATCGCAGCTGGTTCCGACGACTTGTCTTCTGTTCCTAGGGATGATCCTGGACACAGTCCAGAAAAAGGTGTTTCTCCCGGAGGGGAAAGACAGGGAGTTATCCGAGCTAGTCAGAAACCTCCTAAAACCGAGCCAAGTCTCAGTGCATCAATGCACAAGGGTTCTGGGTAAAATGGTGGCTTCCTACGAAGCAATCCCATTCGGCAGATTCCACGCAAGAACTTTCCAGTGGGACCTGCTGGACAAATGGTCCGGGTCGCATCTTCAGATGCATCAGCGGATAACCCTGTCACCAAGGACAAGGGTGTCCCTCCTGTGGTGGTTGCAGAGTGCTCATCTTCTAGAGGGCCGCAGATTCGGCATTCAGGACTGGGTCCTGGTGACCACGGATGCCAGCCTGCGAGGCTGGGGAGCAGTCACACAGGGAAGGAATATCCAGGGCTTATGGTCAAGCCTGGAGACATCACTTCACATAAATATCCTGAAGCTAAGGGCCATTTACAATGCTCTAAGCTTAGCAAGACCTCTGCTTCAAGGTCAGCCGGTGTTGATCCAGTCGGACAACATCACGGCAGTCACCCACGTAAACAGACAGGGTGGCACAAGAAGCAGGAGGGCAATGGCAGAAGCTGCAAGGATTCTTCGCTGGGCGGAAAATCATGTGATAGCACTGTCAGCAGTATTCATTCCGGGAGTGGACAACTGGGAAGCAGACTTCCTCAGCACGACCTCCACCCGGGAGAGTGGGGACTTCACCCAGAAGTCTTCCACATGATTATAAACCGTTGGGAAAAACTCGACAGGTATTGCGCCAGGTCAAGGGACCCTCAGGCAATAGCTGTAGACGCTCTGGTAACACCGTGGGTGTACCAGTCAGTGTATGTGTTCCCTCCTCTGCCTCTCATACCCAAGGTACTGAGATTGATAAGATGGAGAGGAGTAAGCACTATATTCGTGGCTCCGGATTGGCCAAGAAGGACTTGGTAACCGGAACTTCAAGAGATGCTCACGGAGGATCCTTGGCCTCTACCTCTAAGAAGGGACCTGCTCCAACAAGGACCCTGTCTGTTCCAAGACTTACCGCGGCTGCGTTTGACGGCATGGCGGTTGAACGCCGGATCCTGAAGGAAAAAAGGCATTCCGGATGAAGTCATCCCTATCCTGATCAAAGCCAGGAAGGATGTAACCGCAAAACATTATCACCGCATTTGGCGAAAATATGTTGCGTGGTGCGAGGCCAGTAAGGCCCGACGGAGGAAATTCAACTGGGTCGATTCCTACATTTCCTGCAAACAGGAGTGTCTATGGGCCTGAAATTGGGGTCCATTAAGGTTCAAATTTCGGCCCTGTCAATTTTCTTCCAAAAAGAACTAGCTTCAGTCCCTGAAGTTCAGACGTTTGTAAAAGGGGTACTGCATATACAGCCTCCTTTTGTGCCTCCAGTGGCACTTTGGGATCTCAATGTAGTTTTTTGGGTTCCAAAAGTCACATTGGTTTGAACCACTTAAATCTGTGGAGTTAAAATATCTCACATGGAAAGTGGTCATGCTGTTGGCCCTGGCCTGGGCCAGGCGCGTGTCAGAATTGGCGGCTTTATCCTGTAAAAGCCCTTATCTGATTTTCCATTCGGACAGGGCGGAATTGAGGACTCGTCCTCAGTTTCTCCCTAAGGTGGTTTCAGCGTTTCACCTGAACCAACCTATTGTGGTGCCTGCGGCTACTAGGGACTTGGAGGACTCCAAGTTGCTAAACGTTGTCAGGGCCCTGAAAATATATGTTTCCAGGACGGCTGGAGTCAGAAAATCTGACTCGCTGTTTATCCTGTATGCACCCAACAAGCTGGGTGCTCCTGCTACTAAGCAGACTATTGCTCGTTGGATTTGTAGTACAATTCAGCTTGCACATTCTGTGGCAGGCCTGCCACAGCCAAAAATCTGTAAATGCCCACTCCACAAGGAAGGTGGGCTCATCTTGGGCGGCTGCCCGAGGGGTCTCGGCTTTACAACTTTGCCGAGCAGCTACTTGGTCAGGAGCAAATACGTTTGTAAAATTCTACAAAATTGATACCCTGGCTGAGGAGGACCTGGAGTTCTCTCAATTGGTGCTGCAGAGTCATCCGCACTCTCCCGCCCGTTTGGGAGCTTTGGTATAATCCCCATGGTCCTTACGGAGTCCCCAGCATCCACTTAGGACGTTAGAGAAAATAAGAATTTACTTACCGATAATTCTATTTCTCGTAGTCCGTAGTGGATGCTGGGCGCCCATCCCAAGTGCGGATTGTCTGCAATACTGGTACATAGTTATTGTTACCAAAAAAAATCGGGTTATTGCTGTAGTGAGCCATCTTTTCTAGAGGCTCCTCTGTTATCATGCTGTTAACTGGGTTCAGATCACAAGTTGTACAGTGTGATTGGTGTGGCTGGTATGAGTCTTACCCGGGATTCAAAATCTCTCCTTATTGTGTACGCTCGTCCGGGCACAGTATCCTAACTGAGGCTTGGAGGAGGGTCATAGGGGGAGGAGCCAGTGCACACCAGATAGTCCTAAAGCTTTCTTTAGATGTGCCCAGTCTCCTGCGGAGCCGCTATTCCCCATGGTCCTTACGGAGTCCCCAGCATCCACTACGGACTACGAGAAATAGAATTATCGGTAAGTAAATTCTTATTTTTATGACTATTTATATTCTAGCAGTTTGTTCTCTAGTTGACTCCCATATGCTGTATTTATTCCAACACACTCATCTCACTTTGGTTCAAAAAGAGTGATCTGTAGTTTGGATTTTATGCTGTGGTTGATGATGTCATAAATATCATTAACATTATCACTCATTAGTTATCTTTAGAAAGGACATTGGTTATACTCATACTGAATGAAAATAGACTCAAGAAAAGGTTTTTATTAAAACTTGTACTGTTAATGCAAATTTGGAAATATATTAAAGTTCCTTGCACCACCTTAGTTATTCTCGTGGATAGTGCATCAGCTCACTATATATATCAGTCTCCACTGTGAGCAGTTAAAAAATAGATTTACAGTTTCAATATTTTACCTATGTCTGTAGATTGCAGTAAAGACAACAGTCAAGACGGTTCAGAGAATTCATTGGATAACCCCAGACATTATTCCTACAAGAAGAATCCGGAAAAAAAGAAAAGTGGGTCATCATCACAGGTCTCTTCCATTACTGAGCAGAAGCCATTATTTGCTGAGCTGGCTAATTTTAGCTCTGCTTTCCCAAAACCCGCAAGGCCACAGTTTGAAGAAGCAGTGTGTCCTTCTGATACGTTCACTCTTACCCAAAGAAGTTTATCATACCGAGGTAAGAACTTTCTTCGGTGTATTATCCTTCTTCTAAACCAACAACTGTAATACTTTAGCACACATAGGAAATATTTTAGAAGGGTTCACTTCCTGGAAATTCTTATCTATATAATAAATCGCTGAGGTTTGTCCTGTCTCTGACATGCATGTGCAGAGGAAGCCAAGGCGTGCACTGCCCCCACTGCTGGGGAGATGGGACAGAACTAGAATAGGAAGCCGACCAGGTGCCGGGAACGGGTGTAAGTAAGGGGGCAGGATGGCAAAACGTGCATGTGGGAAAATGAAATATGGTATAAACAACTACTTTTTTTCTAACAATGGAGTGTGGTATAGTTTGACATCATTCATGTCAACACTAATGAAATGTTGACATGATTAAAATGTCAACAAAAAGTTCCTGGTGGTCTAGTGGTGACTTACCTGTTTTAGTGGGTCTGACTGCTGTAGTAGTGTCTTCAGGGCTTAGCAGTGATGTTCTTATAATTCTAGTGCCTAACCCTAACCTCCCATAACCTCACTCAAACCCTCCCCTAGTGCCTAACCCTCCCTTTCCATAGCCTAAGCCTAACACTCCCATCCAGCAGCCTAATTCTAACCACCCGGTCCATGCATAATATCGACATCCAACATCATAAATGTTGACATTGTGGAGTCAACATTATGAATATCGATATTGTAAATATTGACATTATGGGCAGTATCCAGTTAGCTGCAGTAAAACATTGGGTTGTTTCCGGTGATTTGGTTTTGCCTGCTTGAGCCGCACCTTGCGCCGGCTAATCTGTGCTAATAAGATAGCCACCGGCAAGACAATTAGCCACATTAATTTACCACGGTTAATTGGATACTGCCTTATGACTTCATACCTTAATAATGGTATCACTCCGATGAGTAACTACAGCTTAAGTAAAATCAACTTTACAAACAAGAAAGGACACAAGAAATGTCAAAATTGGGACAAGCAGAAAAAACAAGGGCAAAGAGGGCAGCACTCTCAAGCAAACATAGCCTGGGTACAGTTGAGCAAGTCAAAACTTAGTAAAGAGATACCTCTAGGGGAGCAACAGCATGTCATGTGAGAAAAAATATTGATAAACAAATGGACAATAAACTAAGCTGAGTTAGAAAAAGATTTATAGGAAGATTTCTTGAATTCCGAGCCATATGGAAGAAAATTCTTGGCATCCATCAGCGACTGACACGCTGGATAGATATCGCCCAATGCCATATAAAAATATATGCATGTGAATTAGCCCGAATGGGGGTGTGGGGGGGGGGGGGGGGTCTCTCTAGTGTGCTGGTATAGGCACCTAGGATAGACGTTTTTGTAGTATGAGACAGGCATGTGAGAATAAGATAGAATCTAAAAAACAGGGTCAATAGGGACATCTATTCCCGCTATTTCTTTAAAGAATACTGAGAGTGGTTGCCGAAATGAAATTAATTAGCGGCATTCGCACCAGATAAGAAATATGGGGGGTCATTCCGAGTCGATCGCTCTGTAGCAACTTTTTGCAGCGCTGCGATCAGGTAAAAACTCGGCAAAACTGCGCATGCGTATGCACCGCGGCGTGTCGTACGGGTACAAAGAGGATCGTGCTGGGCAATGGATTTAACGAAGAATCCATTCGCACAGCCGATCGCAAGGAGATTGACAGAAAGAGGGCATTTATGGGTGTCAACTGACTGTTTTCTGGGAGTGTTTGGAAAAACTGAGGCGTGTCCAAGCATTTGCAGGGCGAGTGTCTGACGTCAATTCCGGGACTAAAAAGACTGAAGTGATCGCAGCGGCTGAGTAAGTCCAGAGCTACTCAGAAACTGCAAAAAACTTTTTTGTACCGCTCGGCTGCAAAAGCGTTCGCACACTTGCAAAGCAAAAATACACTCCACCATAGGCGGCGACTATCTGATTGCAGCGCTGCAAAAAGTTGGTAGCGAGCGATCAACTCGGAATGACCCCCATAGTGCATCTCCTTCAGGAATTAGAAATTATGTTGGAGATCTTATGGTTTACCACTGAACTTCTATACCAGCATGGTAATTTAAACTGGTTTTCTACCACAGAGGTACTCAAGTAATGAGCATGAGTAACTTAGAAAATGCTATCCCATTCTTTGTCTCTAAGAGGGTTAGGTAATTCTCTCCCAAGCCTCCACAAAATGGAGTAGGGAGCCAAATGAATCATTAAGTAGTAATTTATATAGGATGGAAATAATGTGTGTGGGAGCAGAGCAGGAGGAGTAGAAAATCCAAATGGCATAGGATCTCAGCTAAAGTGTGGCAAGTGTACAAGACCAACCAAAAAAATAGGATTTTAATACCTACCGGTAAATCCTTTTCTCTTAGTTCGTAGAGGATGCTGGGGACTCCAAAAGGACCATGGGGTATAGACGGGATCCGCAGGAGACATGGGCACTTTAAGACTTTAATGAGCGTGAACTGGCTCCTCCCTCTGCCCCTCCTCCAGACCTCAGTTATAGGAACTGTGCCCAGAGGAGACGGACATTTCGAGGAAAAGAATTTTGTTAACTAAGGGTGAGATACATACCAGCTCACACCACAACACACCGCACAACATGGCATTTAACTAAAACCAGGTAACAGCGTGAACCAAAGAGATCAGCAACAGGCTGACCTTAACCGAAACACAACCTTTATGTAACAAAAGCAATAACCATTAACAAGTACTGCAGAAAAAAGTCCACACTGGGACGGGCGCCCAGCATCCTCTACGGACTAAGAAAAAAGGATTTACCGGTAGGTATTAAAATCCTATTTTCTCCTACGTCCTAGAGCATGGGTCTTCAACCTGTGGCCCTCCAGCTGTTGTGGAACTACACATCCCAGCATGCCCTGTTCAGTTTTAGCATACCTTAATAGCAAAACTGTGGCAGGGCATTCTGGGATGTGCAGTTCCACAGCAGCTGGAGGGCTGCAGGTTGAAGAACTATGTCCTAGAGGATGCAGGGGACTCCAAAAGGACCATGGGGTTTATACCAAAGCTCCAGACCGGGCGGGAGAGTGCGGATGACTCTGCAGCACCGATTGAGCAAACATGAGGTCCTCATCAGCTAGGGTATCAAACTTGTAGAATTTTGCAAAAGTGTTTGAACCCGACCAAGTAGCTGCTCGACAAAGTTGTAACGCCGAGACACCCCGGGCAGCCGCCCAAGACGAGCCCACCCTCCTAGTGGAATGGGCCTTCACCGATTTCGGTAACGGCAATCCAGCCATAGAATGAGCATGCTGAATCGTATTACAGATCCAGCGTGCAATGGTCTGCTTAGAAGTAGGAGCCCCAACCTTGTTGGAAGCATACAGGACAAACAGCGCCTCTGTTTTCCTAATACGAGCCGTTCTGGCTACATAAATTTTCAAAGCCCTGACCACATCGAGAGACTTTGACTCAGCCAATGCTTCAGTAGCCACAGGTACCACAATAGGTTGGTTCATGTGAAACGAAGAAACCACCTTTGGGAGAAATTGTTGACGAGTCCTCAACTCCGCTCTATCTACATGGAAAACCAAGTAGAGGCTTTTGTGAGACAAAGCCGCCAACTCTGACACCCGCCTTGCGGACGCCAAGGCCAATAGCATGACCACTTTCCAAGTAAGAAATTTAAACTCAGCCTTTTGTAAAGGTTCAAACCAATGCGACGTAAGGAACTGTAACACCACATTAAGGTCCCATGGTGCCACTGGGGGCACAAATGGAGGCTGGATGTGCAGTACGCCCTTCACGAAAGTCAGTACTTCTGGAAGCGAGGCCAATTCCTTTTGAAAGAAAATAGATAAGGCCGAGATCTGCACTTTAATGGAGCCTAACTTAAGGCCCGCATCCACACCAGCTTGCAAAAAATTGAGAAAACGACCCAGCTGAAATTCTTCCGTAGGCGCCTTCTTGGATTCGCACCAAGACACATATTTTCTCCAAATACGGTGGTAATGCTTCGCCGTTACCTCCTTTCTAGCTTTCAGTAGAGTGGGGATGACCTCTCCGGGAATACCCTTTCGAGCTAGGATTTGGCGTTCAACCGCCATGCCGTCAAACGCAACCGCGGTAAGTCTTGGAACACGCATGGCCCCTGCTGTAATAGATCCTCTCTTAGAGGAAGAGGCCAGGGATCTCCTATGAGTAATTCCTGAAGATCCGGATACCAGGCCCTCCGTGGCCAATCTGGAACAACGAGTATCGCCTGAACCCTTGTTCTTCTTATGATCCTTATCACCTTTGGGATGAGAGGAAGTGGAGGGAACACATAGACCGACTGAAACACCCACGGTGTCACTAGAGCGTCCACAGCTACTGCCTGAGGGTCCCTCAACCTGGAACAATATGTCTGAAGCTTCTTGTTGAGGCGAGACGCCATCATGTCTATTTGAGGAATTCCCCAACGACCTGTCACTTCTGCAAAGACCTCTTGATGAAGACCCCACTCTCCTGGATGGAGATCGTGTCTGCTGAGGAAGTCTGCTTCCCAGTTGTCCACGCCTGGAATGAAGACTGCTGACAGAGCACTTGCATGTTTTTCCGCCCAGCAAAGAATCTTTGTGGCCTCCGCCATCGCCGCTCTGCTCCTTGTTCCGCCTTGGCGGTTTATGTGCGCCACCGCTGTTATGTTGTCCGACTGAATCAGGACGGGTAGGCCGCGCAGCAGATGTTCCGCTTGTAGAAGGCCGTTGTAGATGGACCTTAATTCCAGAATGTTTATGTGTAGACAAGCTTCTTGGCTTGACCATTTTCCCTGGAAATTTACCCCCTGTGTGACTGCTCCCCAACCTCGGAGACTCGCATCCGTGGTCACCAAGATCAAATCTTGGATCCCGAACCTGCGACCCTCTAGAAGGTGAGAAAGTTGGAGCCACCACAGGAGAGAAATCCTGGCCCTGGGGGACAGGTCTATCTTCCGGTGCATGTGTAGATGGGACCCGGACCACTTGTTCAACAGGTCCCACTGAAAAGTTCTTGCATGGAACCTGCCAAACGGAATGGCCTTGTAGGCCGCCACCATTTTCCCCAGCACTCGAGTGCATTGATGAATCGACACTCTTGCCGGTTTCAGAAGCTTCTTGACCATGTTCTGGAGTTCCAGAGCTTTTTCCAACAGGAGAAAAACTCTCTGTAGTTCTGTGTCCAGAATCATGCCCAAAAAACGAGAGCCGTGTTGTCGGAATCAACTACGACTTTGGCAAATTTAGGAGCCAGCCATGTTGTTGCAGAACTGTCAGGGAGAGTGCAACTTTTTTAGCAACTGCTCCTGTGATCTCGCCTTTATCAGGAGATCGTCCAAGTATGGGATAATTGTGACCCCTTGCTTGCGCAGGAGTACCATCATTTCTGCCATTACCTTGGTGAAAATCCTCGGGGCCATGGAAAGACCAAACGGCAACGTCTGAAATTGGTAGTGACAATCCTGAACAGTGAACCACAGGTACGCCTACTTACTTCAGGCTCTGTGAGGGGGGCGGCGGTGCGGCTCCGGGAATGAACAGCTAGGCTATACCAAGTGATCAGACCCTCTGGAGCTAATGGTGTCAAGTAGCCTAAGAAGCAGAGCCTTTGAACTCACAGAAGTAGGTCTGCTTCTCTCCCCTCAGTCCCACGAAGCAGGGAGCCTGTTGCCAGCAGTGCTCCCTGAAAATAATAAACCTAACAAAAGTCTTTTTTAGAGAAACTCTGTAGAGCTCCCCTAGTGTGTGACCAGTCTCCTCTGGGCAAAGAATCCAACTGAGGTCTGGAGGAGGGGCATAGAGGGAGGAGCCAGTTCACGCCCATTAAAGTCTTAAAGTACCCATGTCTCCTGCGGATCCCGTCTATACCCCATGGTCCTTTTGGAGTCCCCAGCATCCTCTGGATGTAGGAGAAATGTTGTAGCTGCAGAATAGTCCAAAAATCATTTAATAACAGAGAGTGCTCCTCTTGGAAGTTTTGAGTAGAGCACATTCCGTCCCTGACCACCAGCTGACCTAACTGCAAACACCAGCCTGAGTCCAATCCTGAGGCTGAAGACCTGGTGAAAACTTGACATTATATATGAACGTGGTGAGAAGAGACTGTGCCAAAGATATGATTTTCTGAGAGTGTAAACAATGACAGTGGGCTCAATTGTATGACACAAAGCTCTGGAAACTCTGGCGAGCCAAGGTAGGATGTTGAGCGGAGTTGAGGTATAATAATTGTCAATATTAGTCCATGCTTTTCACCATCCAATTGAGTCCAGAATTCTACTTGTGGCATGGTAATAACCAACAAGTAAAGTGAGCTGCAGGCATCCACTATCTTTCGGTCTATGAAGGACATCAAAGTGAATTTGTGAGTGCTCCCCCCCAAACAAAGTCACGGATGACACATTGAAGATCTGCAGAAAACGTAGAATGGATCTTTATTGGCATCGCTTGCAATATGTACAAAATCTGGGGCAGTATATTCATCTTAACTATGCTGATTCTATCCAGCCAAGAGAGTTTGTTATACATCCAGTACATGAGAACTAACCTCAGAGTGATCAGAAGGAGTTGAAAGTTCAGGTTAATTTATTGGAAAGGCACCGTTAGTTACAGTAATCCCCAGATAACGGACCTTCGATGGATGCAGGAGAATTTTAATGCTGACTGAAGTCCTAATGCCATGGAATCTGTTAAATGAAAGCTTAACGCAGTAGATTTTAAATAGTTAATCTTAAAATCAGAGAATTGTCTGAAGGATTTAAACTAGGGGCAGGTAGGCAAAATACAGGCCAGATAGGCTGCCTCCCACCAGTGGACAATGACAAGCAGCCGACCAGCTGATTGTCATTGCGATGCAGTACCTCCATTCCGTGGCTGCCAGTGCTGTGAACAACATGGTGCAGCTATATGCTCCTGGCTACACACTCAAAGGCAGTTCCCAGGGGCACTGCCACTAGGTATGGCAGTACCGATGTCTGCATGATTGCATCCTGGACTTGAGGTCTGTGGAGAGCCAGGGGAGAGTTGTCGGCTGGATGACAGGGTGAGGGGAGAGGAAGGGAGAAGAGAATGTGTAAGGGCATGATGTGTGCCATAATGTGTAGGGCATAATGTGTAAGGGAATGATGTGTGGCGTAATGTGTAAGGGCATGATGTGTGATAAAATGTGTGGTATAATGTGTCGGGCATAATGTGTGGTATAGTGTGTAAGGGTATAATGTGTTGCATAATGTGTAATGACATAATTTGTGGCATAATGTGTAAGAACATAATGTGTAAGGGCATGATGTGTGGCATAATGTGTAAGAAAATAATGTGTGGCATAATGTATAACGACATAATGTGTAAGCGCATGATGTGTGGTATAATGAGTAGGGTATAATGTATAAGGCATTATTGTGTGGCATAATGTGTATAAGGGCACTACTTATGAGTGGTATAATGTGCTGTAAGGGGCTCTAATGTGTGGCTTAAAGTAAATAAAGGGCTCTACTGTATAATGTAATGTAAATAAGGGGTGCTACTATGTGAAGTAAATTGAATAAGGGGTACTACTGTGTGACTTAACGTGAATAAGGGGCACTACTGTGTGACATACAGTAATGTGAATAAGAGGTACTACTGTGTGGCGTAATGTGAATAAGGGGCACTACTGTGCTGTGTAATGTGAAAATGGGGCACTACTGTGCGGTATAATTTGAATCGGGAGTACTATTGCATGGCCATGTCCCTTCCCCACAGTACCACACCCCATTAATGCGCACTACCCCTATTTAAAGTATGGGGCGGAGGGCACCAATGTGCTTTCTTGCACAGGGCACCAAAATGTCTTGTTAGGGTTCTGCCACCCACTCTTATATCAGTAGTCATCATCATTAGTATATTATATCAGGACTCACACAGGTCTCACGGTGGGTGCAAAAGAGCTGTCTGAAACAGGCAACCCATCTCCATCCACACACTGTGAACGAGCACAGAAGTCGTCCGTCACACCCACAACCTATCTCATGACACTGCCTTGAGATCAGTTCTGTGAAATCGCATGGGCACCTTCCAATTACCACCATTAAAGCCTATTTCATGGATAGTGTGGTCCATCATAGGAAGGATCAACATACTAGTGAACTCCATCCGTGTGCTTATCTGATTTTTTTGACTGCGGCCCTCGAATGTTCACTAAAAAATGTTATGTGGCCCAGCAGATTAAATAATTACACACCCCTGATTAAGCACTGGGAGACAACTAACTTGGTTTATAATAGTGGCATGCAGGTCATCAGAAAGAAGTGCCGGTTTAAACTCCTCTGCACCCACATGCAGGCTGTAATATCCGGGTAAGACATATGGATCTTGCCAAGGTCTCAATACAGAAAAAATCATAAGTGGAGACAGCAGGCAGGCCAGACAAGTTCTGCTGGAATACTGATTGGAGTCGGGAGTCCCCATTGATCTTAATCAGGGCAGTGGATGGAGCGGTAATGTGCAAGCGTTTTATTCAGGATGAAAGAGCCGAGTCCCAAGTGTCACATTCTGATATGAAATTAATGAGGTCAATAACCATCATAGTATTGTTGCATAATTCTCTACCTGGGAGAAACCCAAAACTCATTATTGTGTATAAGAATTGGTAAGTAAACTTTTAGCCAATTGTAATGAGTTTAGCACAGAGCTATCGGTATTATACTCCCATTACCACTTTAAACATTACTTAGTTCAATGTAGTCTTTGTAATCATCCTTTTGTTATGAAAACTATAATCTGATTATCCTGTAGGCATGATTATACAAACTAGATCATCACTAGTCTGGTTCTCTTCAACATATATCTTTGCCAACATTTGTTGCCCTTGAATGAGTCTTCTGACCCATCCAAAATTAGATCAGGGTCAGTGATTCTTATTGAGAGAAATGATTGCGTTAATGGATGACATCATGTGGACATCAGTTGTATATATTGCGCCTAATTCAGATCTGATCGCAGCAGCAATTTTGTTAGCTAATGGGCAAAACCATGTGCACTGCAGGGGGTGTAGCTATAACATGTGCAGAGAGAGTTAGATTTGGGTGGGGTGTGTTCAAACTGAAATATAAATTGCAGTGTAAAAATAAAGCAGCCAGTATTTACCCTGCACAGAAACAAAATAACCCACCCAAATCTAACTGTCTCTGTACATGTTATATCTGCCACACCTGCAGTGCACATGGTTTTGCCCACTAGCTAACAAATTTGGTACTACGGCCTTTCTTAGCTACTAGCCACACAGCAATATTTAAGTAAGGCCCCAGCTATAGAGTCCTCACCTCCTGGGCCACCATCTTTGTTCTCAGTAGATCAGAGTGTGGGACCTTTTTCTGAGCAATGCACTGTCAGTCCCAGAAGAGGAGTCAGCTCTGCTCTTTTGAGAAGAAAACTGAGACCTCAAGGAGGGGTTGACCTAGGATCAGCAACTTCGCACCTCCTATAATTCCACCCTGCTATGAATTGTTTGATGCAAAATTGTTTTAAAAGACATTTATGATTTTATTATGCTACTTGTGGGACAATTGCACGGTGCTACTGGCTTTTAAATGATCCTTTATACATTTTTTTATTTATTGAATTTATATACAGTATATAACACTTATCTTTTTATTTTCTCATTTTGAGCCATGCAGTAAGCCTGTATAGAACATGATAGAATATTAAAATGTAAGCCATAATATAACCAGTACAGAGTATAGATTTTGGTGATGGGGACATGAATTCTTAATGCTCTCAAAAACCCAAATCTTCTTTTTCCAAACTTGTCTTGAATGACTTTTCCAACTGAAAGCTTTCTTTCCACAGGCTTATTTCGGGCTGAATCATTGTGCCCCTGCAGCCATAGCAACTCTTACCAAGGCAACTCACTGCAGATCTTAGTCTGAGCTAAATTTAGAAAGTCTGCAAAAAGTGTGTAATTTTTAACAAGCCCGTACATGATCCGAATATTCCTTTTTGAATATTTTCTTTGTTTATTTTTTCTACATTTTACCAATAACGTAACACTCTAGCTTAAATACAGCATATAATAGGAAACTAACACCTACTGTAGTAAAACTGAAGTGATACAATAAAACTCAAGATTCTTGACATAATCGAAAAACCAATTAGGGTTTATATTTTTTGTCTGTAGCCTCTTACTAGATAATATGCTTCCATTCTAATTGTATCATTTGATTTACAAGAACAATCCAATTATAGCAAGTCTGAAAATGCTATCAGATTTATAATTATTGTGGTTCTTCTGCAGAGAAGCTTATAAACACAAAAACATTAGTTTATTATTGGTTAAATGTGTGCTGCACAGCTTATAATAATGACCCATGTAAATATAATTACTCTTATCAAGTCTAGACATATATATCAGTGACAAGTATAGGGTTTTTTCCTTTATTTCATCATATTATTTCTTGCCAGCAAGTAATGTGACTAGTAAATATGTGATAAGATGGATACAAGTGTAATGGAATTATCACGTGTGTCTTGTATGCTGTTTTAATAAGGATGTATCATTTTCTTAATTGAATGTGTGTATTAGTAGCAATTTCCTAAAACCTGAATTAAATAAACTGCAATATCTGTTCTAAATTGGATTCAAAAGTTGCAGTATATTTACAACATAGGGACTTTGTTTATCACCTTTTAAAGACAATTTACCTCCATTTTGAATAATCTTAGAAACATAGAAACGGGGTGATTCAATTGTTTTTTTGAGTGCCCAAAGTAATGGGCTCCCGTCAGAGCAACAATTGAATTGCTCTGTCAGGTGCCATCTAATGAAACATGAATCACCCCCAGAGAATGTGACGGCAGATAAGAACTACTTGGCCCATCTGGTGTACCCTAAACACCTGTACACAAACACTAGGGTTGATTTTTTTTTTTTTTTTGGGGGGGGGCAATTAACCTAGCAGTATATTATATATTACCTACGGATGGGTCTGAAAACACAGAAAGGGGACTGGCTGGGGAAATAGGAAGGATTCTGGCTGGAGAGATAGATGGGGGGCTAAAGACACAGAAGGGAGGCTGGCTGGAGAGAGTAGGGGGGCTGTTGGAGAGGCAGATGGGGGGGCTGAAATCACAGAAGGGTGGTTTGCTGGAAACACAGGAAGGGACTGGCTGGAGAGACAAAAGGGAGTCTGGCTGGAGAGACAGAAGGGGGATGGCTGGAGAGACAGAAGGTGGGGAGGGCTGGAGAGACAAGTGGGGGCTGAAGATACAGAAGTGGGCTGGCTGGAGATACAGAATGGGGGCTGTCTGGAGAGATAGAAGGGAGTCTGACTGGAGAGACAGAAGGGATGGCTGCAGAGATGGACGTGAGGACTGGCTGGAGAGACAGAAGGGGGGCTGGCTGGAGCTAGAGACACTGGGAGGAGGCTGGAGCGACAAAAAAGGCTGGAGAGACAGAAGGAGGCTTGCTGGACCTGGAGACATTGCGGGGCAGGAGCTGAATAAATGTGGTGGATGAGGCTGAAGTGTCTGCAGATTTTTTTCTACTGGCAGGATTACTTGC
The DNA here is from genome assembly GCF_028390025.1 of Pseudophryne corroboree. Taxonomy (NCBI): domain Eukaryota; kingdom Metazoa; phylum Chordata; class Amphibia; order Anura; family Myobatrachidae; genus Pseudophryne; species Pseudophryne corroboree. The sequence goes on from NC_086450.1 coordinate 128,024,658, forward strand.
TCATTACTAAATCCTTTTTCCCCCCCCCTCCCCCCCCCAGCTGTGCTACTGTGCATATGTTGTTGGGGGGGAGGGTGGAGGGGGGGCACCACAGTCTATTTTGCCATGGGAGTGGGGGCCTACCTATTTTGCCAGGCCTGGGCCTCACAATTTGTGATGGCAGCCCTGTACTCTATCATGTACAACAACAGATGCAATAAAATATACTCAATCTATATTATGGATTTCTACTGAGAGAATACATGATGAAATTAGGTGCAGACGTGACTTGAAGTCAAGTTTGTTTGTTTTTTTATTTCACCTTTTTCCATAAATACAAGAAAAATAATAAAATAAGAGACAGTCACTGCATCTTACTAGTAATACTAATAAATCCACCGATTCAAGAAATAATATAGAAATACAAATAACAAAGCCCAGGTCTTTGATACAGGAGGTAAAAAAAAAATTTTCATGGCCTTCAAGAGAAATATGGCCTCCCCAACCACAGTTATTTTTCATTTATGCAACTATGTCAGTATACACTGTCACTCCCCACATCGACATCCTCCCTTAATATCCCAAATCCATTACATGCTATAGTCTCCAGATTTAAACAGGAACGTTATAAACCTAAACTTTTATATATAGAAATGTTGAAGCCCTCAACTGGAAAAAATAGAAATTCATTACAGAAGCTTGGTGTAAAGACATGTCTTTATTGGTTCAAGATGATATTCTTTTTAAATATTATGATAAGGTATTTCACAAAGTACAATCTATTTCACTCCAAGAGATTCACATTAAAACACTTTACAGAGCTTATATATCTCAAAGCCAAAGAAGCTATTTCAATCCTGATGAGTCAGGCTGTTGTCTGAAATGTGATTACTTCTCAGCAAACTTCTTCTGCAACCTTTGGACCTGTGGATACATTGGGGGTCATTCCGAGTTGATTGCATGCTGCAACTTTTTGCAGCCCATGCGATCAACTAGACGCCACCTATGGGGGAGTGTATTTTTGCATAGCAAGGCTGCGATCGCTTGTGCAGCCGAGCTAGCTATACAAAAACATTTTGTGCAGTTTAGGAGTAGGTCCTGAATTACTCACCCACTGCGATAACTTCAGCCTGTCAGGTCCCGGAATTTACGTCAGACATCCGCCCTCCAAATGCCTGGATACGCCTGCGTTATCCACTCCACTCCCAGAAAACGGTCAGTTGCCACCCCGGAACGCCTTCCTCCTGTAAATCTCATTGCAAGCGATTGTTTTCTTCGTTAATTCAGTCGCTGCCCAGCGTTCCCCATCGCTGGGCAGCGACGCACCTGCGCATTGCGCCCGCTGTGCATGCGCATTCCGGACCCATTCGCACGGCTGCGGAAAAAAAGCAACGTGCGAACAGGTCAGAATGACCCCCATTAAACATTACTGGTACAAAATACTTAGCTTTAGAATTAACTAACTTTTGCTGATGGTAACCCTTAACCCCACTGCAATGTTGTTGGCAAATTTTGATGTTTGGAATCTTGATAATTCTAAAAAAGATATAATCCCCTTTTTGACAGTTCCAGTGACAATAGCAAAGAAAGTAATACTTATCTCCTTGATCTCTAGACACTTGCTGACATTGGCAGAAGTAGATAATCTGCCATCTGCTAACCATGTACTATGATTGATATGACGTCTTGCCAGTCTCTCCCAAAGGAGCTAAAAGATTCTTCTGAAAATGGGGTTCTTATATTGTAACTAAGCCTTTGACGTTGCAAGCTCAAATATGTGATATATTTGAAAGCCACAATAGTTCATCTGATATAGACTAAGAGATATTCGAGTGTACGCTTTGCCTACAATATTTGTCAGAATGTTTTGACACGTATTGGGATTTATCTCACGTGTTAATTATGGACAGTTACCTAATATATTGAATACATCATCATTTAAGGGATAAACTCCCCCCCCCCCAATCCTACCCAACCCAAGTCTTCATCCCTCGTCCCCTTCCCGTTACCTATCATTGTTCAGTTAATTGTTAATGTTAACAAGGCAGTCAACACTGGCTAACATATGTATCCTCTCAATTAAGTAAATTGTGTTTGGCTTATTTTGACTGGATGAATTTGTACATCCTCTTTCCCACTTATAGCATTCATAAATTATTGTGAAATACCATGGACATGCTAGGTGGAATTTACCCACTCTTCCTACATTTGAGGATACAAACATAAGATTCTGGGCAAGGTCAGCCAGTCCACCTACAAGCTTCGTTCATTTTTCCTTTTCTTCTTCGACACTATGTACACCACGGGTATGCAATTAGTTCCGATCGTTTCTGAGCTAATGAATTCACCCCACATGAGTATTCAGTTAGGGCAGTTTTTGGCCATTTTGAAGGCATTTTCGCCAAAGCATTCTCACCTTTTTTATTAAGTGAAGAGTCGTTGCCAAAAAATGCCTCAAAATCATTGAAAATGGCCCGCATTTTCGACGTAAATAGGGCGAATACTTCATTCACACTAAAAATAACATACCCCCCTTTGTCTCTTTTGTACTTATGTTTATGTTATGTTTCTTATTGGGAAATCTTAATAAACAAAAAAAATTTAAAAATACAAATAACAATAATTGTCAAGCATATACGTTTTCTGGTGACAATGATTTTTATTGTAAGTAATTTTCTATCAATATCCGGTATTTTCAGATCTGCGCATGCACTGGATCTGTCTGCGCCGAAGGTCACTGGCCCTGGCTGCATGAAAAACACCGGCCATCCTGAGTAACCTCAGGTTTACTCAGATGACCGATGTTCACATAGGGTGAGTGAATGCGGCATCGTCAGAGGCAGCAGCAGATCACAGAAGCGGCAGGAGATGTCTATTTACAGAAGACTCCTGCGGCATTAGTGTATTATAGCACAGCTGCTGCGTACAAAGATATAGCAGCTGTGCTACTTTGACTCAGGCCTTTCGTCATGTGGTAGGTGCAGATTTAACACCCCTTGTGAATAAAACCAAGCTTTTTAAGAATAGCATTGACTGGTTAAATCTGTATCCTGTCTTTGCATGTTGTGGCATGTTTAGGATTGAATAAGAAATTGAATGATCAGATAGTGGCGCACGCAGGAGGGGGTTCTGAATATCCTGAAACCCCCATGATCAGGCAAATTCATGTTTTCAGCTGTTTCTCCATCCCAATACATGACCCTGCAGCTGCAGGGAGCTCTTGTCGGCAGAGGTCTATGCACAGAATATACCCGGGAGCTGTTGCGCAGTTCAGCGACAGCAGCTCCCTCTCTATTATGCATGCTCACATTATATCTACAGTGACCAGGAGGCCACCAGTCTCCTCCTCTCAGCCTGGGGCATGTGTGTGTGTTTATACAGTGTGCGTGGTGTGTAATTAATGTGTGTGTGTCATATATAGATTTCTTTTTATACACACACACACATAGATAAATATATATATATATGTGTATGCGTGCATATTTATTTTAAAGAAGCCATGTGCATGATATGTATTTATATACATGTATATATATACAGTCCATGAGGCAGCACACCCATACGTAAATAACAGCTCCAATGGTACCCCCAGCCAGGAGCCCAAATATATCAAGCACTTGATAGATAGATATAGATATATATATATATATATATATATATATATATATTTATAGGGTTCACTACGGCTGGCCGGCGGTCGGGCTCCCGGCGACCAGCATCCCGGCGCCGGGAGCCCGACCGCCGGCTTACCGACAGCTTGGCGAGCGCAAATGAGCCCCTTGCGGGCTCGCTGCGCTCGCCACGCTACGGGCACGGTGGCGCGCTACGCGCGCCACACTATTTTATTCTCCCTCTATGGGGGTCGTGGACCCCCACGAGGGAAAATAATTGTCGGTATTCCGGCTGTCGGGCTCCCGGCGCCGGTATACTGAGCGCCGGGAGCCCGACCGCCGGCAAACAGAAGACCACCCATATTTATATATATATATATATATATATATATATATAGCAGCGCGGATGTATGGCACTCACAACCACTTGTAAAAAATGACAACAGCTTGTTTGCTTATAACAACGTTTCAAACTCTAATTTGAGTTTTTCTTCAGATTAACATGAAGAAAAACTCAAATTAGAGTTTGAAACGTTGTTATAAGCAAACAAGCTGTTGTCATTTTTGACAAGTGGTTGTGAGTGCCATACGTCTGCGCTGCTATACTTTCCTTGTGTAAGGGCACCAAACCCAGCTGCTGTTACCTCGTGGAGTGCCGGGCCTTCTGCAATCTATATATATATATATATATATATAATAAAAGTAAATCCTGCATTTGCCCCTGATCAGACCTGTAATAATGATTATAGCCAACAAACGAGAGGCAGTTACGTAACTGGTGGTCAGGAGACCGCCAGTTACAGTACCGACGCCGGAATCTCACTCCCTTCCAGTCTCGACAGTCGGCATGCCGACTAATAGGGACTATTCCCACACGTGGCAAGCGCCACTGTCCTCCCCCCCAGCAGGCATCTGCAAGCCGGGATTCCAGCGTCGGTATGGTGGCCGCCGGTCACGCATAACCAAACCCAACAAACCTCTTTCTACATACAGGGGCAGGTTGGAAGATGCTATTTCAATTAGCGTGATAAACACACCTGCTAATCAACTGGAGGCCTAAACATCAGCCATCAACAATGCAGCCAGACTGAGTCAGAGCTACAGGCTGCACAGATACCTGCCCGGAGGCCTTTGATCAATAATATTTATTATAACTGTTCTCTGTGGACCTAAAATGACAGCAAAGGACTCGTGTGTCTAGTTTTTCAGTTGATGCGCTCTGCTTATTGGATATCCACCTGTGCTAACAGAGTGAATGGAGAAGTAATATCAAGGGAGTGAATGTGATTACTGTATTTGCCAACCAGGAACATGCATGGGCATGACTAGGGAGGAAACATAAGCGTGGTGTTATGTTTCTATTATCTTGACTTGGCCTTTACTTAATAGTTAGTTATCCAATAAAATGAAGAAGGGATGTTGTATACTGAAAACAAACACAAATCCCTGGTGCTAAATATAATCACCTATTACGCTCGGTTTATTAAAATCCTCTAATTTGTTAAGTAGCTCCCAGTGACACCACTGTAGTGTCAAGAAATTAAAATAAAAAATATAAGATATTGAAAATATCAAATGGAGCGCTAGTAATGGTTAAATTAATAATTTGTTAGTTACACCTAAAAGGATATAACCAGTAAAATCAACACAACATAGTACAATATAAAAGTTGACACATATAACATGCAATATTATAGCACACACATAAATGTCTCTGTGTGACCTGTTATCTGACGAAACTGCCACTACATTTGCGCAGAGAAAAGCGTAAGAAGCACTTTATTTAACCCAGCGGACAAAGTTTGCACCGGGATCGTTCCTCTGACAAGCCAAGCCAGTGCACCTGTCATCTCACGCATGCTGCTACCAGGAGAAGGAGCGCAATTTAAACGGCGGCCAAGGAACACTAGGATCCGGTAAGAGTGACCCACACACACTCTCTCCTAACACGGCTTCCTGGACATTCAGTGAACACACAGGGCACAGGTGGACCGCAGCGCCGTCCCTCTGCCCCGGCCGTGAGCAGTATTCATACACTACAAACGGAGGAGACAGCTTAAACGGCTGCTAATGTTCATTTACAATTCTATGCCCTACCTCCACAATATTACTGCATTAAAGGACATGATCAAAGGAGTTGAGTAAGATTTGGGTTCACTACTACTCTGGACATAATTTTTAACTGTTACTGTGCACCTGCTAAAGTTTTCATAATCTTTAAGTCACCACAAAGGATGATTCAAGGCAGTTTTAACTAAAGTGCAATATAACAGGTCACCCTGAGACATTTATATGTGTGCTATAATATTGCATGTTATATGTGTCAACTTTTATATTGTACTGTTGTGTTGATTTTACTGGTTATATCCTTTTAGGTGTACCTAATAAATTATTCATTTAACGATTACTAGCGCTCCTTTTGATATTTTCAATATTTTATATTGTATACCAGTGATTGCTAACCTTGACACTCCAGCTGTTGTTGAACTACACATCCCAGCATGCCCTGCATCAGTTTTAGCATGGCCAAATAGCAAAACTGATGCAGGGCATGCTGGGATGTGTAGTTCAACAACAGCTGGAGTGTCAAGGTTAGCCATCACTGTTGTATACTGTTACACAATACACATACCCTCAAGCAGTCCTGGTTTATGGATGGTGTATCGACAAAAAGAGACGTTTATGGGCTGATCTGGGCTGGGTTAGATTTTGCAAGTGTAAATTTTGGGAGGTATGTATATTTATAACTCTAAAAACAGTTATCGGTGTCCTGTCTCAGGAAGCCAGGTCTAGGTTGTGAATTGTCATTATTAATCCTCTCAACTGCCCTAAGTTCATTATAACATATCCTCAGGGCCAATTATCACATGCGCAACATGGCATCCATTCAATTACTATTCTTTATTAATATAGTAGTGCTGTACATAGAGAGTCTTATGCAAACTTAGTAGCATATTGGCCTGCATAGAGCTTATGGTGTATATTTGCACTGTTTATGCCCAAATAGTGAATGCAGATACATTTTGCCTGGAGAGGCAGGTCAGACGTGGGAAGGAGAGTACTCCCATAGGAACAGTTCAGTAACTCCGTGCTTACCCAAATGCGGCAAAGGCAGACCAACAAGTAATCATATACTGTATACAACTATTAGGAGGCATAACATGTCGGAGGGCTGGTGTGAGTACATATAAATGACAATGGCAGTGTACAGCTCTACATATGTGCGGAAATTAGTGATGTGCACTGAAAAATTTTTGGGTTTTGTGTTTTGGTTTTGGATTCGGTTCCGAGGCCGTGTTTTGGATTCGGACGTGTTTTAACAAAACCTCCCTGAAAATTTTTTGTCGGATTCGGGTGTGTTTTGGATTCGGGTGTTTTTACAAAACACCCTCAAAAACAGCTTAAATCATAGAATTTGGGGGTCATTTTGATCCCATAGTATTATTAACCTCAATAACCATAATTTCCACTCATTTTCAGTCTATTCTGAACTCCTCACACCTCACAATATTATTTTTAGTCCTAAAATTTGCACCGAGGTCGCTGGATGACTAAGCTAAGCAACCCAAGTGGCCGACACAAACACCTGGCCCATCTAGGAGTGGCACTGCAGTGTCAGACAGGATGGCACTTCAAAAAAATAGTCCCCAAACAGCACATGATGCATAGAAAAAAAGAGGTGCACCAAGGTCGCTGGATGGCTAAGCTAAGCGACCCAAGTGGCCGACACAAACACCTGGCCCATCTAGGAGTGGCACTGCAGTGTCAGACAGGATGGCAGATTTAAAAAATAGTCCCCAAATAGCACATGATGCAAAGAAAAAAAGAGGTGCACCAAGGTCGCTGGATGGCTAAGCTAAGCGACACAAGTGGCCGACACAAACACCTGGCCCATCTAGGAGTGGCACTGCAGTGTCAGACAGGATGGCACTTCAAAAAAATAGTCCCCAAACAGCACATGATGAAAAGAAAAAAAGAGGCGCAATGAGGTAGCTGTGTGACTAAGCTAAGCGACCCAAGTGGCCGACACAAACACCTGGCCCATCTAGGAGTGGCACTGCAGTGTCAGGCAGGATGGCACTTCAAAAAAATAGTCCCCAAACAGCACTTGATGCAAAGAAAAATGAAAGAAAAAAGAGGTGCAAGATGGAATTGTCCTTGGGCCCTCCCACCCACCCTTATGTTGTATAAACAGGACATGCACACTTTAACGAACCCATCATTTCAGCAACAGGGTCTGCCACACGACTGTGACTGAAATGACTGGTTGGTTTGGGCCCCCACCAAAAAATAAGCAATCAATCTCTCCTTGCACAAACTGGCTCTATATACTGGTGGTCAGCAAACTGTGCAAACCTGAAATGCACCACAGGTATGGATGGATAGTATACTTGACGACACAGAGGTAGGTAGAGCAGTGGCCTACTGTACCGTACTGCTATATATTATATACTGGTGGACAGCAAACTGTGCAAAACTGAAATGCACCACAGGTATGGATGGATAGTATACTTGACGACACAGAGGTAGGTAGAGCAGTTGCCTACTGTACCGTACTGCTATATATTATATACTGGTGGATAGCAAACTGTTCAAAACTTAAATGCACCACAGGTATGGATGGATACTAGTATACTTGACGACACAGAGGTAGGTAGAGCAGTGGCCTACTGTACCGTACTGCTATATATTATATACTGGTGGACAGCAAACTGTGCAAAACTGAAATGCACCACAGGTATGGATGGATAGTATACTTGACCACACAGAGGTAGGTAGAGCAGTGGCCTACTGTACCGTACTGCTATATAGTATATACTGGTGGTCAGCAAACTGTGCAAAACTGAAATGCAGCACAGGTATGGATGGATTCTAGTATACTTGACGACACAGAGGTAGGTAGAGCAGTGGCCTACTGTACCGTACTGCTATATATTATATACTGGTGGACAGCAATCTGTGCAAAACTGAAATGCACCACAGGTATGGATGGATACTAGTATACTTGACGACACAGAGGTAGGTAGAGCAGTGGCCTACTGTACCGTACTGCTATATAGTATATATTATTGGTCAGCAAACTGTGCAAACCTGAAATGCACCACAGGTATGGATGGATAGTATACTTGACGACACAGAGGTAGGTAGAGCAGTGGCCTTCTGTACCGTACTGCTATATAGTATATACTGGTGGTCAGCAAACTGTGCAAAACTGAAATGCACCACAGGTATGGATGGATAGTATACTTGACCACACAGAGGTAGGTAGAGCAGTGGCCTACTGTACCGTACTGCTATATAGTATATACTGGTGGTCAGCAAACTGTGCAAAACTGAAATGCAGCACAGGTATGGATGGATTCTAGTATACTTGACGACACAGAGGTAGGTAGAGCAGTGGCCTACTGTACCGTACTGCTATATATTATATACTGGTGGACAGCAATCTGTGCAAAACTGAAATGCACCACAGGTATGGATGGATACTAGTATACTTGACGACACAGAGGTAGGTAGAGCAGTGGCCTACTGTACCGTACTGCTATATAGTATATATTATTGGTCAGCAAACTGTGCAAACCTGAAATGCACCACAGGTATGGATGGATAGTATACTTGACGACACAGAGGTAGGTAGAGCAGTGGACTACTGTACCGTACTGCTATATATATAGTTATACTGGTGGTCAGCAAAATTCTGCACTGTCCTCCTACTATATACTACAATGCAGCACAGATATGGAGCGTTTTTCAGGCAGAGAACGTATAATACTGGTGGTCACTGGTCAGCAAAACTCTGCACTGTCCTCCTACTATATAATACTGCTGGTCCCCAGTTCCCACAATAAAGCAATTAGCACACTGAGCACAGATATTTGCAGCACATTGAGCACAGTCAGATATGGAGCGTTTTTCAGGCAGAGAACGTAGATATTTGCACTTGCAGCACACTGAGCACAAATATTTGCAGCACACTGAGCACAGATATTTGCAGCACAATTTGCAGCCCACTGAACATAGAAACTGAGAGGACGCCAGCCACGTCCTCTCACGATCATCTCCAATGCACGAGTGAAAAATGGCGGCGACGCACGGCTCCTTATATAGAATACGAATCTCGCGAGAATCCGACCGCGGGATGATGACGTTCGGGCGCGCTCGGGTTAACCGAGCAAGGCGGGAGGATCCGAGTCTGCCTCGGACCCGTGTAAAATGGGTGAAGTTCGAGGGGGTTCGGATCCCGAGGATCCAAACCCGCTCATCACTTGCGGAAATACATTAAATTTATATTTAATCTAACTTTCATACTGAACCCATTGAGCTTTACTATCTAATTTACCTACCACAGGAACAGAAGCTAGTCAGGAACACCCACGTGGTTACAGGGAGAACATATAAACACCAGTCAGATAACACCTAGAATTGATTCCATCCAAAGATCCCTGTGCAGCAAAGCTAACCACTGTGCCACCATGCCATCTACTAGATATATTTAGGGCTGAATTCAGTTAGCCATGGTTAATTACCGTGGGCTAATTGATCTGCCAGGGCTATTCAATGACAGCCCATGGCAGCCCGCAGGCTGCAGTTAACGCAGATTTCTCTTCAAGCCTGAAGAATTTCAGACAGAAATCTGAATTAACCGCTCTGATCGCAGTTGCCGCAAAGCTGTTAACCCGTAGCTCCTGGAACTTAGCCCGGATTCAATGGGTTAAAGCATGGTAGCAGGTCATTTACCGTGCCAGGAGAAGGGGCTATAAATGAATAGCTCTGAGCATTAAAGCCCGAGACTACCACCCTTTTCCTGGAGTGGTAAATTACTGCATGTATTTGATTCCGTCCAATAATATGCTGCTCTGTCACCCATGTGCCATAATGTTCTGGTCTGTAAGACTTATCTTTGCTAGATGTGTGGTTGGTTACATATGCATAGAGCCTTCTAGGGCCGACACAGACCACCAGATCTCCAGCTGTTGTAGAACTACAAGCCACCACCATCTCCTGGAAATGTTACAGAGAACGTAGACTGTGGTGGGAAGAATGTTAATAATGTGTTTATTGTTGTGTTGCAGATGTAGCGAGTAACAGGACCTGGGAGAGAGAAGCTGCTGTGCTGCACGAGGGTGTAACCACCAATCACACAACATTAAACAATGTAGCCTGGGGAATCTGTGAAGGCGACAATGACCTGACATATGGAGAAGTGGAGCACAGGTTAGATTTAATGCAAGAACAGATGAACAGGTACGCACAATGTAAATGGATGCCATCTGGTATCTACTGAAACTAAAGTGTAACTCCACACTCAAAGAAATCTATCTTCCAGATGTTTTATTCTCATTAATTGCACATACTGACAATTCCAGGAAAATATGGACGTAGCGCCTAAAACATAAAAGTCAACACAGTTACAAGATGTTAGCGTTATTGATCAGTGGCAGTGCTCTATTTTGCTAATCGAGGAAAATAATTTTGAGTTGTGATCTAGTACTTCATCTTAGGGCTCTTGAAACTATCAGTGTTCACTGAATTAAAAAAATGTTTGGGTAGGCTTTCATTCATTTGCATATATAGCCAGTGGCGTCAGAAGGCGGGTGCGGCCCGCACCCGGGTGTCCCTTTCGGAAGGGGTGACACCAAAATGCCAGCTCTTCTGTAGTGACAGGAGCCGAGTGCTGCAGTGAGATAAACCCCTGCAGCACTCGGCTCCTGTCACAGATAAGAGCCGGCACTGCGCGCTGAGCAGTCTCCGGGGCAGCCAGCATCTTCGGGGAAGCTGGACATGCCCCCGGAGCAACAAAAAAAAAGATCTGCAAGGCCACGCCCCCTTTTGATTATGCCACGTCCCCTTTCCGGGCGCGGGGGGGGGGGGGGTGATAATACAAAGTGCGCTCTGGGTGTCACCACACCCGGTAACGCCTCTGTATATAGCAATGGGCAGGTTTTGTTCGTTTGCATATAAAGCAATGAAAATATAGGTGTTTGATTAAATTATTACATAATAGGCGAGATGTAATAGTGACTGAGACTGACGGAGGTGCTAGATGCCGGCCGATCTTGGATATTGTTTTAAAGAAGCATTCATTTACAATGCATGGTTTTGCCTTGTAAATGACTGCCGCTTTAAATAAACATCCGAGATCATTCGGCATCCCGCACCTGGCAATCTCGGACGCTATTATATCTCGCCTATGATCTAAATATCAGGGTTAATATAATGTAAATAAGGCAATTTAACAACCATAATTATTTCTTACTTCATGATATGGTTAAATAAAAATGTACAACAGTAAAGGTGATTCCGTTACTGAAAAAAGTAAAAAAAAGTTATACTATTTATTTAGATATTGAGATATTGGGGGGAATTCAGTTAGGTGAGAGTTTGGTCCCGAAAGGCGAACTCACGGCAAATTTGCATTGCAAATTACATTTGCAATTTAATTCCAAAACGGCATTTCCATTTTAGAGTAAATTCACCTATTTTTGTCCGCACCTCACATGGAGCAAGTGGAAAGGTAGGGAAAATCTTTATTTTTAGGTAAAATTGCAAGGACTTGCTTCAGAACTCCTTGGACACCCATTCCAATGACTAGTTAGGCATTTGAAAGTTTTCAATTAGCTTAATTGGGCCAATAATTACATGTCATTTTTTGGGTTGAAAAAAAATGGTCTCAAAGTACCCCAAAATCAACTTTTTTGTTAGTTTATGCACCCCAAATGTAATTATTTATTTCAGTGAAAAATATTAGCTTTTTATAAAAAAACATTATTTTTTAAAAATTAAAAGTGACCTCAAATTGCCCCCAAATCACTTCTCTTCTTTTTAACTTTAAAAAAAAAAAAATTCTTTAAATTCCTTGCTAATTAAATGAAATTCGTAAGCTTTTTACGTTATTCTACTTTTTTTTTAATGCTCAAATCAGCCATTTGACACCTTTTAAAAGGTACAGTACTTTCCTTCTGCCTATTAACAGTCTTCTAAAGAATTCTGATAACGAAGTTGTCACTTTTGGGGGGATCTAGGAAGGTCTCCCCACTTTTTCATGCTATTTTCCCAGTTTTATTGACAAAATTCGCAATGGTAGTGTGAATTGTCATTTCTAACTGAAATCTGCAAATCTTGGGCGTGCGCATGAGGCAAAGTGTGTGAATTTATGGGCAAAGTGTGCAAGTTTAATGCCTTTTGCAAACTTGCACCTAAATGAATTCCCCCCATTACCTCAAAATTCAGTTTTATATTAAAGTTTCTAAATACAAGCTTATTTTTGAAAGGATATGGCCCTAACATATTTTTCCAGATTGTAATTTGAGGAAACATCAACTAGCTTCAATACGCCATATGACACAAGATACCTGGTGTGAGTGAGCCGCCTAGTCCTGTACAATTCTGCTAGCAACTATATTGTATCTTTTTTGCATCCTTTTACTCCCAAAAAGTGCTTTAGTTATAATGCAATGCAACTAGGATGCACCAGGAAACTGTGCGGATTAATTTGGAATGTGACAGATCTGTGTGCGACTGAGAACATGTAGCACAATGGAACGTGGCAGGGAAAAAAGCCACAGCCTCTGCATCGTAGCAATTCATATACTGATTCAGACTCAGTCGCACACAGATATACACGTGTCACATATCACATTATTCAGATTAGTCTCCAGGTGCATCCTAGTGGCATCACATTGCGACGAAGATGGATTTGTTTGGGTGAAAAGACACAAAAAAAACACGCCCTGTGATAGAAGAGTCACACGGGATCTGGTGCACCAAGAGTGTCTCTTTGGTACAGTTGCACCAATAATGTATTATGACACATCTGTAGGTTGCTCCTTTGATCAGGAAGTAGGTCTAGGGAGGAAGTTCCACCATTTATGCAGCTGACCTCAGTCAATGATTACAATAAATCGTGCTGACTAATTTTTTAAATAATCCTGAACATTATTTTTTTACCAATTAATGTATTGCTAATCATTTGCAATATATTTCTGGTGAGTTCCAGAGGTTCAGTAGAGGCTGCATTTCATGAATGTACTACAAGTTGAGTATCCCATATCCAAATATTCCGAAATACGGAATATTCCAAAATACATAATTTTTTGAGTGAACGTGAGATAGTGAAACCTTTGTTTTCTGATGGCTCAATGTACACAAACTTTGTTTAATACACAAAGTTATTAAAAGTGTTGTATTAAATGACCTTCAGGCTGTGTGTATAAGGTGTATGAAACATAAATGAATTGTGTGAATATACACACAATTTGTTTAATACACAAAGTTATTAAAAATATTGGCTAAAATGACCTTCAGGCTGCGTGAATATGATGTATATGAAACATAAATATATTCTGTGCTTAGACTTAAGTCCCATTGCCATGATATCTCATTATGGTATGCAATTATTCCAAAATACGAAAAAATCTGATGTTCATAATACTTCTGGTCCCAAGCATTTTGGATAAGGGATACTCAACCTGTACTTGTTTAGTCTTGATTTTGTTTTGAATGTACCTATTTGAAACTGATTATTTGACTTGCACTTCTTCTATGTACTGTTTATGTCAGCCTTTATTCACAAGTATTCAAAGTATTGAGCCATGTTGATGCGTTCCGTATTATATAATTTTGTCCTTAAATATTTTGTAAAACATACAGTATTAGGAAATGTAAGTAATAGTAGTTGCATTAGCAGGTAGAAAAAATATTGTAATCAGTACACTTTACCAGTCTCATTGCACACTTGGTGAGTCCGTTTCTTTAAACAATGTGCCCAGGTTACACAAATTGTCATAGGTTATAGATGTATCCCCAGGATGTCCCATCTTGCAATAAAATGTTGAAAATCTAGAGTTAATTCTGGGAGCTGAATGTATCAATTTTGTGTACACACACATAGTAAGATGTCTCATGAATGGGGATTCCGTTACTGACTTTGAAGATAAGCTGATTTGTCAAGGATTACTTACACAAGATTGCACTTCATATATTGTGATAGTATGGGGTTTATTGTGGGCTGTTGGTTATGATGATTTGTTCACAGTAGTGGTGGCAGTTGTATGATGAATAGAGTTTTTTACTTTAAAAAGGGGATGTGGTATACCAGATCTACAATGTCTAGGTCAACAATCATTAAGTCGACCCCATATGGTCGACATGCAAAAACATTAACAACATTAACAAAAGGTCGACACTGGAAAAGGTCAACAGGGTCAAAAGGCCAACACGGCGATAGTCGACACAAAAATGGCTGACACTTTTCTTTTTTCTTTTTGGGGTTAGTGTGGATAGTTTTTCCATGTGGGACCACCATTTGTAGAAATGCATCCTCTTGAGGGCTCGCTTCACTCGCCATGCTTCGGCCGTGGTGTCTTGCTCCACTCTGCTTCACTCAACATAAGGTTTCTAAAGGTTATGATTTGTGACATTCCATTCCATTCAAGGATGGAAAAAGTCCAAAAACATGAAAATGCCCCCAAAACATGTGTCGATCATATGTGTGTCGACGATTGCCATGTTGGCCATTTGAACCTGTCGACCTTTTCCAGTGTTGACCTTTCATAGGTTGACCTTTTGTCCATGTTGACCTTTTGTCAATGTCAACCTAATGCATGTTGACCATATGGGGTGGACCTATTGACTGTCGACCTAGCCCTATAGTCCGGATCCTGTAAAAGGGTGATTCAGTTACCGGTGGAATTGCCTACACATAACCAATAACTAAATGCCTGAGCACAGGACATTTGTGTCTACACAGCAGATATGTGGTATATTTAATTGCTGCAAAAATAAATAAATCACCCCGTGAATAGAATTCTCCGGAGGTGTAACTCTGCTTTAAGTTACATTTCAAACAATGATTGTCCTCTATGGTGAAACTGACATTGAACAGGGTCATTTTATCAGCATTGTAGCCTTGGGGAAAGGAAAGTACTGGAGCCCATACCCACTCATCCATGGGGATTAATGAAAAAAAACCCTCATAGATTATTCCTCCTGCATTTCCGCGATGTCTCTTCACATGCTTCTATGATCCAAACAGTGAGTGGCTGTCAGCACTTTGATTGGTGGATAACTCCAGCCATCCACCAATCAGCTGACCACCATTCACTGCCTGGCTGGCTGAGGGGCAGGTAGAGAATGTTGCATAGCTGTTCTGATTGTTGTGTGTAATTCACAATGAGAGCAGTAGGCAGCAATCTCAACCTGCCTCCCAAGAAGCATCCCGTCCATTACTATCACCAGGGGCATAGCCAGAACTTTGTTGGCCCCATAGCGACATTTCTCTTACGTCCTAGAGGATGATGGGGACTCCGTAAGGACCATGGGGTATAGACAGGCTCCGCAGGAGACATGGGCACTCTAAAGACTTTAGAATGGGTGTGCACTGGCTCCTCCCTCTATGCCCCTCCTCCAGACCTCAGTTAGATCCTGTGCCCAGAGGAGACTGGGTGCACTGCAGGGGAGCTCTCCTGAGTTTCTCTAAAAAAGACTTTTTATTAGGTTTTTTATTTTCAGGGAGCACTGCTGGCAACAGGCACCCTGCATCGTGGGACTGAGGAGAGAGAAGCAGACCTACTTAAAATAAGATTTTACTCACCGGTAAATCTATTTCTCGTAGTCCGTAGTGGATGCTGGGGACTCCGTAAGGACCATGGGGATTAGCGGCTCCGCAGGAGACTGGGCACAACTAAAGAAAGCTTTAGGACTACCTGGTGTGCACTGGCTCCTCCCACTAAGACCCTCCTCCAGACCTCAGTTAGGATACTGTGCCCGGAAGAGCTGACACAATAAGGAAGGATTTTGAATCCCGGGTAAGACTCATACCAGCCACACCAATCACACCGTATAACTCGTGATACTATACCCAGTTAACAGTATGATAACAACTGAGCCTCTCAACAGATGGCTCAACAATAACCCTTTAGTTAGGCAATAACTATATTCAAGTATTGCAGACAATCCGCACTTGGGATGGGCGCCCAGCATCCACTACGGACTACGAGAAATAGATTTACCGGTGAGTAAAATCTTATTTTCTCTAACGTCCTAAGTGGATGCTGGGGACTCCGTAAGGACCATGGGGATTATACCAAAGCTCCCAAATGGGCGGGAGAGTGCGGATGACTCTGCAGCACCGAATGAGCAAACTCTAGGTCCTCCTCAACCAGGGTATCAAACTTGTAGACTCTTGCAAGAGTGTTTGAACCCGACCAAGTAACAGCTTGGCAAATTTGTAAAGCCGAGACCCCTCGGGCAGCCGCCCAAGAAGAGCCCACTTTCCTCGTGGAATGGGCTTTCACAGATTTAGGGTGCGGCAGTCCAGACGCAGAATGTGCAAGTTGAATCGTGCTACAGATCCAGCGAGCAATAGTCTGCTTAGAAGCAGGAGCACCCAGCTTGTTGGGTGCATACAGGATAAATAACGAGTCAGTTTTCCTGACTCCAGCCGTCCTGGAAACATATACTTTTCAGGGCCCTGACTACGTCCAGAAACTTGGAATCCTCCAAGTCCCAAGTAGCCGCAGGCACCACAATAGGTTGGTTCACATGAAAAACTGCTACCACCTTAGAAAGGAATTGGGAACGAGTCCTCAATTCCGCCTTATCCATATAAAATACAGATAAGAGCTTTTGACAAAGCCGCCAATTCTGATACACGCCTGGCCGACGCCAAGGCCCACAGCATGACCACTTTCCACGTGAGGTATTGTAGCTCCACGGATTTAAGTGGCTCAACTCAATGCGACTTCAGGAAATCCAACACTATGTTGAGATCCCACGGTGCCACTGGAGGCACAAACGGGGGCTGACTATGCAGCACTCCCTTAACAAAAGTCTGAACTTCAGGCAGTGAAGCCAGTTCTATTTTGGAAGAAAATCGATAGAGCCGAAATCTGGACCTTAATGGAACCCAATTTTAGGCCCATAGTCACCTCTGACTTGTAGGAAGTGCAGAAATCGACCTAGCTGAAATTCCTCCTTTGGGGCCTTACTGGCCTCACAGCACGCAACATATTTCCGCCATATGCGGTGATAATGGTTTGCGTTCACTTCTTTCCTAGCTTTAAATAGCGTAGGGATAACTTCCTCCGGAATGCCCTTTTCCTTCAGGATCCGGCGTTCAACCGCCATGCCGTCAAACGCAGCTGCGGTACATCTTGGAACAGACAGGCCCCCTGCTGCAGCAGGTCCTGTCTGAGCGGCAGAGGCCATGGGTCCTCTGAGATCATTTCTTGGAGTTCTAGGTACCAAGCTCTTCTTGGCCACCCAGAACAATGAGTTTAGTTCTTACTCCTCTCCTTCTTATTATTCTCATTACCCTGGGTATGAGAGGCAGAGAAGGGAACACATACACCGACTGGTACACCCACGGTGTTACCAGAGCGTCCACAGCTATCGCCTGAGGGTCCCTTGACCTGGCGCAATATCTTTGTAGCTTTTTGTTGAGGCGGGACGCCATCCTGTCCACCTGTGGCCTTTCCCCACGGTGTACAATCATTTGGAAGACTTCTGGATGAAGTCCCCACTCTCCCGGGTGGAGGTCGTGTCTGCTGAGAAAGTCTGCGTCTCAGTTGTCCACTCCGGGAATGAACACTGCTGACAGTGCTAACACATGATTTTCCGCCCATTGGAGAATCCTTGTGGCTTCTGCCATCGCCATCCTGCTTCTTGTGCCGCCCTGTCGGTTTACATGAGCGACCGCCGTGATGTTGTCTGACTGGATCAGCACCGGCCGGTGTTGAAGCAGGGGTCTAGCCTGACTTAGGGCATTGTAAATGGCCCATAGTTCCAGAACATTTATGTGTAGGGAAGTCTCGTGACGTTTCCATAGGCCTTGGAAGTTTCTTCCCTGTGTGACTGCCCCCCAGCCTTGAAGGCTGGCATCCGTGGTCACCAGGACCCAGTCCTGTATGCCGAATCTGCGGCCCCCTAGAAGATGAGCACTCTGCAGCCACCACAACAGCGACACCCTGACCCTTGGAGACAGGGTTATCCGCCGATGCATCTGAAGATGCGACCCGGACCACTTGTCCAATAGATCCCACTGGAAAATCCTTGCATGGGACCTGGCGAATGGAATTTCTTCATAAGAAGCTACCATCTTTCCCAGGGCTCGCGTGCATTGATGCACCGACACCTGTATACGTATTAGGAGGTCTCTGTCTAGAGACAACAACTCCTTGGACTTCTCCTCCGGGAGAAACCCTTTTTATCCTGTTCTGTGTCCAGAACCATACCCAGGAACAGTAGACGCGTCGTAGGAACCAGCTGCGACTTTGGAATATTCAGAATCCAGCCGTGCTGTTGTAGCACTTCCCGAGATAGTGCTACTCCGACGAACAACTGCTCCCTGGACCTCGCCTTTATAAGGAGATCGTCCAAGTACGGGATAATTATTTCGGCCATTACCTTGGTAAATACCTCGGTGCCGGGGACAGACCA
Organism: Pseudophryne corroboree; assembly: GCF_028390025.1. Lineage (NCBI taxonomy): Eukaryota > Metazoa > Chordata > Amphibia > Anura > Myobatrachidae > Pseudophryne > Pseudophryne corroboree. Next base: position 128,043,686 of record NC_086450.1, read on the forward strand.
ACGGCAACGTCTGGAATTGGTAATGACAATCCTGTACCACAATATTGAGGTACTCCTGGTGAAGAGGGTAAATAGGGACATGCAGGTAATCATCCTTGATGTCCAGTGATACCATGAAATTCTCCAGGCTTGCAATAATCGCCCTGAGCGATTCCATTTTGAACTTGAACCTTCGTATATAAGTGTTCAAGGCTTTCAATTTTAGAATGGGTCTCACCGAACCGTCTGGTTTCGGTACCACAACATTTTGGAATAGTAACCCCGGCCTTGTTGAAGGAGGGGTACCTTGTTTTCACCTGCTGGAAGTACAGCTTGTGAATTGCCGCCAGTACTACCTTTCTCCGAGGGCAGCCGGCAAGGCTGATGTGAGGTAACGGCGAGGGGGAGTCGCCTCGAACTCCAGCCTGTATCCCTGTGATACTATTTGCAGAACCTAGAGATCCACCTGTGGGCAAGCCCACTGGTCCCTGAAGTTCCCGAGACGCGCCCCCACCGCACCTGTCTCCACCTGTGGAGCCCCAGCGTCATGCGGTGGACTCAGAGGAAGCGGGGGAAGATTTTTGATCCTGGGAACTGGCTGCTGGTGCAGCTTTTTTCCTTCTTCCCTTGTCTTTGTGCAGAAAGGAAGCGCCTTTGACCCGCTTGCTTTTCTGAAGCCGAAAGGACTGTACCTGAAAATACGGTGCTTTCTTAGGCTGTGAGGAAACCTGAGGTAAAAAATTTTCTTCTCAGCTGTTGCTGTGGATACGAGGTCCCAGAGACCATCCCCAAACAATTCCTCACCCTTATAAGGCAGAATCTCCATGTGCCTTTTACAGGCAGCATCACCTGTCCACTGCCGGGTTTCTAATACCCTCCTGGCAGAATGTACATTGCATTAATTCTGGATGCCAGCCGGCAAATATCCCTCTGTGCATCCTTTATATATAAGACAACGTCTTAAATATGCTCAATGTTAGCAAAATATTATCCCTGTCTTAGCGTATCAGACCACGCTGCAGCAGCCCTATTTATGCTGAGGCAATTGCAGGTCTCAGTATATAACTTGAGTGTGTAAATACAGACTTCAGGATCGCCTCCTGCTTTTTATCAGCAGGTTCCTTCAAGGTGGCCGTATCCTAAGATGGCAGTGCCACCTTTTGACAAACGTGTGAGCGCCTTATCCACCCTAAGGGATATCTCCCAACGTGACCTATCCTCTGGCGGGAAAGGGTACGCCATCAGTAACTTTTTAGAAATTACCAGTTTCTTATCGGGGGAAACCACGCTACTTTACACACTTCATTCATTCATCTGATAGGGGAACAAAACACTGGCTGCTTTTTCTCCCCAAAAATAAAACCCCTTTTATGTGGTACTTGGGTTCATGTCAGAAAATGCGTAACACATTTTTCATTGCCGAGATCATGTAACGGATGTTCCTAGTGGATTGTGTATATGTCTCAACCTCGTCGCCACTGGAGTCAGACTCCGTGTCGACATCTGTGTCTGCCATCTGAGGTAACTGGCGTTTTTTGAGCCCCTGATGGCCTTTGAGATGCCTGGGCAGGCGCGGGCTGAGAAGCCGGCTGTCCCACAGCTGTTACGTCATCCAGCCTTTTATGTAAGGAGTTGACACTGTCGGTTAATACCTTCCACCTATCCATCCACTCTGGTGTCGGCCCCACAGGGGACGACATCCCATTTATCGGCCTCTGCTCCGCCTCCACGTAACCTTCCTCATCCAACATGTCGACACAGCCGTACCGACACACCGCACACACACAGGGAATGCTCTGACTGAGGACAGGACCCCACAAAGTCCTTTGGGGAGACAGAGAGAGAATATGCCAGCACACACCAGAGCGCTATATAATGCAGGGATTAACACTATAACTGAGTGATTTTTCCCCAAATAGCTGCTTGTACACATATATTGCGCCTAAATTTAGTGCCCCCCCCCTCTTTTTAACCCTTTGAGCCTGAAAACTACAGGGGAGAGCCTGGGGAGCTGTCTTCCAGCTGCACTGTGAAGAGAAAATGGCGCCAGTGTGCTGAGGGAGAAGCCCCGCCCCTTTTTCAACTGACTTTCTCCCGCTTTTTCTGGAATACTGGCAGGGGTAATTTTACATCTATATAGCCTCTAGGACTATATATGATGTAGATTTGCCAGCCAAGGTGTCATATATTGCCCTCAGGGCGCCCCCCCCCCCCCCCCAGCGCCCTGCACCCATCAGTGACCGGAGTGTGAGGTGTACATGAGGAGCAATGGCGCACAGCTGCAGTGCTGTGCGCTACCTTGGTGAAGACCGAAGTCTTCTGCCGCCGATTTTCCGGACTCTTCATGCTTCTGGCTCTGTAAGGGGGACGGCGGCGCGGCTCCGGGAACGAACACCAAGGTCGGGTCCTGCGGTCGATCCCTCTGGAGCTAATGGTGTCCAGTAGCCTAAGAAGCCCAAACTACCACCTGTTAGGTAGGTTCGCTTCTTCTCCCCTTAGTCCCTCGCTGCAGTGAGTCTGTTGCCAGCAGATCTCACTGTAAAATAAAAAACCTAAATATACTTTCTTTCTAGGAGCTCAGGAGAGCCCCTAGTGTGCATCCAGCTCAGCCGGGCACAAGAATCTAACTGAGGTCTGGAGGAGGGTCTTAGTGGGAGGAGCCAGTGCACACCAGGTAGTCCTAAAGCTTTCTTTAGTTGTGCCCAGTCTCCTGCGGAGCCGCTAATCCCCATGGTCCTTACGGAGTCCCCAGCATCCACTTAGGACGTTAGAGAAATGATAGGCTCTGCTTCTTAGGCTACTGGACACCATTAGCTCCAGAGGGTCGGAACGCAGGTCTCACCCTCGCTGTTCGTCCCGGAGCCGCGCCGCCGTCCTCCTCACAGAGCTGGAAGATAGAAGCCGGGTGAGTATTAAGAAGAAAAGAAGACTTCAAAGGCGGCAGAAGACTTCAGATCTTCACTGAGGTAACGCGCAGCGGTAACGCTGCGTGCCATTGCTCCCACACATACACACACAGCGGGCACTGTAAGGGTGCAGGGCGCAGGGGGGGCGCCCTGGGCAGCAATATAAACCTCAAGGGACACTGGCAGATGGATTAGTTACTGCAGAGGCAGTATATTAAAAAAAACCCGCCAGTATAAATAATTTGAGCGGGACCGAAGCCCGCCGGTGAGGGGGCGGAGCTTGATCCTCCAGCACTAACCAGCGCCAATTTCTCCACAGCACACTGCAGAGAAGCTGGCTCCCCGGACTCTCCCCTGCTGAACACGGTTACAGAGGGCAAAGAAGAGGGGGGGGGGGGGGCACATTTAATTGGCGCAGTGAGTGTATATATATATATATATATATTTATATAAAGCGCTGTACTGACTGGGATTTTATTCCAGGGTCAGGTGGCGTGGGTGTGTACTGGCATACTCTCTCTCTGTCTTTCCAAAGGGCCTTATTGGGGGACTGTCTCCATATTGATATATCCCAGAGTGTGTGGGAGTGTCGGTACGTGTGTGTCAGCATGTCTGAAGCGGAAGGCTTATCTAAGGAGGAGGTGGAGCAGATGATTGTGGTGTCTCCGTCGGCAACGCCGACACCTGATTGGTTGGATATGTGGAATGTTTTAAATGCAAATGTGTCTTTATTACATAAGAGATTGGACAAAGCAGAGTCCAGGGATAAAGCAGGAAGTCAATCCATGGCTTTGACTGTGTCACAGGGCCCTTCAGGGTCTCAGAAACGTCCCCTGTCCCAAGTAGCAGACACTGATACCGACACGGATTCTGACTCCAGTGTCGACTACGATGATGCGAGGTTACACCCAAGCAGAGGCGTTGGAACTGGGGGGGCAAGGGGGCAGCTCGCCCCCCCCAAAATATGAGAGGCGCCGCCGATATTCAGGAGGAGCGATGTGCGGTCAACTGAAAGACCGCACATCACAACCTCCGCTCCGTGCAGGGACTGAGCAGCAGCAGGATATGGCTGTGTTCAGCCCCTCCTGCTCCAAGGCTCAGTTCAACAGCGCTGCCCGCCCCCCCTTACCAGGGCCGGCTCACGGCCCCAGCAAAGTCTCCCCCCCCCCCTTACCAGGGCTGGCTCACGGCCCCAGCGAAGTGCCGCAATTCGCGGGTGATTAGGGGGCATGGCCTAATGGAGAGAAGTGCCTGCTGTCCCTGCATTGCAGAGACCTGTGGCTGGGTTGTCACAGGTAAGAGGCTGTCCGGCCTGCTCCCACTCCCTCTCCGCCCCCCCCTCTACAATGGCAAATGTAGGATTTGTAAGGGGGGTCCAGGGGTCCATATCCTGTATGTATATAACATTAACATAAAATATATATATATATATATATATTTTTTTTTTTTGTTTTTTTTTTGTTTTTTTTTTTGTTTACCGGCTCTCCTAATAGGTATATAAACTGTTCCGGGTGCCCGTACTGCCATACACAATAGTGTTAGCTTCCTACAACCTTATCTCTGTGCCGCACTCCTGGATAATAAAACATCACTCAGACACCAGTTTCAGCGTTATCAACATTACATGGTCTACACCATTTCATCAGGATATAGTCCAGGAGTGCGGCACAAAGACAAGGTTTTATATAGAGACCGCTGCCCTCTGTCTCCTCTTCTGCTGCATTGCAGCCGTCCCCAGTCTCCTCTGCACCTCCGCCAACTCCCACAGACTCCTCCTCCGCATCATCGCCAATGCCCACAGCCTCCTTCGCCCCACGCTGACCACAGCCTCCTCATCCACCGCAGACTACAGCCTCCGCCGCACCGCCGCTGCTCAATAGGTAATTTGACTCTGCTGCCTTTCTCTCTCCCTATGTCCCTGCTATCACTCTCCCTGTCCCTCTGCCTGTCCGTATGTCCCTTTCCCTGACCCTCTGTCACTCTCCCTGAATTTCGGCTCATACTGTGTGGTATAATGTGAATTTCGGCTCATACCGTGTGCTGTAATGTAAATTTTGGCTCATTCTGTGTGCTATAATGTGAATTTTGGCTCATTCAATGTGCTATAATGTGAATTTCGGCTCATACTGTGTGCTATAATGTGAATTTTGGCTCATTCTGTGTGCTATAATGTAAATTCCGGCTCATTCTATGTGGTATACTGTAAATTTCTGCTCATGCCATTGGCTATAATGTGAATTTTGGCTCATTCTGTGTGCTATAATGTAAATTTCGGCTCAGTCTGTGTGCTATAATGTAAATTTCAGCTCATACCGTGTGGTATAATGTGAAAGGGGCACCAGCACTAGACAGTATATGGGGTACTACTATTGTGGGGTGGTATTCATGTGACCGCCGGTCAGCTGTCCGACAGTCACATGACCTCCTCCATCAGCCCGACGGGTCACTATACCGACGGTCGGCATGCCGACCAACAGGGACTATTTCCACTCGTGGGTGTCCACGACACCCATAGAGTGGGAATAGAACCCGTGGCGACCGCAGGTCGCCACCGAGCCCGCAAGGGGCTTGCTGCACACGCCCCTCCCCGCCGGGATCCCGGCGTCGGTGTGCTGCCAGGATCCCGGCGTCGGTAAGCTGACCGGCGGTCAGGAGACCGCCGGTCAGTGGTACTACACCCCTATTGTGAAGCATAAGGGGTATATGGTGTGGTAAATTACACTGAAGGGTACGTACCCTTTTGAGTGACCAGGCCCGTTTTCCAGAGCATAGTTACCTCCTTCATTTTTCCATACCCCTACTGCTCCCCGGAGGTCCCGGGGGCCAGCCTCACCTACACAATGGGGCTTGCTGGTGCAATACTGCAGTCCCAGGCGCCTCCTTCCCCCATCGCAGCACCTCCGTCAGTGGGATTCCCGGCAACCATCTACATGGTGCGGCCTCCACCCCACCATGGTGCTGCCTCCTTTTTGTCCCCATAGTATTGCCTCCTCCTCCCTGGTGGCTCCGCCCCCAGGGGCGCCAAATAGAAAATTTATCTTGCCCCCCCACCTATAAATGTTCTGACGCCCCTGCACCCAAGGGTGGCCAAAAGTATTCATTATATGATTATTGCGATAAAAGATGTCTTGCATATCACAGATGACCCCTCTGTCCCTGACACGAGGGTATGCATGTTTAAGGAAAAGAAACCTGAGGTAACCTTTCCCCCATCTCATGAGCTGAATACGTTATTTGAAAAAGCTTGGGAAACTCCAGACAAAAAACTGCAGATTCCCAAGAGGATTCTTATGGCGTATCCTTTCCCTGCACAGGACAGGGTACGGTGGCAATCCTCGCCCAGGGTGGACAAGGCTTTAACGCGCTTGTCCAAAAAGGTGGCGCTACCGTCTCCAGACACGGCAGCACTCAAGGATCCTGCTGATTGCAGACAGGAAACTACCTTAAAATCAATTTATACACATACGGGTGCTTTGCTCAGACCGGCAATAGCGGTGGCTTGGGTTTGTAGCGCTGTAGCAGCTTGGACAGATACCTTGTCAGCTGACATTGATACCCTAGCTAGGGATACCATTTTATTGACCTTAGGTCACATAAAAGACGCAGTCTTGTATATGAGAGACGCTCAGAGAGACGTTGGGCTGCTAGGTTCGAGAGCCAACGCCATGGCGATTTCTGCTAGGCAAGCTCTGTGGACCCGCCAATGGACGGGTGATGCCGACTCAAAGAGGCATATGGAAGTTTTGCCTTACAAGGGTGAGGTTTTATTTGGGGAGGGTCTCGCGGACCTGGTTTCCACAGCTACTGCGGGTAAATCTACTTTTTTACCTTATGTTCCCCCACAGCAGAAGAGAACACCACAGTATCAGATGCAGTCCTTTCGGCCGCATAAGTCCAGAAGAGGTCGGGGCTCTTCCTTCCTCGCCAGAGGTAAGGGTAGAGGGAAAAGAATGCCTGCTACGGCTAGTTCCCAGGAGCAGAAGTCCTCCCCGGCTTCTACTAAATCCACCGCATGACGCTGGAGCTCCACTGAGGGAGTCCGCGCCTGTGGGGGCACGTCTTCGACTCTTCACCCACATCTGGGTTCAATCAGATGTGGATCCTTGGGCGATGGAAATTGTATCCCAAGGATACAAGCTGGAATTCGAAGAGGTGCCTCCGCGCCGATTTTTCAAATCGGCTTTGCCAGCTTCTCCCCCAGAGAGGGAGATAGTTTTAGCTGCAATTCAAAAGCTGTATCAACACCAAGTGATTGTCAAGGTTCCCCTAGTTCAACAGGGGAAGGGGTACTATTCAACCCTGTTTGTGGTTCCGAAACCGGATGGCTCAGTCAGGCCCATTCTAAATCTAAAATCCCTAAACCTGTACTTGAAAAAGTTCAAATTCAAGATGGAATCGCTCCGGGCGGTTATCTCCAGCCTGGAAGGGGGAGATTTTATGGTGTCACTAGACATAAAGGATGCATACCTTCATGTCCCCATATATTCCCCTCATCAGGCGTACCTGAGATTCGCTGTACAGGACTGTCATTACCAGTTTCAGACGTTGCCGTTTGGGCTTTCCACGGCCCGAGGATTTTCACCAAGGTAATGGCGGAAATGATGGTGCTCCTGCGCAGGCAGGGAGTCACAATTATCCTGTACTTGGACGATCTCCTGATAAAAGCGAGATCGAGAGATCAGTTGCTGAAAAGTGTGTCGCTCTCCCTGAGAGTGCTGCAGCAACATGGCTGGATTCTAAATCTACCAAAGTCACAGTTGGTTCCAACGACTCGACTATCTTTCTTAGGCATGATTCTGGACACGGAACAAAAGAGGGTTTTTCTCCAGATGGAAAAAGCCCAGGAACTCCAGAACATGGTCAGAGACCTGTTAAAAACGAAAAGAGTGTCAGTCCATCAATGAACTCGAGTACTGGGAAAAATGGTGGCGATCCCATTCGGCAGGTTTCGTGCGAGGACATTTCAGTGGGACCTTCTGGACAAGTGGTCCGGGTCCGATCTTCAAATTCATCAGAAAATAAGCCTGTCCCCCAGGGCCAGAGTGTCTCTCCTGTGGTGGCTGCGGAGTGCTCACCTTCTAGAGGGTCGCAGGTTCGGCATTCAAGACTGGGTTCTGGTGACCACGGACGCGAGCCTCCGAGGATGGGGAGCAGTCACACAAGGAAGAAATTTTCAGGGAACATGATCAAGCCAGGAGGCCCTCCAATTAATTTTATACCACACTACAATGATCAGGTCCAAGGGCATACCTCGATATATCGCAGGCCCCAAGGAAAAAGTTTGAAAGGACCCCTACGTACCACCCAATGGCGAAAAATGTATATAGCACATGTGACTTTGACAGGGAAGGTGGGCCCCTCTCGGCTCTGGGCCCCATAGCCACTGCACTGCCTGCACCTATGGTAGCTACGCCCTTGTCTATCACTATAAAAATGTTTGAAATGTTGTAAAGTGGGCACATTGCAAATAGTTATCTATATTTAAAGCATAAGGTTTATTAAAAAAATATATATACATGATTTACAAAAGATCCTATTACCATGGTACAGATCCCTTTTAATAATGTTTGTAGCAGACTTATATGTTCCAGTCTTACAGTGTTATGTAACCTAATTAGGCTCACTGTTTCTGGACCACAAATATCCACAATGAGCTTAGAGGAATATGTTTATATGTGTGAGTGGCTAATTTTCCATAAGAATCGTGAACTATCAGCGGACAGACTTGGCCAAAATCCATCGAGGCCCAGAGCCTCGTATTTGGCATAAGATCTAGAAAGCACAATGTGAGGTGATAAATGTCATACAGTGTATACATGAAATAAAAAAGCTTTTTATGTTTACTAAATAGAACCCAATAAAACCGCGCTCCGTAGGAGGTAGAAAGTGGGACACTGGCAAAACTTTCTAAGAAAGATGAATTGCTTCTTCATTCATCAGATTTTTTTAAATGATTAACTTTACCAGTACATGTTTTTATTGTCCGACGCATTTGGAACTTCAGGTTATTTTTAAATTTTTGGCTTGTCTGTGACCGTCTGCTCGTGTTTGTACGTACATTACTGTGTATTTTTGGCATGTGAATTTCTGGCAGGTTATTGTATTATTATACACATATTTGTAGTATGCATTTGTTTTATCCCATGGTAGAAAAAAACACCTCTTCCTAGATGCTGAATATACTACAAGGTTATAGAGGAAGAGAAACTAGGAAAAAATAATGTACTTAGGGCTGATTCAGAGATGGTGGACACTACAGTGATTTTTTTCACAGTTGGACGATGTTTAATATGTGCCACACTGCGCATGTGCAGATCTGGGGGATGCAATGTCGCTTGAAGTACCTCAAATGCTGCAGCATGATTGGCATACTGCTGGCATTTGTGGCTTGCGATGGGGCAACATCAGGAAGTGTTCCAGAAACTAACGGTGTGTTTGCCTCGTTTCACTGGGCGCCGAAGCCATTGGCTGCATCACTGGCCCCCGTAGTGTGGTTTTACCATACATACTGATGTCCGATCTTAATGCAGTTAATCCAGTGCTGTGTCTTCGGATGCAGCAGTGGATCAGAGAAGCCGGCAATGGGCGTCTCTCTACTTAAGATGCCGCCTGCAGTTTTTACATATTTTAGCACAGCTGCTGCATACAAAGACACAGTGGCTGTGCTATAGTGTACATCTCTGTAGAGGTGCCAAGAGGAGAGGAGAGCAGGTACTAATTACCTGGGGCCTGCTGGAAGGGCCCAGAGAGGGCTCAGGTCCGCTCCCCCTTCCTCAAGTATCAGCTGGTAGCAGCCTCTCTCTCTCACCAGCAGGGCTGCATGGGTCTGGGGAGGGGTGTGGATACTTACGTCTAAACTAAAAAGGTCTACAGTCAATAGGTCTACCACTAATAGTAGTCGTGCATTACGTTGACAGGTCAAAAGGTCAACATGGAAATGGTCTACATCAAAAAGGTAGACACATTTTGTTTTTTGGGGTGTTTTGGCACTTTTCTGCCACAAACAAGCCACATTAGTGTATCATGTCCCCCCGCATTAGGCCACACACCCTGCATTACCCGGGCCGGGTCTCCCTCTCTACGCCCCTGCACAGCAAACAACCAATTCGCTAGCTCTGCACCTCCTTACACCTCTCTGCAGGTTCACAAAATGGCTGCTGAGCACGCAGCAAACAAGCCCTAATAAAGGGCTGCAAACGGCGGGAAGTCGAATTCAGGACGCCCACTACTCGCCTATTGGTCCGTGATCCGCCAGGGGGAGTGTCGAATCCATTTTGCATTGCATATGGTGAATTCATGGTCCCGGCGGCAGGGCTGCGCCTGTCGAGTACAGGCGAATTTTTAAACGTTCGAAAAAACGTCGCGATTCGACCGCAATTGCATATACCCCTAAGAGGACATATATAAACTGATCATCTAAAGCGAGCTTATGATGGAAATAGCATTAAATGGTGTTTATAAATCTTTTTATTAGATTTCTTTTTTCTTTTACATATTTAATTCAATATGCTACTTAATGAAATACAAATGCTAAAAAGTGTAGTGGAAAAATGTTAAATCTAACCATTAATCTTCTAATGGTTCAGTATGCTTAAATACAAATTAATCTGCTCCCGTAGTCAAATATCCAGCATAGTTTGCAGTACAAACACATTATGTTTCTTTGCATTTACTAGGTTATTTTACCTATTTGATATTCATAAATTTGCTTAAGAGCCTAAAACCTAATTGTGTTCATAGTATTTAAAATCGCAGCACTTGAGCAAGAACCCTGCACATTGTATCAAGTACTGAGCAAGCTCGCCCTCTGCTGGCTGTATTAGAAACTCAAAATCAAATCTAGATTGTAGTGTCATTTTTATCTAAAATGTTCTAGATTGTAGTGTCATTATGTTATCTAAAATGTTCTAGATTGTAGTGTCATTATGTTATCTAAAATGTTCTAGATTGTAGTGTCATTATGTTATCTAAAATGTTCTAGATTGTAGTGTCATTATGTTATCTAAAATGTTCTAGATTGTAGTGTCGTTATATTATCTAAAATGTTCTAGATTGTAGTGTCGTTATGGTATCTAAAATGTTTTTCTTGTATTAGTCCAGTCTTTTCTTTTCAAACTAAAATCTTTCCAGAGCAAATTAGTACATGCAATCAGGCAGTACCTACAGTACTTTAGAATAAATAAATTGACCACTATAATACAGCTGCAAGTATAAAAAGTGAAGAAAAAACAAAAAAAAAATCCATTTACTTTTTTATACTATGTGCAAATACATAGCACTTTTCGGTGTCTGTTTATGATAGTCATGCCAGTAAAGAAAGATGTATTTGCATCCACTAATAATAACTTAATCTAGTTTTGTCCTCCAGTTAAAGAGTAAATACATTTACTTGTTTAATGTCATGTAGTTTGTTTTATTGGCACGCTTCATTCTGTCAGGTTCAGCCAATAGATTTGCTGGTAATTTGTTTCCTATATACAGTATATGCAAAAAGTACCACTTTCATTATTTACTATGTAGTAATTAGTGATGTGCACCGGAAATTTTTCGGTTTTTGTGTTTTGGTTTTGGAGGCAAAACCTCCCTGAAAATTTTTTGTCGGATTCGGGTGTGTTTTGGATTCAGGTGTTTTTTTTTCAAAAAACCCTCAAAAACAGCTTAAATCATAGAATGTGGGGGTAATTTTGATCCCATAGTATTATTAACCTCAATAACCATAATTTCCACTAATTTCCAGTAGAGATGAGCGGGTTCGGTTTCTCTGAATCCGAACCCGCCAGAACTTCATGTTTTTTTTCACGGGTCCGAGCGACTCGGATCTTCCCGCCTTGCTCGGTTAACCCGAGCGCGCCCGAACGTCATCATGACGCTGTCGGATTCTCGCGAGGCTCGGATTCTATCGCGAGACTCGGATTCTATATAAGGAGCCCGCGTCGCCGCCATTTTCACACGTGCATTGAGATTGATAGGGAGAGGACGTGGCTGGCGTCCTCTCCGTTTAGAATTAGAATAGATTAGAGAGACACTTGATTTACTAATTTTGGGGAGCATTAGGAGTACTCAGTAGTGTACAGTGCAGAGTTTTGCTGATAGTGACCAGTGACCACCACTTTTATTTATAATCCGTTCTCTGCCTGAAAAAAGCGATACACAGCACACAGTGACTCAGTCACATACCATATCTGTGTGCACTGCTCAGGCTCAGGCCAGTGTGCTGCATCATCTATTATCTATATATAATATTATATATATCTGTCTGACTGCTCAGCTCACACAGCTTATAATTGTGGGGGAGACTGGGGAGCACTACTGCAGTGCCAGTTATAGGTTATAGCAGGAGCCAGGAGTACATAATATATTATATAGTGAGTGACCACCAGACACACAGTGCAGTTTATTTAATATATCCGTTCTCTGCCTGAAAAAAGCGATACACACAGTGACTCAGTCAGTCACATACCATATCTGTGTGCACTGCTCAGGCTCAGGCCAGTGTGCTGCATCATCTATATATATATATTATATATCTGTCTGACTGCTCAGCTCACACAGCTTATAATTGTGGGGGAGACTGGGGAGCACTACTGCAGTGCCAGTTATAGGTTATAGCAGGAGCCAGGAGTACATAATATTATATTAAAATTAAACAGTGCACACTTTTGCTGCAGGAGTGCCACTGCCAGTGTGACTAGTGACCAGTGACCTGACCACCAGTATATAATATTAGTAGTATACTATCTCTTTATCAACCAGTCTATATTAGCAGCAGACACAGTACAGTGCGGTAGTTCACGGCTGTGGCTACCTCTGTGTCGGCACTCGGCAGCCCGTCCATAATTGTATATACCACCTAACCGTGGTTTTTTTTTCTTTCTTTATACATACATACTAGTTACGAGTATACTATCTCTTTATCAACCAGTCTATATATTAGCAGCAGACACAGTACAGTGCGGTAGTTCACGGCTGTGGCTACCTCTGTGTCGGCACTCGGCAGCCCGTCCATAATTGTATATACCACCTAACCGTGGTTTTTTTTTCTTTCTTTATACATACATACTAGTTACGAGTATACTATCTCTTTATCAACCAGTCTATATATTAGCAGCAGACACAGTACAGTGCGGTAGTTCACGGCTGTGGCTACCTCTGTGTCGGCACTCGGCAGCCCGTCCATAATTGTATATACCACCTAACCGTGGTTTTTTTTTCTTTCTTTATACATACATACTAGTTACGAGTATACTATCTCTTTATCAACCAGTCTATATATTAGCAGCAGACACAGTACAGTGCGGTAGTTCACGGCTTTGGCTACCTCTGTGTCGGCACTCGGCAGCCCGTCCATAATTGTATATACCACCTAACCGTGGTTTTTTTTTCTTTCTTTATACATACATACTAGTTACGAGTATACTATCTCTTTATCAACCAGTCTATATATTAGCAGCAGACACAGTACAGTGCGGTAGTTCACGGCTGTGGCTACCTCTGTGTCGGCACTCGGCAGCCCGTCCATAATTGTATATACCACCTAACCGTGGTTTTTTTTTCTTTCTTTATACATACATACTAGTTACGAGTATACTATCTCTTTATCAACCAGTCTATATATTAGCAGCAGACACAGTACAGTGCGGTAGTTCACGGCTGTGGCTACCTCTGTGTCGGCACTCGGCAGCCCGTCCATAATTGTATACTAGTATCCAATCCATCCATCTCCATTGTTTACCTGAGGTGCCTTTTAGTTGTGCCTATTAAAATATGGAGAACAAAAATGTTGAGGTTCCAAAATTAGGGAAAGATCAAGATCCACTTCCACCTCGTGCTGAAGCTGCTGCCACTAGTCATGGCCGAGACGATGAAATGCCAGCAACGTCGTCTGCCAAGGCCGATGCCCAATGGCATAGTACAGAGCATGTCAAAACCAAAACACCAAATATCAGTAAAAAAAGGACTCCAAAACCTAAAATAAAATTGTCGGAGGAGAAGCGTAAACTTGCCAATATGCCATTTACCACACGGAGTGGCAAGGAACGGCTGAGGCCCTGGCCTATGTTCATGGCTAGTGGTTCAGCTTCACATGAGGATGGAAGCACTCAGCCTCTCGCTAGAAAACTGAAAAGACTCAAGCTGGCAAAAGCACCGCAAAGAACTGTGCGTTCTTTGAAATCCCAAATCCACAAGGAGAGTCCAATTGTGTCGGTTGCGATGCCTGACCTTCCCAACACTGGACGTGAAGAGCATGCGCCTTCCACCATTTGCACGCCCCCTGCAAGTGCTGGAAGGAGCACCCACAGTCCAGTTCCTGATAGTCAGATTGAAGATGTCAGTGTTGAAGTACACCAGGATGAGGAGGATATGGGTGTTGCTGGCGCTGGGGAGGAAATTGACCAGGAGGATTCTGATGGTGAGGTGGTTTGTTTAAGTCAGGCACCCGGGGAGACACCTGTTGTCCGTGGGAGGAATATGGCCGTTGACATGCCAGGTGAAAATACCAAAAAAATCAGCTCTTCGGTGTGGAGGTATTTCACCAGAAATGCGGACAACAGGTGTCAAGCCGTGTGTTCCCTTTGTCAAGCTATAATAAGTAGGGGTAAGGACGTTAACCACCTCGGAACATCCTCCCTTATACGTCACCTGCAGCGCATTCATAATAAGTCAGTGACAAGTTCAAAAACTTTGGGTGACAGCGGAAGCAGTCCACTGACCAGTAAATCCCTTCCTCTTGTAACCAAGCTCACGCAAACCACCCCACCAACTCCCTCAGGGTCAATTTCCTCCTTCCCCAGGAATGCCAATAGTCCTGCAGGCCATGTCACTGGCAATTCTGACGAGTCCTCTCCTGCCTGGGATTCCTCCGATGCATCCTTGCGTGTAACGCCTACTGCTGCTGGCGCTGCTGTTGTTGCCGCTGGGAGTCGATGGTCATCCCAGAGGGGAAGTCGTAAGCCCACTTGTACTACTTCCAGTAAGCAATTGACTGTTCAACAGTCCTTTGCGAGGAAGATGAAATATCACAGCAGTCATCCTACTGCAAAGCGGATAACTGAGTCCTTGACAACTATGTTGGTGTTAGACGTGCGTCCGGTATCCGCCGTTAGTTCACAGGGAACTAGACAATTTATTGAGGCAGTGTGCCCCCGTTACCAAATACCATCTAGGTTCCACTTCTCTAGGCAGGCGATACCGAGAATGTACACGGACGTCAGAAAAAGACTCACCAGTGTCCTAAAAAATGCAGTTGTACCCAATGTCCACTTAACCACGGACATGTGGACAAGTGGAGCAGGGCAGGGTCAGGACTATATGACTGTGACAGCCCACTGGGTAGATGTATGGACTCCCGCCGCAAGAACAGCAGCGGCGGCACCAGTAGCAGCATCTCGCAAACGCCAACTCTTTCCTAGGCAGGCTACGCTTTGTATCACCGCTTTCCAGAATACGCACACAGCTGAAAACCTCTTACGGCAACTGAGGAAGATCATCGCGGAATGGCTTACCCCAATTGGACTCTCCTGTGGATTTGTGGCATCGGACAACGCCAGCAATATTGTGTGTGCATTAAATATGGGCAAATTCCAGCACGTCCCATGTTTTGCACATACCTTGAATTTGGTGGTGCAGAATTTTTTAAAAAACGACAGGGGCGTGCAAGAGATGCTGTCGGTGGCCAGAAAAATTGCGGGACACTTTCGGCGTACAGGCACCACGTACAGAAGACTGGAGCACCACCAAAAACTACTGAACCTGCCCTGCCATCATCTGAAGCAAGAAGTGGTAACAAGGTGGAATTCAACCCTCTATATGCTTCAGAGGTTGGAGGAGCAGCAAAAGGCCATTCAAGCCTATACAATTGAGCACGATATAGGAGATGGAATGCACCTGTCTCAAGTGCAGTGGAGAATGATTTCAACGTTGTGCAAGGTTCTGATGCCCTTTGAACTTGCCACACGTGAAGTCAGTTCAGACACTGCCAGCCTGAGTCAGGTCATTCCCCTCATCAGGCTTTTGCAGAAGAAGCTGGAGGCATTGAAGAAGGAGCTAAAAGGGAGCGATTCCGCTAGGCATGTGGGACTTGTGGATGCAGCCCTTAATTCGCTTAACAAGGATTCACGGGTGGTCAATCTGTTGAAATCAGAGCACTACATTTTGGCCACCGTGCTCGATCCTAGATTTAAAGCCTACCTTGGATCTCTCTTTCCGGCAGACACAGGTCTGCTGGGGTTGAAAGACCTGCTGGTGACAAAATTGTCAAGTCAAGCGGAACGCGACCTGTCAACATCTCCTCCTTCACATTCTCCCGCAACTGGGGGTGCGAGGAAAAGGCTCAGAATTCCGAGCCCACCCGCTGGCGGTGATGCAGGGCAGTCTGGAGCGACTGCTGATGCTGACATCTGGTCCGGACTGAAGGACCTGACAACGATTACGGACATGTCGTCTACTGTCACTGCATATGATTCTCTCAACATTGATAGAATGGTGGAGGATTATATGAGTGACCGCATCCAAGTAGGCACGTCACACAGTCCGTACTTATACTGGCAGGAAAAAGAGGCAATTTGGAGGCCCTTGCACAAACTGGCTTTATTCTACCTAAGTTGCCCTCCCACAAGTGTGTACTCCGAAAGAGTGTTTAGTGCCGCCGCTCACCTTGTCAGCAATCGGCGTACGAGGTTACATCCAGAAAATGTGGAGAAGATGATGTTCATTAAAATGAATTATAATCAATTCCTCCGCGGAGACATTGACCAGCAGCAATTGCCTCCACAAAGTACACAGGGAGCTGAGATGGTGGATTCCAGTGGGGACGAATTGATAATCTGTGAGGAGGGGGATGTACACGGTGATATATCGGAGGGTGAAGATGAGGTGGACATCTTGCCTCTGTAGAGCCAGTTTGTGCAAGGAGAGATTAATTGCTTCTTTTTTGGGGGGGGTCCAAACCAACCCGTCATATCAGTCACAGTCGTGTGGCAGACCCTGTCACTGAAATGATGGGTTGGTTAAAGTGTGCATGTCCTGTTTTGTTTATACAACATAAGGGTGGGTGGGAGGGCCCAAGGACAATTCCATCTTGCACCTCTTTTTTCTTTTCTTTTTCTTTGCATCATGTGCTGATTGGGGAGGGTTTTTTTGGAAGGGACATCCTGCGTGACACTGCAGTGCCACTCCTAGATGGGCCCGGTGTTTGTGTCGGCCACTAGGGTCGCTAATCTTACTCACACAGTCAGCTACCTCATTGCGCCTCTTTTTTTCTTTGCGTCATGTGCTGTTTGGGGAGGGTTTTTTGGAAGGGACATCCTGCGTGACACTGCAGTGCCACTCCTAGATGGGCCCGGTGTTTGTGTCGGCCACTAGGGTCGCTAATCTTACTCACACAGCTACCTCATTGCGCCTCTTTTTTTCTTTGCGTCATGTGCTGTTTGGGGAGGGTTTTTTGGAAGGGACATCCTGCGTGACACTGCAGTGCCACTCCTAGATGGGCCCGGTGTTTGTGTCGGCCACTAGGGTCGCTAATCTTACTCACACAGCTACCTCATTGCGCCTCTTTTTTTCTTTGCGTCATGTGCTGTTTGGGGAGGGTTTTTTGGAAGGGACATCCTGCGTGACACTGCAGTGCCACTCCTAGATGGGCCCGGTGTTTGTGTCGGCCACTAGGGTCGCTAATCTTACTCACACAGCTACCTCATTGCGCCTCTTTTTTTCTTTGCGTCATGTGCTGTTTGGGGAGGGTTTTTTGGAAGGGCCATCCTGCGTGACACTGCAGTGCCACTCCTAGATGGGCCCGGTGTTTGTGTCGGCCACTAGGGTCGCTAATCTTACTCACACAGCTACCTCATTGCGCCTCTTTTTTTCTTTGCGTCATGTGCTGTTTGGGGAGGGTTTTTTGGAAGGGACATCCTGCGTGACACTGCAGTGCCACTCCTAGATGGGCCCGGTGTTTGTGTCGGCCACTAGGGTCGCTAATCTTACTCACACAGCTACCTCATTGCGCCTCTTTTTTTCTTTGCGTCATGTGCTGTTTGGGGAGGGTTTTTTGGAAGGGACATCCTGCGTGACACTGCAGTGCCACTCCTAGATGGGCCCGGTGTTTGTGTCGGCCACTAGGGTCGCTTATCTTACTCACACAGCGACCTCGGTGCAAATTTTAGGACTAAAAATAATATTGTGAGGTGTGAGGTATTCAGAATAGACTGAAAATGAGTGTAAATTATGGTTTTTGAGGTTAATAATACTTTGGGATCAAAATGACCCCCAAATTCTATGATTTAAGCTGTTTTTTAGTGTTTTTTGAAAAAAACACCCGAATCCAAAACACACCCGAATCCGACAAAAAAAATTCGGTGAGGTTTTGCCAAAACGCGGTCGAACCCAAAACACGGCCGCGGAACCGAACCCAAAACCAAAACACAAAACCCGAAAAATTTCAGGCGCTCATCTCTAATTTCCAGTCTATTCTGAACACCTCACACCTCACAATATTATTTTTAGTCCTAAAATTTGCACAGAGGTCACTGGATGACTAAGCTAAGCGACTCAAGTGGCCGACACAAACACCTGGCCCATCTAGGAGTGGCACTGCAGTGTCAGACAGGATGGCACTTCAAAAAATAGTCCCCAAACAGCACATGATGCAAAGAAAAAAAGAGGTGCACCAAGGTCGCTGTGTGACTAAGCTAAGCGACCCAAGTGGCCGACACAAACACCTGGCCCATCTAGGAGTGGCACTGCAATGTCAGACAGCATGGCAGATTTAAAAAGATAGTCCCCAAAACAGCACATGATGCAAAGAAAAAAAGAGATGCAATGAGGTAGCTGTGTGACTAAGCTAAGCGACCCAAATGGCCGACACAAACACCTGGCCCATCTAGGAGTGGCACTGCAGTGTCAGACAGGATGGCACTTCAAAAAATAGTCCCCAAACAGCACATGATGCAAAGAAAAAAAGAGGTGCACCAAGGTCGCTGGATGGCTAAGCTAAGCGACCCAAGTGGCCGACACAAACACCTGGCCCATCTAGGAGTGGCACTGCAGTGTCAGACAGGATGGCACTTCAAAAAATAGTCCCCAAACAGCACATGATGCAAAGAAAAAAGAGGTGCCCCAAGGTCGCTGGATGGCTAAGCTAAGCAACCCAAGTGGCCGACACAAACACCTGGCCCATCTAGGAGTGGCACTGCAGTGTCAGACAGGATGGCACTTCAAAAAATAGTCCCCAAACAGCACATGATGCAAAGAAAAAAAGAGGTGCACCAAGGTCGCTGGATGGCTAAGCTAAGCAACCCAAGTGGCCAACACAAACACCTGGCCCATCTAGGAGTGGCACTGCAGTGTCAGACAGGATGGCACTTAAAAAAATAGTCAGCACTTAAAAAAAGTGGTCAGCAAAATTCTGCACTGTCCTACTATATACTGCGCACAACTACAATGCAGCACAGATATGGATGGATAGTATACTTGACGACACAGAGGAAGAGCAATGGACTACTGTACCGTACTGCTATATATATACTGGTGGTCAGCAAAATTCTGCACTGTCCTCCTACAATATACTACAATGCAGCACAGATATGGATGGATAGTATACTTGATGACACAGAGGTAGAGCAATGGACTACTGTACCGTACTGCTATATATATACTGGTGGTCAGCAAATTTTGCACTGTCCTCCTACTATATACTGTGCACAACTACAATGCAGCACAGGTATGGATGGATAGTATACTTGACGACACAGAGGTACAGCAATGGACTACTGTACCGTACTGCTATATATATACTGGTGGTCAGCAAAATTCTGCACTGTCCTCCTACTATATACTGCGCACAACTGCAATGCAGCACAGATATGGATGGATAGTATACTTGACGACACAGAGGTAGAGCAATGGACTACTGTACCGTACTGCTATATATATACTGGTGGTCAGCAAAATTCTGCACTGTCCTCCTACTATATACTACAATGCAGCACAGATATGGATGGATAGTATACTTGACGACACAGAGGTAGAGCAATGGACTACTGTACCGTACTGCTATATATATACTGGTGGACAGCAAAATTCTGCACTGTCCTCCTACTATATACTGCGCACAACTACAATGCAGCACAGATATGGATGGATAGTATACTTGACGACACAGAGGTAGAGCAATGGACTACTGTACCGTAGTGCTATATATATACTGGTGGTCAGCAAAATTCTGCACTGTCCTCCTACTATATACTGCGCACAACTACAATGCAACACAGGTATGGATGGATAGTATACTTGACGACACAGAGGTAGAGCAATGGATTACTGTACTGTACTGCTATATATATACTGGTGGTCAGCAAAATTCTGCACTGTCCTACTACTATATACTGCGCACAACTACAATGCAGCACAGATATGGATGGATAGTATACTTGACGACACAGAGGTAGAGCAATGGACTACTGTACCGTACTGCTATATATATATACTGGTGGTCAGCAAAATTCTGCACTGTCCTCCTACTATATACTGCGCACAACTACAATGCAGCACAGATATGGATGGATAGTATACTTGACAACACAGAGGTAGAGCAATGGACTACTGTACCGTACTGCTATATTTATACTGGTGGTCAGCAAAATTCTGCACTGTCCTCCTACTATATTCTGCGCACAACTACAATGCAGCACAGATATGGATGGATAGTATACTTGACGATACAGAGGTAGAGCAATGGACTACTGTCCCGTACTGCTATATATATACTGGTGGTTAGCAAAATTCTGCACTGTCCTCCTACTGTATACTACAATGAAGCACAGATATGGATGGATAGTTTACTTGACGACACAGAGGTAGAGCAATGGACTACTGTACCGTACTGCTATATATATACTGGTGGTCAGCAAAATTCTGCACTGCCTCTTACTATATACTGTGCACAACTACAATGCAGCACAGATATGGATGGATAGTATACTTGACGACACAGAGGTAGAGCAATGGACTACTGTACCGTATTGCTATATATATATATATACTGGTGGTCAGCAAAATTCTGCACTGTCCTCCTACTATATACTACAATGCAGCACAGATATGGATGGATAGTATACTTGACGACACAGAGGTAGAGCAATGGACTACTGTACCGTACTGCTATATATATACTGGTGGTCAGCAAAATTCTGCACTGTCCTCCTACTATAAACTGCGCACAACTACAATGCAGCACAGATATGGATGGATAGTATACTTGACAACACAGAGGTAGAGCAATGGACTACTGTACCGTACTGCTATATATATACTGGTGGTCAGCAAAATTCTGCACTGTCCTCCTACTATATACTGCGCACAACTACAATGCACCACAGATATGGATGGATAGTATACTTGACGACACAGAGGTAGAGCAATGGACTACTGTACCGTACTGCTATATATATACTGGTGGTCAGCAAAATTCTGCCCTGTCCTCCTACTATATACTACAATGCAGCACAGATATGGATGGATAGTATACTTGACGACACAGAGGTAGAGCAATGGACTACTGTACCGTACTGCTATATATATACTGGTGGTCAGCAAAATTCTGCACTGTCCTCCTACTATATACTGTGCACAACTACAATGCAGCACAGATATGAATGGATAGTATACTTGACGACACAGAGGTAGAGCAATGGACTACTGTACCGTACTGCTATATATATACTGGTGGTCAGTAAAATTCTGCACTGTCCTCCTACTATATACTGCGCACAACTAAAATGCAGCACAGGGGGGGCGTGGCTTGCTGCCTGACTGACTGGACGTATCCCAGGGGAGCTCGTATTGCTACTGGCACAATAACCCCCTTAATGGCGGCCCACCCGGGATTTCTATTCACCTAGTGCTCTACTAACCCTTCCCTGAGCCTTGCCACTCGAAGAGGGAGAGCTGTGGAGCCGGGGAGCAGGTTTTTCCTGCTCTTGCAGGTTGCGGCCTTCCCCCTGCATTAAAGCTGGGACCTAGATTTGGATGTCCTCCGGCTGGACATCTGAAGCCTCCGGGAACCGTGCGGGCGCGAACGGCCCCTGCTTTCATCACTTACCCCTCCTGCAAGCCGCCGCCGGGAGACGCGAAGCAGCGGCTGTGTCCCTGGAGCCGGGCACCGAGGCCCGAGTGAAGCCGCGGAGGCACCCGCGAGTATCCGGCGCCGGCGGACATCTTACTAGAGGCAGTGGAGGGTGCGCGGACGCCACGCTGGTACAAGTGGCTCGTAATTCCTATAAGCCCCCTGCTGTGGATGCTTTGGTGTGGCCTGGAGGTTAAGCAACGTCCCCCAGGAGAGGGGTCCCCTGGGCTGACATCCCCTAATACAAGAGCTCAGTGACGGCGGCCATCTTGGAGGTGGCAAAGACGATCTGGCTGCATAGAGCTGCTGCTGCTTATTGCACCTCCTGTGTTACACCAGGGTAAGGAACACCAGCCTTTGTACACTAGCTATCCTCCAGCTAACACACTCCTCAGTGCCTCCCTGGATGTTTGTGAGCCCCTACACTGCAGACCCTGGCTGCTGGCTGGTCCAAGCTGGGCGTTTTGAAGTGTGGAGCTGGGGAAGGCTCATAGCACCCGTGCCCCCACTTTGTTCTCTCGTGCATATAATCTGACCTTCCGAGATAACGCCATTTTGCGATCATCCCTAACAACTACGGTACCTATGGTGCAACTCCACCGTGAGGATATGTCCTTCTAACATAATGTCTACCTCACCGTCGCTTCCTGCCTGAGTAACCATTTGCTAAGGTCATCCTCCATTCACCTGTATGATCTACTAATCCCCCTTGGGGCTTCTCGACATGCCTCCAAAGAAGACGATGGGGTCTAAATCTGCTCCGCAAGTGAATTTCTTTGGGCCCTCCTCCTCCGGTGCCAAGCCCGCTCATCCCTTCCCTCATCAACTCCGGCTCAACCGGCTCAAACAACTTCATCAACACTATACAACCCGGCTAACGCAGCACCAGTTGATATGGATTCCCTGGATGGTCCGGTCACGCTACATTCTATCCATTCCCTGTTAGCCTCTCTCAAGTCTGATATTTCGGCCGAGCTTAAATTTAACATCCAATCTCTTTGCTCTGACATTTCTGAAATTGGTAACAGGATGGACTATATTGAGCATAAGATGGAGGAGCTGGTCGCATCACACAATGATCTAATCACCGCACACGACTCTCTCCTAGAGGAAGTCTCCTACATCCGCGAGGAAACTACGGATTTAGAGGACCGCTCCCGTAGGAACAACATCAAAATAAGAGGCATCCCTGATGTTGTTTCTAATGCTGACCTGTATGGCTACGCCACTGATCTTTTTCACAAATAATTACCAGATGCTCCGCTACCTGATCTTCTGATCGACAGGATTCATAGACTTCCAAAGTCAAGACAAGCACCTGCTCAGGCCCCTGGTGATACCCTTCTTAGGGTCCACTTCTTTCATATTAAAGAGAAGATCTTGCGTGCAGCAATGCCCTCTTCATCTACGGCGTCTTGCCTGGATTCTCTTCAACTTTTCCCGGACCTGTCCCCAGCGACTCTGGCCAAAAGACGTTCGTTTTCCGCTATTACGTCAGCCTTACGGAAAGCTACGGTCCAATCTAAGTGGGGATTCCCTACTAAGCTGATAGTACTACGTTATGGTACTACCACTATCATCAACACCCCTGAGGATGGGCCTAAAATCCTGAAAAAATGGGACATCCTTCTTGATATACAACCCAATCCCTCCGCTACATCACCGAACTGAATTGCCCAAGAATGGACATTGGTTCCTGGCTGAAACTTGCCTTGTGCTATTCATAAGACAGCTATTATTTAGCTTTTTTTCTTTACAGGTTTATCTGTGTTTACATGATTATTGCCCTATAGGCTTTGTTATTTGCCTGATGTTCCAATGTTCACGTTACTCTTAGGCTGAGATAGAATTGTTCTTGTTTCTTGTTTTAATTGTATAGCAAATGTCCATTTCTTCTCATTTTGGGATGACCTTACTTATCCTTTTTATTTTTGTGGTTGATTATTACCTGCTAAGTATGCTCTGGTTTGGAGGTGATGGTGGGTATTTTTGGACAACACGCCACCCACCCGTATTTGCCCGTCACGATACCCGTGTGACGGTATCTCTAGCTCCTCTATGGATGCTATTTCTGTTTTTTTCCCTGTTTTATTTTTTGTTATGTTTCCTCTTCTTATGTCCTCTTCTTTACTGATGCTGACTTTGCTTCTTTTTTCTTGGAGAGCTATGTCGATATGTATTGTATTTTGACAAGATTACTACTGATGCTTTTCGCTGTGCTGTGTATCACTCTGTCATACCCTCCCCCATGGCCACTTTTTTAAGTCTTAATGTCAATGGGCTCAACTCACCCCACAAGAGACGTTTGGCTCTGAAATATTTTGCTGATCAAAAGGCGGATGTAGTGGCTATACAGGAATCCCACTTTCCGTTGCACTCTCCCCCACAGTTCTCCAATACCAATTACCCAGTTCACTATGTCTCTTGTGGACCTTTTAAAAGAAACGGAGTCGCTATTCTATTCCATAAATCGTGTTCTTTTCAATTGGAGGGTAAGTGGGTAGATGGCAATGGCAGATATCTGATTCTAGTGGGGAAGTTGCGAACTAGGTATGTCACTTTGGTTTCCCAGTATGCCCCTAATTCCAATCAACCCCGGTTCCTAAAATCCTTTTTTCAAAAGTTATATAATGTTAGGAAAGGTGCAACTTTTCTGATGGGTGACTTTAATTTGGCTCCTGACCCTCATTTAGATAAATCCTCGAAACTTGATAAACAATCTGCCAACGCGGCCAAATCTCTTGCCTCCTCCTTTTCACACTTACTGACTGAATTTGATTTATATGACACTTGGAGAGTCAGGAACATTGGTGCCAGAGACTACACATTTTATTCGTCAGTGCACAGATCCTATTCTAGGATTGATTTGCTCCTGACGGATAAATGGACATTGCAATCGATCCCTACCGTTAAAATATTGCTGATTTCGTGGTCAGACCATGCACCTTTAATTTGGTCCTGGTCATACAAACCGTCTACCTCCCCTCCTCGCCCTTGGAGGTTGCGGGATTACATTTTGAAGGATGAGGATGGAGTCTCTATATTACGAGAGGCCTTGTCTTCTTATCTGGACACCAATAGTCCTGCTGATACTTCTATTTCCAATCATTGGTGTGCCCTGAAGGCAGTCCTGAGAGGTGCAGCTATCCATGCTTCGGCCCATATAGCGCGTCGTGACCGGGAAGTCCAATTGGCCTATGAATTGGAGGTGACGACTTTAGAAGCTAAACATAAACAGTCCCCTACAGACGATCTCATTCTCACGTCCCTGACTGAAGCGAAGAGGAAACTGAATAGTCTGTACCTTTCCCACGTCCAAAGAGCGGTCTCCAACTTAAACCAAAAATATTACACATTAGGCAATAGGGCTGGTAAACTATTGGCGCAGAAACTTAGAGGGAAAAATCTTATCAATAGAATTAAAAATTTGACTAACCCGGATGGATCACTGTTCCTGAACCCTAAAGATATTGCAAACCAATTTGCTTCATACTATAGGAAACTATGTAACCTTAAACATGACCCCCTCACCCCTCAACCTTCCTTACAACTTATACGGTCTTTCCTGGATTCCATTAATTTACCTTCCATTTCCCCCGATGATGCCTCCACACTTTGCACACCCTGGACTGAAAACGAAATCCATGCCTCTCTGAAAGCCCTCAAAAAGGACAAAGCCCCCGGCCCAGATGGGTTTATTAATCTCTTTTATATTACCTTCCAAGATTCACTTTCCCCTCTTCTTCCTAATTTGTACAATGATGCCTCCTCTAACCCTTTCCCTGGAGAAATATTGGAGGCACAGGTGATCACGATTCTCAAGCCTGGCAAGAACGCATCTCTCTGCGCAAATTATAGACCCATAGCACTTTTAAACACAGATATTAAGCTGTATGCCAAACTGCTTGCAAATAGACTGAATCCGTTGATCCCCACTCTGATACATCAAGATCAGGTGGGTTTCACTATCGGTCGCCAAGCCCCTGATAATACTAGGAGAGTATTCTCTCTTCTAGAAGCTCACTCCACACTTCGGGAGCCCCTACTACTGCTCTCTCTTGACGCGGAGAAAGTTTTCGACAGGATTCATTGGCTATACATGTCCGAAGTTCTTGCCAGATTTGGGTTCTTTGGACAATTCTTGCAAAATGCTCTACGTCAATACACACAACCCTCAGCGTGCGTTTTTAGTAATGGGTTTCTATCCGATCTTTTCCCTATCACCAACAGCACTCGCCAGGGATGCCCACTGTAGCCACTAATTTTTATCCTAGCAATAGAACCTTTGGCAGAGAAAATTAGGTCTTCTACCCTTGTTAGTGGAGTTTTATATAGGTCCTACACAACATAAGACTTGCCTGTTTGCAGATGACGTCCTGTTGTTTGTAACTGAACCTGAGTCCTCTCTCCCAGCTATTCACGATATTCTTCAGGCTTACTCTGAAGTCTCCTACTACAAACTGAACACGACTAAAACAGAGGCGCTAGCCTTCGATATCGATTTAATCCCACTTCAATCCCTACAATCTACGTATACTTATGCCTGGCAAGACTCTTCCCTTCAATATCTTGGGATCAGGATCCCCTCCAGATCTCATTCCGCGGTTGATTGTAACTACCTCCCTCTCTTAGACCAGTTCAAAGCCCTCACTAAACAGTGGACGAATTATGAAATTTCTTGGTTAGGACGACTTTCCTCGATTAAAATAATGCTCCTCCCTAAAATTCTTTATCTGTTCAGAGCCATACCTTACTTAGTCCCGCTTGCTCTACTTAACAAATTTTACTCTGTTATGTCTACTTTTATTTGGAAGGGTAAAAAACCCAGGATAGCTAGAACTCGCTTGTTTAAATCCAAAGGTAGCGTCGGTCTTGCTTTCCCTAATCTTGAACTTTACCAGCATGCGTGTCTCCTTGATCAGTTGAAGGACTGGCTTCAGGCAGATTCTGTAAAACCCTGGGTAGATATTGAAAGACATATGTGCTCTGACTTCCCTCTCCCAGACTTAATTTGAGTCAAACCTTCACATAGACCCCCTTCTGCTAAAATTATGAGGAGCGTAACTAATTCTCTTAAAGTCTGGGACAGATTGGTCACTAATTTGGGTGACTGCCCTCTGCCCTCCTCACATTTATCCCTTTTAGCGATTTCTAAATTGCTTCCAGATCTCTCTTTGCGGAACTGGCGGGAGCTTGGCATTCGACTGATCAAGGACTTATACGATAATTCGGGGCTTAAAACTTTCCAACAGTTACAATCCCAACATTCGATACCGTCAAAGGACTTTTATAAATATCTACGCATTCGACATTGGATAATGACGACCATACCTGATCCTCTCTCCTCCCCTTCTCCCCCTCCGTATATCTTGGCTAAGTTTTCCTCCATAAACCACAAAGGCGGTATATCTCAGTGGTATGTTACTCTCCTTTCTCCGCACAATGATGTGAAACTCCATATTCAAGTACGTTGGGAGGCAGAATTTAATATCCCTCTGGCAGATCATGAATGGAACAAAATTTTCATGAATATTTGTAAAATGTCTCGGTGCATTAATCACACTGAAATGATGTTTAAGTTAATCCATGGCCTTTATCACACACCAGATAAACTCCATAGGATCTGGCCTGATTCCTCTAAATACTGTTGGAGGCAGTGTGGGTTGGATGGTACCTTAATACATATATTCTGGACATGCCTGATTATTAGGCCGCTTTGGACGGATGTTTTTGGACTGATTGAAAAGGTTACAAAGGTGCACCTCCCTCCTCGTCCTGAGATTGTTTTTTTGCATTATTTCCCTCCCTCTGTACCCTCTGAACACTCTTATGTTATAGGACATATTCTCATAGCCACTAGGGCCGCCATTGCTCAATATTGGAAAAGAACAGACCCACCGCATTTGTCCAAAATTATAGCGTCAGTCCAGCGCAATTTCGAAATGGAAACTATGAGTGTTAAATATTCCTTAGCTACTCAATCCACTCTGCTCAAATGGTTGCCTTGGTCTGATTATTATTCCTCCTTTATTGTTCCCTGAAATGCCTTGTCTTGTATTGTGTGTCTGTTTTACTTTTCCGTTTCTATGAACCCTTGAAACGCTGAGGTTGAACCCTTTTGGCATAGCCCGGGTAGTGCTGAATGTCAAAGTATAGATCATATACATGAGCCTTTTTTGTTTTTCTAGGTATCTGCCCACTGTTTAGTTCAGGTTATATATATGCGTAAGTTCTCCATATTCCCCCTGGAACACTGATTGTCAGCATCTCCCCTATTTTATGTTTCTCTCTTCCTCTATCTTCTCTCTTCCTCCTTTCCCCTATCCTTCTTTTGTTTCTGATTTTTATGCTTTCTAGTATTGTTACCTTGTTACCCTGTATCACAGTTTACAGACGTACTACTACTATGATATTGGCTTTGTTTGTCTTTAAACTGTTGTGTATGCTCTGTATTGAAAACCTTCTCTAATCAAATTTCTTCAGATAAAATGCAGCACAGGTATGGATGGATAGTATACTTGACGACACAGAGGTAGAGCAATGGACTACTGTACCATACTGCTATATATATACTGGTGGTCAGCAAAATTCTGCACTGTCCTCCTACTATATACTGCGCACAACTACAATGCAGCACAGGTATGGATGGATAGTATACTTGACGACACAGAGGTAGAGCAATGGACTACTGTACCGTACTGCTATATATATACTTGTGGACAGTAAAATTCTGCACTGTCCTCCTACTATATACTGCGCACAACTAAAATGCAGCACAGGTATGGATGGATAGTATACTTGACGACACAGAGGTAGAGCAATGGACTACTGTACCGTACTGCTATATATATACTGGTGGTCAGCAAAATTCTGCACTGTCTTCCTACTATATACTACAATGCAGCACAGATATGGAGCGTTTTTCAGGCAGAGAACGTAGATATTTGCAGCACACTGAGCACAGATATTTGCAGCACACTGAACACAGAAACTGAGAGAACGCAGCCACGTCCTCTCTCTATCATCTCCAATGCACGAGTGAAAAAGGCGGCGACGCGCGGCTCCTTATATAGAATACGAATCTCGCGAGAATCCGACAGCGGGATGATGACGTTCGGGCGCGCTCGGGTTAACCGAGCAAGGCGGGAAGATCCGAGGCTGCCTCGGAACCGTGTAAAATGGGTGAAGTTCGGGGGGGTTCGGATCTCAACGAACCGAACCCGCTCATCTCTAGTAGTAATTAAATAAAACAAACATGGGGTATATTTACTAATGTTCAATTTAGAATTTTTGGGTGATTTTGCATTTTGATACACATTTTGATTCTACATTTGGAGATTTACTAAAGGCAAAATCAAATTTAAAACCCACACAAAATCATATATCGGCAAAACATCGGTACTATCACATAGATGAACATAGGATCCCCTCAGTTACTAACATTCAAGTTGAAGTTTGAACACAAAATCAAACTACAAATTCCCAAAATAAAATACAAATAATAGTGAGGCGATTTTAGCTTCTATACAACATTCTAATCCCTAAACATGCATTAAGCTGCCTATAAAAGTAGAGATGACGGAATCTATGCCGATGTTTTTGCAATTAAGTGCATGCACCAAAGTCTAATAGCGCTTGCAGCATTTACCTGTATGCAGAGTGATGGACAGTCATGCACCATTTGTGGGCGTTGATGGAGGAGTGGTGTCAAAAATGCAGGCGGTCATTTGTGGGACGTATGGTTGGGTGTGCCTGAGAATCCGTACTCAAGCAGCGTGCCTCTGGCGTCTCTGTTCAGGATTCCATGCTGCATGGTCGTTCACTTAATTGAGCTGCTGATTATCTAACTATCTGCATGTGTGCTGGGAATGTGTGCGCAGTTGCTGTGCCTGTGTGATTGCTCTGCTGGGCGTCTTTGTACATTTCAGGGCTGCTGTTTTTTAAAATAATTTCACACATCCTCATTGTGCACAATCGCAGCTGCAATCGCCATAGCGTCCATCAATGAATCAGGCCAGATAGTAATAGCAGGCCTTGCCAACCTGTGGCTTTCCAGCTGTTGTGGAACTACATGTCCCAGCATGCCCTGCCACAGTTTTAGCATTCCCTAATAACAAAACTGTGGCAGGGCATGCTGGGATTTGTAGTTTCACAACAGTTGGAGAGCCACAATTTGGCAAGGCCTGCTGTTAATGACGTGATTTTAGATGTTTTTATCAATTTTAAAAGAATTCAAGAAACATTTGAGGATTTGCGCACACCGCTAATAAATTGGACCCAGACGTGGTTTACTGCGGCTGTAGGAATTATGGGTCTCATTTAGAGATGGATGCAGTGCAGCTCCTGCATCTTTGGATTCCCCGTCCCCAATAGGTGACAGGCTGGGGCTTAGGGGGCACTGTGTGCGATGATGCAGGACTCGTTCTGCACATGCATAGAACAGATCCTGTGCAGGTGCCGCACCATCGGAGATGTATGCAAACCAGAATTATAGAAACCACAGCATCTACTTGCTAGTGACATATTTGGACCAATAGGAATAAATAAGGAAGTTATTTTCGATTTTGTATTCAATTTTGCATTAAATTTAATAGGTGATTTGTATAAAGGATATCCTAAACCGAACTCAAAATCGCTAGTCAAAATCGAACAACATCGGCCAGGATGTAATGAAGCCTGAGATCAGCAGCCATGCGGGATGCCGGCCGAAACTCTGACTTTTTTTAAAGAGGCAATCATTTACAAGGAGAACGTTCTGCTGCTGCAGCATCCTCCAGCATGACCGGTTTGGCAGTGGGTCAGTAATGGTGTGGGGTGGCATTTCTTTGGGGGGCCGCACAGCCCTCCATGTGTTCGCCAGAGGTAGCCTGACTGCCATTAGGTACCGAGATGAGATCCTCAGACCCCTTGTGAGACCATATGCTGGTGCGGTTGGCCCTGGGTTCCTCCTAATGCAAGACAATGCTAGACCTCATGTGGCTGGAGTGTGTCAGCAGTTCCTGCTAGACAAAGGCATTGATGCTATGGACTGGCCCGCCCGTTCCCCAGACCTGAATCCAATTGAGCACATCTGGGACATCATGTCTCGCTCCATCCACCAACGCCACGTTGCACCACAGACTGTCCAGAAGTTGGCGGATGCTTTAGTCCAGGTCTGGGAGGAGATCCCTCCGCCACCTTATCAGGAGCATGCCCAGGCGTTGTAGGGAGGTCATACAGGCACGTGGAGGCCACACACACTACTGAGCCTCATTTTGACTTGTTTTAAGGACATTACATCAAAGTTGGATCAGCCTGTAGTGTGTTTTTCCAGTTTCATTTTGAGTGTGACTCCAAATCCAGACCTCCATGGATTAATAAATTTGATTTCCATTGATAATTTTGGTGTGATTTTGTTGTCAGCACATTCAACTATGTAAAGAACAAAGTATTTAATAAGAATATTTCATTCATTCAGATCTAGGATGTGTTATTTTTGTGTTCCCTTTATTTTTTTGAGCAGTGTGTATATATATATATATATATATATATGTATATCAAATAATGCTAGTGCATGTATGATAATATACCAGATTAAAAACAGCAATCACTATAGAAAATACACCATAGTCCTGTGCAGTATAAGGTAACATATGTATAATGCAGGGGTGGGGAACCTCCGGCCCGCGGGCCGTATAAGGCCCGCAAAGCCGTTTGGTCCGGCCCACCAGCTTGTGTCAGTGAGACACGCTGCCACTCAGTCCGGCGGCAGCGTGTCTCAGCTGTCAGAACAGGGAGGAGAGCGCGGCTGTCGGGTGGGAGCGGCGGCGTGTATGACTTGAAACCAGCCGCCGGTTCATGAGCCAATCAGAGCTTGCGGACCGGCAGCCAATCAGAAGCCGTGGCTGCCGGTCCGCGAGCTCTGATTGGCTCTCGAACCGGCGGCTGGTTTCAAGTCCTACATGCCGCCGCCGCCCAACATAGCCGCGCTCTCCTCCGTGTCCCGCCGAAAGCAGCACGGTAAGCAGCACGGAGGGGAGGGGGGGGGGGCAGGGCATCGGTATACCTGGCACTGTGGGGGGCATCTGTATACCTGGCACTGTGGGGACATCTG
The DNA here is from genome assembly GCF_028390025.1 of Pseudophryne corroboree. Taxonomy (NCBI): domain Eukaryota; kingdom Metazoa; phylum Chordata; class Amphibia; order Anura; family Myobatrachidae; genus Pseudophryne; species Pseudophryne corroboree. Next base: position 128,075,778 of record NC_086450.1, read on the forward strand.
TATACCTGGCACTGTGAGGGGCATTTGTATACCTGGCACTGTGGGGGCATCTGTATACCTGGCACTGTGGGGGCATCTGTATACCTGGCACTGTGAGGGGCATTTGTATACCTGGCACTGTGGGGACATCTGTATACCTGGCACTGTGAGGGGCATTTGTATACCTGGCACTGTGGGGGCATCTGTATACCTGGCACTGTGAGGGGCATTTGTATACCTGGCACTGTGGGGACATCTGTATACCTGGCACTGTGGGGACATTTGTATACCTGGCACTGTGAGGGGCATTTGTATACCTGGCACTGTGGAGGCATCTGTATACCTGGCACTGTGGGGGCAATTGTGGATCTGGCACCGCACTATTGGGGGCATATGTGTATCACATCCCATTTTAACTGGCCACACCCATTTTTTTGGCACGCACACACACAGTACCTCTAAGGGGCAGACCTACTGGGGGGCAGGGTAATTTTTTAAGTTGAGAATTTTTGTATGGCCCCCGAAGGATTTTATAAATATCCAAATGGCCCTCGGTATAAAAAAGGTTCCCCACCCCTGGTATAATGTGTAGTTCAAGTGCACAGTCTGGAACCTGATTCCTAGAGGAGGTGAGGCCCACTGGGGGTTTCTCCGGAACACCTGTGAGCCAATCCAACCCTGACCCCATAGACTTATTTTTTTCCAAAGGGATTGTCAGGTTAGGCTGTCATCACTCCTGCTTGCAGGAGTAAGGATGGTCCTGATAATAGGTAAACAATGAATGTCATAGCCCTAGTAATGAAGTATTCTTTGTGCACACTGATATTTATATTTTAAATACTAATCTTTATGTATACAGTATATGCCAGAGGTAAAAGGTTTGAATATGATCATATTTTTGCTGATCACACCAGGGCTATGCACACAGAATAGATCTCAGGATGTGTAAGATACATTGTATAATATGCTCCATCAATGTAGTAGGGCAGTAGGGGGTGAAGAGGTGCAAACGTTGCTTTTAAACTATCCATTTCATATACTGATTGCAATGTAATGGAAGTGCTGGGCTCCCTAAGGTTCCCTGCTAGAACATTAATCTGCAATGTCTTCATACAGTATCAATATAACCCGTTCACAATATAATAAGGTAACCAGTGCACTACTGTGTCTCATAGTAAAAATTTGTAGGGGGCCAGTGATACCTGGGCCCTCTACTAAGGGGGGGCATTTTTGAGGATGCTCATTCTGGCACATTCACCCACTAGTTGAAAGAGGACTAGATTCTGCTCTTTTCATTGGAACTCTGTGGGGGTGTGATGGAGATCAATCACAAGTCACCGTCAGTAGATTAAAGGTTCATACACACGGTGAGATATTGACTATCTCCGATTTTGACTTTGCGATTTCCCCTGAACTCCCTGGAGCCCTGACCCACCGATATTGACTATCTTTACTTGAGATTTTGACTAAGTGCCAGTTTTGACTATACTATGTAGTAGATTGTACACAATATAGGCCCTCATTCCGAGTCGTTCGCTCGGTAATTTTCATCGCATCGCAGTGAAATTCCGCTTAGTACGCATGCGCAATATTCGCACTGCGACTGCGCCAAGTAATTTAACAATGAAGATAGTATTTTTACTCACGGCTTTTTCTTCGCTCCGGCGATCGTAGTGTGATTGACAGGAAATGGGTGTTACTGGGCGGAAACACAGCGTTTTATGGGCGTGTGGATAAAAACGCTACCGTTTCCGGAAAAAACGCAGGAGTGGCCGGAGAAACGGGGGAGTGTCTGGGCGAACGCTGGGTGTGTTTGTGACGTCAAACCAGGAACGACAAGCACTGAACTGATCGCAGATGCCGAGTAAGTCTGAAGCTACTCAGAAACTGCTAAGTAGTTTGTAATCGCAATATTGCGAATACATCGGTCGCAATTTTAAGAAGCTAAGATTCACTCCCAGTAGGCGGCGGCTTAGCGTGTGTAACTCTGCTAAAATCGCCTTGCGAGCGATCAACTCGGAATGAGGGCCATAGTCAAGATTGACTTACCTGCACAGTCTATCTTTTCTTGCTATACCTACCCCACGAGAGCGTGCATCGGTATCGCAAGCTGTGTACACACGGTGCGATTTGCACTAACTTTCCTTATGATTTTGACTATATAGTCAAAATCAGAACATTACGTAGCACCGTGTGTATGCACCTTAAGATCTTTAATTGGTTCTCCGCTCACATCCACCAATCACTGTGGATTTTGGCCAATGCTGTGAGATGAACGGATCTAGGGTGGGGCCATCTAGGTAGTAATGCAGCATTAAGAATTTTGAGCATCTATACACATTGTAACCACCTACTGCAATGTATAAATTAAAATAGCCACTACTATGCTTGTATTTTCTCTTACAACTCTATAGTTAAGAAATATTGAAAGTTAAGTTAATGTTTTTGTATTATTTAAATTATTAATGATGTAACGACTTCATGGGGAATTGACATACTGCATTGGATTAGGGTTTAAGTATATATGATGGCTATTGTGTACAATTGATCAGCACTCTCACATTTAAAGTGACTAGTAGACCTCTATAGGTGATTTATTCCCTAAATATTTATGGTAACTACCTATTGGTCAGTCTACTAACTGTTCACAATTTCCAGTGTTAATTAACAGGGCGCAAAGATAAAAAATAATTTCTGCCTTAACTTTCCTGTACCTGAAATAACCTTTCCAGCAAACTATCTGAGCAGAAAGCTGCAGTAGATTTTCTGTATCTGCATTAATTCATAGTTAAATTTTAATTACAGGTTAGAATCGCAAATGACTGCTGATATCCAGGCTATTCTCCAGCTCCTGCAGAGACAGTCATCACTTGTTCCGCCAGCTTACAGCATGGTAACAGCCAGTTCAGAATATCAGAGGCCAGCTGTCAGACAAGTACAGAGTGTACACCCCAGGTCATCCATCAAAACAGACAGGAGCTTCTCTCCATCATCCCAGGCAAGTGTGTGGCACAGACATTCTGCAAACACCTGTAAACTGGCTAGAAGAATACTTTCTGTGTAGACAATGAGAACATTGACATAAATAATGAGCGTGCTTAGATATAGTACAGTATAACAACAGCTGTCCCATTGATTACACATCTGCAGCAGATCATACAGATGTAGCCATGCTCATCTAACTGCAAAGCGGCACGTTGCATCACGGCATACTGCATGGCGTGCCAGGGTGCGACTATTCGCAGGTGGCGATTGCTTCATTAATTCCTTTAGGTATTAATGGAGCCGGCTAAATTCCTTTAGGTACTAATGGAGCGATTGCCGGCTGCAAATAGCTGCAGCCTGGCACGCCATGCAGCAAGCTGTGTTGCAGCATGCTGCATTGCAGCAAAGATGAGCATGGTTACATCTGTACTTTAAAGTTGCCCCATAGGCAAAACAAACTGCTTGCAGCAGGGGCAGAACCAGGTTGGGCTCTGCAGCAAAATAATGGGGACTCTAGCTTCCTGGGCCACTGAGCATACATCGCTCATAAGAAGCTCCACTCTCCCCTTTAATAATGGAGAGGGATGCAGAGGTGTTGAAGATGGGTGTAGCGGCGAAGCAGGCCACACCCAGTGCAGGTCCCCCACTGGCTTACAAGTGCAATTATAGAGTTGCAGGTGTAGTTATAAGTTCCTTAACTACTACAGCTGGTGTAGTTAATGTGGGGCTGCAAACTGTTTGCATTTAATGTTAAAAATTACTGTATTGCTTGTTGCAACACTGACATTGAGCACTAAAAATCATTAATGATGAAAGTACACATATTTGTGTTCTATAATGTACATTTCTGTAAACAAATGGTTAGGGTGGTTTATGGTCATGGTGGCTGTCTTCTAGAGATCTTAAAAACCTAATTAGGCCCCGTTGTGGCAAAGTGCTGTGATTTGCGGGTCCGTGCAGGGTTAAAATTATGCGCATCACACCATTATAGCATTTCCCACAAACCCATGATCTCCAGTATTACCTCCTTATCCTACCCACTTCACTAGTAAGGAGATCTACCTACTCTTCCGGGTATACAGGGGACTACCTGAAAATCGCAATTCTCCCGCAGCTTCCAGGAGAGTAAGCAAATATGGAGCCTAGCACCGTAATAGAATCTTAAGGTTAAGTCTGTGGCTTCCATTGGACTTTCTCCAACCGCAGATGTACTTTGCAAGTTGCACTTTTTATTTCTCATTATGGAGTGCCTGTGATATTTATTTGGTAACTTTTCTGGTTAGGATGCATTAATGGATATTTCACCATTTATTAATAAGCTGCCACATGGTAGCACTGGGCTCACCTATACTAGGCCCACTAATTATATTAGGGTGGCTTGTAAAGGTAAATGTCACTTCTTCATTTTGCAAAGTTGCTCTAATGAATGTTGCTTGCAATATAAATACAGGTAGTCAGCAAGGACAGAACATAGCATTGCTGGTCCCCATTTCAAAATTTAGGTCCTAATTCAAGGTTGATTGCAAAATAACATTTTCCCCTAATGGGCAAAACCATGAGCAGTGCAGGTGGGGCAGATATAACATGTGCAGAGAGGATCTTTGTGGCCTCCTTTAAAGCCATGCAGCTTTTTGTTCTTCCCTGACGGTTTATGTAGGCCGTCGCCGTCACATTTTCCGACTGAGCTCTGACATGTTGAGCCCTTACTAGGTCCTCCTCCAGAAAAAGAGCATTGTAAAGGGCTCTTAGTTCCAGAACATTTATTGGAAGACTGCTCTCCTGCAGTGACCATCTTCCATGAAACTGATGGTTTTCCAATATTGCTCCCCATCCTCTGAGACTGGCATCTGTTGTCAGAATTTTCCAATCCCATATTCCAAAACTCTTCCCCGCCGCTAGATTCCTGTGGACCGACCACCAAACTAGCGAGGTTCTGGCCTGGGTCGACAAGCGAATCCTTCGTTGGAGAAGTGCATGACTGCCCCCTGAGCAATCAGATTCAGTTGAAAAGGTCTGGAATGAAGCCTGCCGTATTGGATCACTTTAAAGGATGCTACCATCTTTCCCAGAAACTTTACACAAAGATGTAGAGAGAGAGTCTGGTTCCGCAGAACCTGACGAACCATTTCCTTGATGTCTCAAATCTTGTCTTCCGGGAGAAACACCTTCAGTTGTATCATATCTAAAATGAGGCCCAGTAATTGAATCCTCTGCCTCGGTTGTAGGTTGGATTTTTTTAAATTAACGTTCCAGCAATGTCGGATCAGAAACTGATGGGTGATCTGAGTATCCCAGATCAACTGGTCTTGAGAGGGAGCCTTGATCAGAAGGTCATCCAGATATGGGATTATCGTTACACCTAACAATCTCAATTTCGCGACCATGACTGCCATTACCTTTGTGAAGATTCTCAGGGCCGAAGATAGGCCGACTAGTAGGGCTCTGAACTGGTAGTGATTCTTGCCCACTGCAAACCATAAATAGGCTTGGTGGGGGGCCCAAATCGGTACATGAAGGTACGCATCCTTTATGTCCATGGACACCATGAACTCTTCTTGTTCCAGTCCCGCAATAACCAACTGAATTGACTCCATCTTAAACCTGTAAACCCTCACGAATTTATTAAAAACTTTTAAATTGAGGATTGGCCTGACGGACCCATCCCGTTTTGGCACTACAAAAAGATTTTAATAAAATCCCATTCCCCTTTGAGAAGTCGGGACAGGCATAACTACTTCCGTCTGAAGTAATCTTTGAATCGCCGTATCTAAGGCCCTCGCTTTCTGAGGACACCGAGGAAGGCCTGTTGTAAAGAATTGACTGTAAGGGCGGTTTAGAAAATCTATCTTGTATCCCTGTAAAATAATGTTGTTGATCCAGACCTCTGGTGTAGTTTCGGCCCACGTGTCCCGAAACCTTTCCAACCGTGCGCCCACCATAGGAGACCCCAGGTGAGCTGGGAGACCGCCATGCCGCGGTCTTGTCCGTTGGTTTAGGGTCTTGTTTCTGGCTATGGACTGGGAATGGCCTCTACCACTGTTTCCACGAGGTTGACCTCCAAAACCTCTTCCTCTAGCTCGATTGAGATCTAAAGGAAATGAACACCGGACCAGAATAATTCCTTCTGACCGGTGGCGTGGTTCTAGGATAAGTAGTAGGCAGAAAAGTAGATTTCCCCGCTGTTGCCTGTGAAATCCACTTGTCTAATTCCGGACCGAATAAAGTCTCCCTTACAGAGGGGATCGCCTCCACTGCCTTTTTGGAATCAGAATTTACTTGCCAATCCCTGAGCCACAAAATCCTTTTGGCCGAAATGATTGAAGCAGAAATGCATGATGCTATTCTGCTAGCATCCTTTGTAGCTTGGCAAATGTATGTAGCAGACTCCCAGATATGCTCCGCTAACCGAACTATTTCCTCCTGGCTGTTATCTTCCTCTACGGCCTGGACAGTATTACCGGCCCATGCTACAATAGCCTTGGTCACCCAAGCACTAATAATGGTAGGTCTATGCGATGCACCAGCAGCCACAAAAATAGATTTCAGTGCTGTGTCTAACTTACGGTCTGACTCATCCTTTAGCATAGTCACGTTTGGTTTCGTCAAGATTGTCTTTTTTGACAGCCTAACCAGGGAGGCGTCCACAATCGGAGGAACCTCCCACTTGGACATGACACCCTTGGGTAACGGGTAATTGGTCGAGAATCTTCTGAGGGCTGCCATCCATGATTTGCTCTGACTCTACCTCCTTCTCGTCCTCTATAAGACCCTCCTCCTCCTTCGACCGCAGGAGAGGGAGTGGTCTCTTTACCAATTTACGCACCTTATTTTCTGCTTGTGCAAGCGGTGCAATTCTAATCAGAAATTCTGCCATAGTTTTGGAAAACCCTGCTGCCCATTCTAAATGTTGCTTGCGGGATTCCGCTATTTCTTTATAAATATCAGCCAGGGCACTTTTCCCATGACCCAGATGGACCACTGCTCCCAGGCTGAGCGTCCATTTCCAAACATGCGTTGCACACCCCAGAGCTGCCAACATTTGTGCTCTTCTTACCACATTTTGAACATACATAACAGGTCTTTGTGGTCTTGGTTGGTGCTTTTGACATGTTGAAACACACACACAGACCACTCAGCAGTGCTTTCACCCTATTAGAATAGGAAGAGAAAGACCGTATGGATATAGAGAGCAAAGGTAACTTGGAGTCACACAGCTGGAATTATATTTATCTATATAAAAAAGTTAAACCAGCCGTTTGCAACCCTCACACCACCAACTGGCAATACAGCTTGAGTTGACCGGGTTGGTAAATCAGTTGTTTCCCTCTTTCTCCGCAGGACCTTTCAGTAGAGTCCCTTGGAAAATAAAAAAACATATAGTTTTAGCCATTATATTCAGACGACTATGCCGTGATAAAAAACGTAGTCGCTTATCACGACTAAACCGCCCCTGCGGAGCTATTGCAGTCCCTCTGCGGCCGGAAACTGACAGCCCTCACAGCCTTCTGCGCCGCCTGGTGTCCACTCTCTTCACGGCGACCCCAGCGGCTCCCAGCTACTCAGCGGCTAGATCTCTCTAGCGCGTCTACACTCTATACGGGGATATGCTGCAGGGAGGGACGGTCGCTCTGCCCACTGCCTAACCACTGCTCCCCCCTCAGTGTAAGTACTCACTGCACTCTCTGTGCTTTGGGTCTCCTGAGAGAGATGCAGATCCCTTCAAACGGGATCTTTGTCTCTCCTACAGCTTAGAGCATTCTCCCCCCTTTCAGATAGGTTGGCTCAGCCCCAGTCTCTTAAATATAAAGTAATTATTTTAGTGGAGCAGGAGCTCCTTTTCTGTACTGCACCTCCAGCACATTTTTTCTGAGGGATGGGGGGCGAGAAGGGGGAGGAGCCGGCTGTGCATACATTTTTTAATTTAGATTGTGCCACCTCCGGTTTGCATACTTCACACCCGCAGCTGACAGAAGAGTTCCAGTGTCCCCTAGTGGATGAAAGAGAAATTCAAAAACATAATTGCAAAATGTAATCTTATCTCTGCTCTGCTTAGACATGCTGTAACTCAGTGTTACACACAGTAGAGGCAGCCATATTGGGGAGCTGAAGTCAAATTCAGCCTGCCAATTCACTAGTGGATGGACAGATTGCATTATCATAAATCATAAATATAGGTTAAACCCACAAAATGTTTCCCTAGAGTACAGTTGTGCTCATAAGTTTACATACCCTAGCAGAATTTGTGATTTTCTGGCCATTTGTCAGAGAATATGAATGATAACTCACAAACGTTTCTTTCACTCATGGTTAGTGGTTGGGTGAAGCCATTTATTGTCAAACAACTGTGTTTACTCTTTTTAAATCATAATAACAACAGAAACTACCCAAATGACCCTGATCAAAAGTTTACATACCCCAGTTCTTAATGCCGTGTATTGCCCCCTTTTAACATCAATGACAGCTTGAAGTCTTTTGTGGTAGTTGTGGATGAGGCTCTTTATTTTCTCAGATGGTAAAGCTGCCCATTCTTCTTGGCAAAAAGCCTCCAGTTTCTTTAAATTCTTGGGCTGTCTTGCATGAACTGCACGTTTGAGATCTCCCCAGAGTGGCTCAATGATATTGAGGTCAGGAGACTGACATGGCCACTCCAGAACCTTCACTTTATTCTGTTGTAGCCAATGACAGGTCGACTTGGCCTTGTGTTTTGGATCATTGTCATGTTGGAAAGTCCAAGTACATCCCATGCGCAGCTTCCGGGCTGATGAGTGCAAATTTTCCTCCAGTATTTTCTGATAACATGCTGCATTCATCTTGCCATCAATTTTGACCAAGTTTCCAGTGCCTTTGTAGCTCACACATCCCCAAAACATCAGCGATCCACCTCCATGTTTCACAGTAGGAATGGTGTACCTTTCATCATAGGCCTTGTTGACTCCTCTCCAAATGTAACGTTTATGGTTGTGGCCAAAAAGTTCAATTTTGGTCTCATCACTCCAAATTACTTTGTTCCAGAAGTTTTGAGGCTTGTCTCTGTGCTGTTTGGAGTATTGTAAGCGGGATGCTTTGTGGCATTTGCGTAGTAATGGCTTTCTTCTGGCGACTCGACCATGCAGCCCATTTTTCTTCAAATGCCTCCTTATTGTGCATCTTGAAACAACCACACCACTTTTTTTCAGAGAGTCCTGTATTTCAGCTGAAGTTATTTGTGGATTTTTCTTTGCATCCCAAACAATTTTCCTGGCAGTTGTGGCTGAAATTTTTTTTGGTCTACCTGACCGTGATTTGGTTTCCACAGAATCCCTAATTTTCCACTTCTTAATTAGAGTTTGAACACTGCTGATTGGCATTCTCAATTGCTTGGATACCTTTTTATATCCCTTTCCTGTTTTATACAGTTCAATTACCTTTTCCCGCAGATCCTTTGACAATTCTTTTGCTTTCCCCATGACATGACAATCCAGACATGTCAGTGCAGCACTGGATGAAAGATGCAAGGGTCTTTAAGGAGTCCAGAAACTCACTGACCTTTTATACACACACACTGATTACAAGCAAACAGATCACAGGTGAGGATGGTTACCTTTAGTAGCCATTCAAACCCGTTTGTGTCAACTTGTGTGCATGTTATCATGCCAAAATCTCCAGGGTATGTAAACTTTTGATCAGGGTCATTTGGGTAGTTTCTGTTGTCATTATGATTTAAAAAGAGTAAACACAGTTGTTTGACAATAAATGGCTTCACCCAACCACTAACCATGAGTGAAAGAAAAGTTTGTGAGTTATCATTCATATTCTCTGACAAATGGCCAGAAAATCACAAATTCTGCTAGGGTATGTAAACTTATGAGCACAACTGTATATTACATTTTTTATTATTTAATAATGAGGTAATTAATATTTGGAGATAAATAATTACTACCTACATCTACCTGAGGTTTAGGAACCCCTAAGAAAACTCATGCAAAATGTTCAATAACCCTGTCCCACAGACACATATCTTTGTTGGCACTTTGTAGACCACACTTTTGCGTCTATTTGAAGGTGCAGTTAATGGTAATCATTACTCACTATAGATTTGGGTTAGTGTGAATATTATGTATTTCTTTATTTCTTTTTGTCTGACCCCCCAGAGCCCTGAATTTGTAGACTTTGAAATGTCCACACCAAAATCCAAAGAATCTCTCTCTAGTGGAATCCATCTAAAGACAACGTCCGAGGACAACCTGACTTCACTACCGAATCATGAGCATGGATCTCCGCTAGAGTTACCGTCGAGGCATTGTACATCATATCTCAACCCAATGAGACACACATCTTTGCCAGATTCTTCTGTACACAACAAAGGGAACATGTCCCTGCACAGGCACGAATCTGACCCTGGTCTTCCTGGAAAGTAATCCAAAAGAGTTCATTTTATAAGTACCTTCAGAATAAATTGTAAGTGCTTTTAATGGCTGTTTTCCTCTCTGTATTTAAAATCCTCTTTACTTGACTCAGGGGCAAAAAAGATTATCTAATATGCAATAGTACTGTATATTTTGATACATTTGAAGCTTACTAAAGGTACATTTGAAAAGTCATGATGTAATATCATGTAAAGACTTTATGCTTAAAAAATATAAAACTGCCAGCATCAAAAGGCACCTTATATTTTTTTATTTTTATTTTTTAACACTGCATGTTACGAAGTTAGGTTTTATCGCATGAAGAATGATATTAAATTATTTCTCGGAGATATAATGTTATTGTCTGAATACTGTAATCGGAATTACTCTGTCTAAGGGATATGCAGACTGTTTGCCTCTTCCACTTTGAATAAAATTAAGGAAAACGCACATTCTCAGTTGTGACAACAGCAAACAGAAGAATAAATTCCTTCCCTTTCCAATGTCGGTTCATTTAAACAGCAATTAATTTGTTGTTTGCCCAGTTATGGTGCCTTCCGGCATGCTCCCCCGGCAAACTGTAGAAGCTGGCAATGCATGGTGGAAGAAGAAGCAGGGCCAATGATATACAGTAGGTGCATGTTGTCTGAGAATAGTTCAAGCTTGGATTAGGCAACATGTGGCTTTCTAACAGCTGCGGAATTACAAGTAGTGACATAAGCCTGTATTTCTTATTTAGTTAAAGAACCACAGGTTCGTTCCCCATCTCTGGCCTAGACAAACTTTACTCTCTAGAATGGAACCGCACTGCATTTAATTCTGTTGTGTAACATCTCGTCAATTAGTAAAGATAAAATATGTAGTTATAAACTCTTCTAATTACAGATTAAGGGGCCTATTTGAGATATAGCCCAAGGAAACAGGTGTTTTCAGTGGGTACCTGCAAATTTTACGTATTCCCTGGATGTATCTACAGGGGACCACAGCTGATATCGGAAATATCTGCTGCGATCCTGTTTTCAACAACAAAAGTAACCCCCATTGAAACCTATGGGGGCTGCTTTCTTGTTGAATTTACCACGATAGTTATAATAGCCTATATTCTGTATTAAGTACCTGGAAGTGATACTTACCACGGCACTCACCGCTCACACATGGTGGTCAGTCAGCAGACTGTACGTGTGCAATAGCATGGCAGCCCCTGCAAAATAAAGTAGGTCACTTTACAGGGATGGGCTCTTATTGAAGCCCCTGTTCCTGGATATAATGAATGATACATCCAGGTGGTACTTAGTTTCTTATAGCGTCAAAAACCTGATAATATATACATGGGTCCCTAAAGGATGAAAATGGTTAAAACATATATTGTATTATGATCTCTAAAATATAGATGCAAAAGTTTAAGCACAGAAATGATTACAATTAATACAATCATGTAGTAGCAATGTAGTTGTGTTTGTAAACATGCACCCATGAAACACAAAATGGAATTGCTACTGCAGACATTGATCCCAAGGTCTCCAGTTGAGTTACGGATGAAGGCTTTAATAAAGGTATATGTTTCTATGTTTGTGGAAGCCTGTGATTTGCCTTTTGAGCAGTACAGGGTTTTATTAAAAATTCATTGTCACTCTTTTTTTATTTGATGATGTAACAAGGGACTTGTAAGCTTGAACAGCGAAAGACCACAGAAACATTATTCTAATGGAAAAGGTGTGAAGCCATCTGCTTATGGCCTGGACACAAGTATTGCTTTGGCTATACATCCACCCATGCAACAAAAGACAATTGTACCAGCTAACAGCACACAAGTATCTTGTTACAGAGAAGGTAGAACTTAATAAATGTTGGTTCAATAACCATTAGGCATGCACATCATCGCCTGTATTCCACTCCCCCATATACTGTATGCATGCAGCAGCTAAGTTCGGCTGGAGACATCATGGTAGAAAACAGGACCCCAACAATACCAATTTTCCTGCGGACCTCTATGGTGTATAAGGGAAAATGCACAATGTTGGTCTTGAAGTACCACCGTTCTGATGGAATTTTGCAGCCATTGCCGTTAATTGAGTTGAGGGGTGCTCTTTTTGTGATGATTCTCAACAGTACTGAGTAGCGCCACCTTTTTTTCTGGAAACAACAGTTCTCCTGCAGTCATTGTCAGTATATTTTAAGGCTCCTTCCTGGAACTTGTATGACAACACTATCCCATTCCATCTACTCAATAGACCAGGGAGACACTAACCTGGCCACAGCAGGTTATATGAGTACAGGTACCTTTGTTTCAAAATACTTCCTTACTATTACTTGTAAAGAGAATATAACATCAAATATAAACCCTGGTGCTGATTCTGAGTTGGATGCTATTGCCGGTCTTTCTTCTGTGTCTTCATCCAAATTCTGCTAAAAGCCCTCTCCTGGTATACATCCATGTGTCTGCATGTGCAAGGACTGAAGCCCACTGTCAGCGCCCTTAGATGCTGAAATACAAGAAGCGTCATCAAATGCACCATTGGCTGCTCCACTGAAACTTGCACCAGTCTTCTGACAGGTGCAATTTCTCGTTCTGCGTTTGGCCTCCTATGTGAGTGGTCCAGCGTCTCTGTATGCAATGTATCTACTTACATCAACATGCTCATGACATACCTGTGAGACTCCTAGGAGGTGCAACCTCTCCGCTTGTCTTGTTAGGTCACCTCCCTGTCACTGTCCAGGAACACCCCTTACATTTCTGCTACCGTGCTCCTAAATTTGGTCTACTACTTTGCATGTATAGAGGGCTTGATTCATGTTTGCAAGTAAAGCAACAAAAAAAAAGCAAGTAACTTTGTGTCTGGAACAAACCATGCTGCCATGCAAGGGGAGCAAATACAGTTAGATTTTTTTCTGTGCAGGGTAAATACTGTCTGCTTTTGCATGTAGCTCACAAATGTTCAACAGCTTTATTTTTACATTGCAATTTAGATTTCAGATTTTCAAACCGCACTCAAATCTAAATATCTCTGCACAATGTTCCATCTTCCCCACCTGCAGTGCAACATGGTTTTGCCCAGTTGCTTGTTTTTTTGCTTTACTTGCAAGCATGAATCAGGCCCAAAATTGGGTTGCACACACGGTGCGACTCAGACGCTTGCCCATAGATTGCAGCAATAGCATGAAGACACATTAGCGGCTGCGTCAAAATGTGCAGTCCCAGCTGTAACTACATCCACCTTGGAATCAGACCCTAGATGACCTTGTGGATATTGGGACATTGGACATGTCAAAACATGTTTGATTCATTTGGTCACTTTGAAAACAGAAAGAGGGCCAATCAGTTAAATGTGACCCAGGGACTTTGTAGGTGATGTGCCTTCGGGATGATATGTGAATAATGGAAACAGCACTCTATACCCCCTTTACATCATGCCCTTTATGTCACACTCCCATGTACTAGTAGGTACAAGTTATGTGCGCAATGCAAATCACACGCAGTGGCGTGCGGTGAGGGGAGACAGGGCCTTTTCTGACATACTCCAGTATACTCCAGAGTTTTCACTATATAAAGTATATGAAAAATACAAATAATATATTAGAAATATCTTCTTTTTGTTATTCTAATCATTTTTATAGTCAAATCTTTGGAGTAAAAAGTCTATGGCAGGTGATGCAGTGCCTCCCCCGCCTATCTTTTCCGCACGTCTCTGATCAAAACTCACCAATTTTCTAGGAGTATGTACTGCTGCACCTGTGTACTGTATATCTGGCTCTGGTACTAGCCTGTGCCTCCTGAGCCATTTACCTCACCGCACGTCCCTGATCGCATGTAACCTGCCGGAACATGTAATCTTACATCACATTTAACTTAATTTCCCTTTAAAGTTTGTTTGCATGGTTTCGCTCGCGATGCATCAATTACTTATGAGAAAAACTCAATTTAGACTTTTTTTGGATTATTATTTATGATTATTCGCCTACTGACATAGAGAACGTTTCTGTGGGAAGTAACACAAGTCTCTGGGACAAAGCTTGATGAATCATGGCATCATCTCTAACATTTTCAGAGACAAATAAATGGTTTCATAATATATGAACAAATAAAACAAACTCAACATTTACCTTTAAGTCACAACATAAATCCTACAGTATAATAACTGATCAAATACTTGTATAATGCTAGAGTATGTATTCATGGATGCTTGTACCCATTCACCATTGTCCAACCTGATAAATGCAGAGTTAACAGATTTCATACTAGTGATGACCAGATCGCTACGAGGATCATTACAGCAATATCCTTGTATGTGTTAATGACTTCTAACTATGGACAGACTTGGACACAGTTTGATACAATTTGCTAAGCACAGTGTTGGAAGGCAGTTCTTGAGTACATATAATGTAGTCCACGTAATGACTTAGGGGCCTACATAGGAAGCAGTGATAACCCCTTTGTATGGCTTTTTCACCACTTCCTCCTATTAAACAAAAGAGATACTTCAGGGAAATGAATGTTTTCTATCACGATTTAGAGATGTGCGGTTAGGTTCTTTAGAAGTCCAAACCCACCCAAAGTGTGCGGCTCTGACCCAAACCTAGTTCCGCTTTGGATCCCCTGAGGAGATCTTTGCCACGCTGAGTCCTGGTTCGGAATTCAGATTTTAAATCTGAATTTTGGATTGCAAAAATTACATGATTTAGCTGTTTTTATACATTTCAAGATATCCAAAGCCCGACATGCAGATTTTAAATCCGAATTCCGAAACAAAACACTTGAGGGTGATTTTCGAAAACCAAAAGACAGCAATGATATTAGAACCAAAACATGAGATTTCACACACATCTATATTGTGGTTCCTCTATTTTTGTAACTTTACACCCCCTCACTGTTATAGGGGCTGCCAGTGAGGGGATAAAAACATTTCTTAGTACCATGATTTAGCAATGGCCATCAACCATCGATGATTGAAAATCATCAATGGTCTCTGACCAATGTTGAATACTTTTGCCATCAATGGGGGAGAACCAGATGGTTTCCCACCATCAACGATGCACAAGCAATGCATTTTTTTTTTTACAAAGTGCTGGGACATGGCACTTATCTCTGCTCCCAACACTCCCTCAAAGCTCTGCCGTTGGACTCTCATTGGCCCACAGCTTACTGAATTGTAAAGCAGGGATGACAATCGATGGGTGAAACCATTGATGGTTTTCTTGCGGATGGTTTCACATGATCAAGGTTACCCATCAATGGTACCATTAGTAGTGATCATCGATTACTAATCCACCAATGGCCATCCCTACCTTGATTTTAACCAGTGCTCCATGAGGTCCCTGAATTCAGAAATCGCTCTAAAAGAACATTCCAAATTTCTGCAATATGAAGGTTTAGCTTGGAGGGCCCAACGAAAATGTTAATAAATAGACTCATTGGTCTGCTCAGTGTGTGCAGGCAGTAAGTGAAGACGCAAAGTGTAGTCCTTACAGTGACTTATTCTGAGGCCCTTGCTCATAAATTAGCCATATATGCTAAATGAGCATTAACTATCTGCCCAATTGATATTTAATGCAAGCCAAGGTTGGTAATCTGGACTCCAGTAATTTGTTATACCTTGCATAGTTTAATTTACAAGAAAACATAAAGCAGCCGTGAGCTTTATTATATGAGAAGCAATTTGTGCGAAAAACAAACTGTGTTGCTGGCGTTCACTTTTGCCGTTTCATAATTACCATTATTGTCTTCTATATTTACTGTACAATGCAGTATTTGCACCCAGGAGTGAGCGCTCATGTAATTATTACTGGACTTCCAGCTTCAGGGTTCACAAATAAATCATGTAAACAAGTACCAGGGATATTTCAGGAATAATGCCGCAATTAGTTTTGATATATAACTTTGAATGACCTTCATTATTATACAACAATCAAGCTAAGACCTGAAAATCTGCATGGCGCATGCAGTGGATTGTAGTCTGCCGAAGTGACTGCCAAGCCTGAAATTTACTTGTGCTTTTTAGTCCCCAGGTTAATTAGTGAGTTTCCAAACATTTTCCTATATTATAGGACCGGAGACTCAAATTTGTCTTTGACTGTGATATGTGCAAGGTATTTGCATACAGGATATCATCGGAGAGAACAAACAAATCAGTTGCCTAGTTACTGTATTTACATATTGTTTTAAGATTTTTTTTGGTGTATGCCAGAGTAAGCAAACACTTCTATCATGATATCATCTATATGTAACCAGAAATGTCTTTTAGCATTTAATATGCTTGCTGATGGAACATAGAATAATTTCCAGATAGTAGCAATAGAAATTGTTAGTATCCAATAGAGGACATGGGGGAGATTTACTAAGCAGTGATAAAAGTGGAGAAGTTCCCCATGGCAACCAATCAGCATTGACGTAAAATTGTCATACTATAAAAGTATACAGAACAGCTGATTGGTTGCCATGGGTACTTCTCCACTGGCTCACTTCACTTTTATCACTGCTTAGTACATGTCCCCCCTTGGTTACATACAGACCTCTGATATATGGCTTTTGTTTCTGCATGTTAAAGTGACCAAGGATTCTCTTTTTATTTGTGTTTTTCAATATAGAACAAGTATATCATGAAGGTCCTTCCTTTGGAATATTAAACTAATTGGAAGTGTAGACTACTTGCAATATCTTTAGAGTACACATAAATCCAGTAACAGCAAAATGGTAGCAAAATCAATATTAATATGGATATTTGAAACAACAGAATGCCACGGTATCTTCCACTATCTGTGATAATTACTCCTGCTTTCCCTGTAGTGTCTCGCTTACAGTCAGCCTGTGCTTCTGCTTCCTGTACCCTTAAAAGTGACCTCTGTTCTCTGCTTCTGCTGCCCCTCTACCCACTCATAATGACCTCTGACCTGTGCTTCTGCTTTCCCTGTACTCCATCACAGTCACCTATGTCTTATGCTCCTGTTCTTCAGGCCACCTTTTACCCTCCTCTCACACTAATCTCTGTCCTGTGCTACTGCTTTCCTGCTTTCCCCTGTGTCCACTAACCATCACCTCTGCTTTCCTGCACCCCCTCTACCCAAACATAATCACCTCTGTCCCATGCTCCTGCTTCCTCTGTATCCTCTCACAGTGACCTCTGTCCTGTGCTCCTGCTTCCTCTGTATCCTCTCACAGTGACCTCTGTCCTGTGCTCCTGCTTCCTCTGTATCCTCTCACAGTGACCTCTGTCCTGTGCTCCTGCTTCCTCTGTATCCTCTCACAGTGACCTCTGTCCTGTGCTCCTGCTTCCTCTGTATCCTCTCACAGTGACCTCTGTCCTGTGCTCCTGCTTCCTCTGTATCCTCTCACAGTAACCTCTGTCCTGTGCTCCTGCTTCCTCTGTATCCTCTCTCAGTGACCTCTGTCCTGTGCTCCTGCTTCCTCTGTATCCTCTCAGTGACCTCTGTCCTGTGCTCCTGCTTCCTCTGTATCCTCTCACAGTGACCTCTGTCCTGTGCTCCTGCTTCCTCTGTATCCTCTCACAGTGACCTCTGTCCTGTGCTCCTGCTTCCTCTGTATCCTCTCACAGTGACCTCTGTCCTGTGCTCCTGCTTCCTCTGTATCCTCTCACAGTGACCTCTGTCCTGTGCTCCTGCTTCCTCTGTATCCTCTCACAGTGACCTCTGTCCTGTGCTCCTGCTTCCTCTGTATCCTCTTACAGTGACCTCTGTCCTGTGCTCCTGCTTCCTCTGTATCCTCTCACAGTGACCTCTGTCCTGTGCTCCTGCTTCCTCTGTATTCTCTCAGTGACCTCTGTCCTGTGCTCCTGCTTCCTCTGTATCCTCTCACAGTGACCTCTGTCCTGTGCTTCTGCTTCCTCTGTATCCTCTCACAGTGACCTCTGTCCTGTGCTCCTGCTTCCTCTGTATCCTCTCACAGTGACCTCTGTCCTGTGCTCCTGCTTCCTCTGTATCCTCTCACAGTGACCTCTGTCCTGTGCTCCTGCTTCCTCTGTATCCTCTCACAGTGACCTCTGTCCTGTGCTCCTGCTTCCTCTGTATCCTCTCACAGTGACCTCTGTCCTGTGCTCCTGCTTCCTCTGTATCCTCTCACAGTGACCTCTGTCCTGTGCTTCTGCTTCCTCTGTATCCTCTCACAGTGACCTCTGTCCTGTGCTCCTGCTTCCTCTGTATCCTCTCACAGTGACCTCTGTCCTGTGCTCCTGCTTTCTCTGTATCCTCTCAGTGACATCTGTCCTGTGCTCTTGCTTTCCTGCTCCCCTGTACCATCCTCTCACAGTAGTGACCTCTGTACTGTGCTCCTACTTCCTCTGTACCCTCGACTCACCGAGACCTATACCCTGTTCCACCTGTACCTGCTCACAATCACATCTTCCATGTGCTTTTGGTTTCCTAATACCCTGTACCCTCTCACAGTAACCTCTGTTCTGTGCTCCTACTTTCCTGCTCTCCTCAACTTCCCATGTTCCCACTCGCAGGGGTGTATATGGGCAAGCAGTGGTTTTGGTATGCAGTGATTAAAGTGGAGCAGCGGTTCGATGGGAGCATTGTTTCTAATAAATTTGGGGATTTGTGCACTTTCCATCTTTTCTGGATGAACCTGCTTCTTTATTAAATTAATGTTAATAGATTATTGATTATAGAAAAGATTTCTCACAGCCCCCAATTGACTTTTTAAAAAGAGGCTACCACTTGATTTTCTATTTACATAGCAGTAGATCTGCCCTTCAAGCAAGCAATGTTCAATATCAGCGTTTCTAAAATGAGTCCTCTTCAACTAAATGCAGCCACACCAATAGTCGTGTCATTTCAGGCACTTTTACTAATCTCGTGATTTACATAATTGATTTTGGTATATCTACAAACCACCTAATCATGTTCCTCTTCTAAATGGTCATACATATAAATCAGTAGATTAATTTTACCTACACCAAGTTAAGAATTTACTAATAAGGATAACAAGTATATGGCTGTGTAACAATATTAATATTCCCATCCCTAACTAAGTACCTACTCCTTATATTGCCTGTTGAACGGTATTGCTTAGCAGTGCATAATAATACTCAGGTAACTTCCATCAGAATATATAACAAATAAGTTTTTGCAGCATTGACTAGTGTGATAGAACACTCACATCATATTTGTGTGTGTGTATGTACAGTGTGTGTAGATATATATATATATGTATGTATATATGATGAACAAAAGAGGCACGTGTATCAATGTTTCGGGGAGTCTCACCCCATCATCCTGATGATGGGGTGAGATTCACCGAAACGTTGATGCACTAAAGTTGTTTTTCATCACTTTAAAGTCTGGGAGTGCCGTCTCTTTTGTTCATCCTACATATGAGACTTGTATTCTCAGGAAGGCACACCAGCAAGTTTTGTGTTGGTGTCGCTGCCCAGGGGGGTGAGTGCTGGGTTGGGATCTATATATATATATATATATATAAATGTAGGAATGGTTGTGCAATCAATGTCCTTAATTCTCCTGATTTATAGTCCACAGTTCAATCGATGCAAGTGCTGGCACTTCAATAAACAGCGTAACCACAGCTGTACTGTTCCAATGTGCACTAAAAAAGAGTGAAGGCGCACTCAATGAGCAGGTATAACAGGTAATTTAATACAATGATAAAAGCTCACATACATCTCAGTTTAAGACAGCCGGCTCACGAACAAATCCATAGTGCCTCCGGATAGCAGCTGGTGAATCGTTCTCTGCCGCTCAATCAGCAAATGGTCTCCTCAGCGTGTATGCTCATGGACTCAGCAACAAACTCCGATCGCTCAGAGCTGTCCTTCCCGGCCACGCCCAACGCGTTTCGTCACTGCCGGACTTCGTCAGGGGGTGTGGTCTCAATCACTCTGACTCTCATTTTTATATCACATGTATATCAATTAATTAATTATCAAAAAACTATAAATTTTCACTGTTTCGTGCCATACGCACTTCTATAGTATATCTAAAATTAATTTACACAAATATACACTTTATTAATCAATCAGCTAAGAGAATAAAACCTTCTTATTCAGCATAAAAAATCTGCTAATCATTTTTAACAAGATTGCTCCTTCATAGAGAATTAATCAATTACCTTAATTAGTAAACACACACAGATGTCACAAAAGAAATGATTCCATGACGATCACCATAAAAATCATCATTTAACATTTTCAAAATTAAGAGATTTGATTGTATCAGCTTCATTAGGCTTTCACAATAATTAATACAAAAAAAGGAACTCAGCATTGTATATAGTCTGTAACTACGGGAAACTGACATGAGCAGACCCAGTCTCTAACATTAACACCCACTGGGTCTGCTCATGTCAGTTTCCCGTAGTTACAGACTATATACAATGCTGAGTTCCTTTTTTTGTATTAATTATTGTGAAAGCCTAATGAAGCTGATACAATCAAATCTCTTAATTTTGAAAATGTTAAATGATGATTTTTATGGTGATCGTCATGGAATCATTTCTTTTGTGACATCTGTGTGTGTTTACTAATTAAGGTAATTGATTAATTCTCTATGAAGGAGCAATCTTGTTAAAAATGATTAGCAGATTTTTTATGCTGAATAAGAAGGTTTTATTCTCTTAGCTGATTGATTAATAAAGTGTATATTTGTGTAAATTAATTTTAGATATACTATAGAAGTGCGTATGGCACGAAACAGTGAAAATTTATAGTTTTTTGATAATTAATTAATTGATATACATGTGATATAAAAATGAGAGTCAGAGTGATTGAGACCACACCCCCTGACGAAGTCCGGCAGTGACGAAACGCGTTGGGCGTGGCCGGGAAGGACAGCTCTGAGCGATCGGAGTTTGTTGCTGAGTCCATGAGCATACACGCTGAGGAGACCATTTGCTGATTGAGCGGCAGAGAACGATTCACCAGCTGCTATCCGGAGGCACTATGGATTTGTTCGTGAGCCGGCTGTCTTAAACTGAGATGTATGTGAGCTTTTATCATTGTATTAAATTACCTGTTATACCTGCTCATTGAGTGCGCCTTCACTCTTTTTTAATATATATATATATATATATATATATATACAGTGGGGATCGAAAGTTTGGGCACCCCAGGCAAAAATTCATTTTAATGTGCAAAAAGAAGCCAAGGAAAGATGGAAAAATCTCCAAAAGGCATCAAATTACAGATTAGACATTCTTATAACATGTCAAAAAAAGTTTGATTATATTTCCATCATTTACACTTTCAAAAGAACAGAAAACAAAAAATGGCGTCTGCAAACGTTTGGGCACCCTGCAGAGTTAATACCTTGTACTGCCGCCTTTGGACAGCTGAGACCTGGCAGTGACATGGATTGTTCTCAATCATCGTCTGGAAAGACCAGGTGATGTCAATCTCAAAGGTTTTAAAAGCCCAGACTCATCTGACCTTGCTCCAACAATCAGCACCATGGGTTCCTCTAAGCAGTTGTGTAGAACACTGATACTGAGAATAGTTGATGCTCACAAAGCAGGAGAAGGCTATAAGAAGATAGCAAAGCGTTATCAGATGCCCGTATCCTCTGTTCGGAATGTAATTAAGAAATGGAAGTCATCAGGAACAGTGGAAGTTAAAGCAAGATCTGGAAGGCCAAGAAAAATATCAGACAGAACAGCTCGCAGGATTGTGAGAAAAGCAAGTCAAAATCCACGTTTGACTGCACGATCCCTCCAGGAAGATCTGTCAGACACTGGAGTTGTGGTACACTATTCCAGTATAAAGAGATACTTGTACAAATATGGTCTTCATGGAAGAGTCATCAGAACAAAACCTCTTCTACATCCTCACCACAAAAATCAGCGTTTGAAGTTTGCAAATGAACATATAGACAAGCCTGATGCATTTTGGAATAAAGTTCTGTGGACCGATGATGTTAAAATAGAACTTTTTGGCCGGAATGAGCAAAGGTACGTTTGGAGAAGGAAGGGCACACAATTTAATGAAAAGAACCTCTGTCCAACTGTTAAGCATGGGGGTGGATCAATCATGCTTTGGGGTTGTATTGCAGCCAGTGGCACAGGGAACATTTCACGAGTAGAAGGAAAAATGGATTCAATAAGATTCCAGCAAATTTTGAACGCTAACTTGATGCCATCTGTGAAAAAGCTGAAGTTAAAGAGAGGCTGGCTTCTACAAATGGATAAAGATCCTAAACACACCTCAAAATCCACGGTGGATTACATCAAGAGGCATAAACTGAAGGTTTTGCCATGGCCTTCACAATCTCCTGACCTCAACATAATTGAAAATCTATGGATAGACCTTAAAAGAGCAGTGCGTCACAGACAGCCCAGGAATCTCAAAGAACTGGAAGACTTTTGTAAGGAAGAATGGGCGAAGATACCTCAAACAAGAATTGAAAGACTCTTGGCTGGCTACAAAAAGCGTTTACAAGCTGTGATACTTGCCAAAGGGGGCAGTACAAGGTATTAACTCTGCAGGGTGCCCAAACTTTTGCAGACGCCATTTTTTGTTTTCTGTTCTTTTGAAAGTGTAAATGATGGAAATAAAATCAAACTTTTTTTTGACATGTTATAAGAATGTCTAATCTGTAATTTGATGCCTTTTGGAGATTTTTCCATCTTTCCTTGGCTTCTTTTTGCACATTAAAATGAATTTTTGCCTGGGGTGCCCAAACTTTCGATCCCCACTGTATGTATATATATATATATATATATATATATACACAGGTTGAGTATCCCATATCCAAATATTCCGAAATACGGAATATTCCGAAATACAGACTTTTTTGAGTGAGAGTGAGATAGTGAAACCTTTGTTTTTTGATGGCTCAATGTACACAAACTTTGTTTAATACACAAAGTTATTAAAAATATTGTATTAAATGACCTTCAGGCTGTGTATATAAGGTGTATGTGAAACATAAATAAATTGTGTGTATGTACACACACTTTGTTTAATGCACAAAGTTATAAAAAATATTGGCTAAAATTACCTTCAGGCTGTGTGTATAAGGTGTATATGTAACATAAATGCATTCTGTGCTTAGATTTAGGTCCCATCACCATGATATCTCATTGTGGTATGCAATTATTCCAAAATACAGAAAAATCCGATATCCAAAATACTTCTGGTCCCAAGCATTTTGGATAAGGGATACTCAACCTGTATATATATATATATATATATATATATATATATATACAAAAACACATACCCAGGGCTAAGACTGGCGGCACTGCACAGAAGTCACTGAGCATGTGCGGCAGCTCTGACATTCTGAATGCAGAGCTCAGTTGATGAGCTCTCAGTAGCTGCATCTCTGTGATCATGGTTGCAGTTTGTGCTGTGTCTCCGTCTCTACAATAACAAATTCAACCCATCAGGGGGTTCTAGGTACTTAGCACTGCCTGTGTTGCTGAGTGATTCATCAATAAATATTTTACGATAATTCAGAGTTTCCTCTTTCTATTCTAGATGAAGTCCATTATTTATGACTTCCTGCCCTCTTTTGCTGAATGTTAAGGCCCGTACACACTGGTCGATGTATCGGCCGTTCTCTTGAACGGCCGATACATCGCGGGACCGTCGGCCAGTGTGTACGGGCGATACGTCTGTGAACTCCGTCGTTCACAGACGTATCGCGTCGGCCGCGCAGCACAGCCGACAGCCAATATATCTAACGATATATTGGCCCGTCGCTGTGTGTGTACGGGGCGGTCGTCCGACCGCCCGTACACATGCTGCGGCGGCCGGCGGTGATTGACAGGTGAACTGGGCGGGCGCGAGCGCCCGCCCACTTCATGACGTCAGTCCCCTGACGGATCGGGCTGTGTGTATGCACAGCACACTGCCCGATCCGTACATAGATATATCTGCAGATCAATTGATCTGCAGATATATCTAATAGTGTGTACCCACCTTTACTCAGATACCACTGGTTACCTACAAATGTCATAATCTGGGTTTGGCAACAGGACAATTACAGTGAGACTCTACATTGTGAGGTCCTGTCCCATTTTAGCCACATTAATTCTGACTATTGGTTAGTATAAAATGACAGTCAATACTTGTCAACATCCAGCTGGCGTCAATCACTGGATCACTATTGCCAATGCAGTAAGCCAAGTTTCCTAACTCTTCTGTCATTAAGTCAACCTGGCAATCCAGGTTTTAAGGATATCCTTCAGTGTCCCATTAAACTGCAGGTTATGATGCAGGAGAATTCAATATTCAATTAAATATAGATTTTAATTCAGAAATCTTCAGTTCCCATTAAAAGTATTTACTAAGCCTGAATCTTTCAGTCTCCTATTATGATCTTGAAACCTTACAGTATGTGTCCCATTACATGTAGGTACTGATCCAGAAATCTTTAGTGTCCCATTACATGTAGGTACTGATCCAGAAATCTTTAGTGCCCCATTACATGTAGGTACTGATCCAGAAATCTTTAGTGCCCCATTACATGTAGATACTGATCCAGAAATCTTTAGTGCCCCATTACATGTAGGTACTGATCCAGAAATCTTTAGTGTCCCATTACATGTAGGTACTGATCCAGAAATCTTTAGTGCCCCATTACATGTAGGTACTGATCCAGAAATCTTTAGTGCCCCATTACATGTAGGTACTGATCCAGAAATCTTTAGTGCCCCATTACATGTAGGTGCTGATTCAGAAAGCTTTGTTGAAAGTGTATAAGTCATGCATGACCAACAAACATTCCAAGAAATGTCACCGTGTTCTTTCTGTACATCCCTAATATACTGAAGTGAGCAGCATGATCCTGAAATGTATGTCAGGGATAATTTCCCTAAACGTCAAAACAGCGATTTATATATTTATGGAATACATATGATAAACGGCTGTCGGCGTACTGGCAGCGAGCATAGCGAGTCCCTCGCGGGCTCACTGTGCTCGCCACAGGTTATATTCCCACGCTGGTGGTTGTGTGGACCCACTACCCGAGTTAGAATACAGGGCTGCGGTCAGGATTCTGACTGCCGGAATTTAGCCTGTTGGTATCCTGAACGCTGGGATACCAACAGGTTAGCAATTTGTGTGCCCCACAGCAACATTTTGGAGGAGCCACTACTTCTAGAGACATCTCTTTCCAAAGCATTTATTTATTTATTTAATGGCCATAGTAGTGCCCTAATTAATTTTGTGCTGCATAGTAGTGCACCGCATTCACATTATGCTACATAGGGAGCCCATTTCACCACATTGTAGTTTTCAGTTTCACATTATGCCAAACCATAGTGTCCCTAGTTCACATTATGCCACATTGTAGTTCCCCCACTTCACATTATGCCACATTGTAGTGCCTCCAGTTCACATTGGTGGTCTCCTGCTTACTGCGCTGCTTACGGACATCCATTATCTGTGAGCCAGGTGAACACACACATTTAGGTTGCATCTTTCTGACTGAGTTGCAGATGCAGTGGGTTATGTGATAAATCTAGAAAATTGGGGCATGGAAGGTGGTCTTTAATGTTGTGCTTAATGGTAGTCTGACCCATAAATGATCCCCTGATTATTATTATTATTATTATTATTATTATTTTAACTATATTATATTTAAAGGAGTGTTTCTGTGTTTTGTTTTACATTTGTGGATTTTCGTGGTTGTCTTTTCATGCCAAAAAAGGGCATGATCTAAATAGAGGTGAAATGCAGTTTAGTTTTCCTATTGGCTGTCAGCACTGGGAAACATGAGCAAAAACACTGCCCCCTCCTGGTAGCAGATATGGGGGTATATTTACTAAGATTCGTAATTGTCGGAATTTGGTTGAAGTTTAAACACGAATTACATCGGGAGTGATAATTTGCAACTTTTTGGTGTTTTTTACGCCTCATTTACTATGCTGTCGTATTCTGCATTGTCGTGTTTTCCGATGTCGATGTCATTCGTAATTTTGGCCAGTGTTTTACGGGAGTGATTAGTAAAACACTGCCGAACTTAACACAATGAATCCCGGCCGGATCTGTGAGATCCATGCAGGGCTTCATTGTGTACATTAAAAAAAGTGTTTAAAGAGTTAAAAATCTGAAAGAAAAAAAAATGCGTGGGGTCCCCCTCCTAAGCATAACCAGCCTCGGGCTCTTTGAGCCGGTCCTGGTTGTAAAAATACAGGGGGAAAATTGACTGGGGATCCCCCATATTTTAACAACCAGCACCGGGCTCTGGTCCTGGTGCAAAAAATACGGGGGACAAAACACGTAGGGGTCCCCCGTATGTTTAACACCAGCACCGGGCTCCACTAGTCAGCGAGATAATGCCACAGCCAGGGGACACTTTTATATTGGTCCCTGTGGCCCTGGCATTAAATCACCAACTAGTCACCCCTGGTCGGGGTACCCTGGAGGAGTGGGGACCCCTTAAATAAAGGGGTCCCCCCCTCCAGCCACCCAAGGGCCAGGGGTGAAGCCTGAGGCTGCCCCCCCCCCCATCCAAGGGCGGCGGATGGGGGCTGATAGCCTTTTGTGTAAAAATAAGAATATTGTTTTTTGTAGCAGTACTACAAGTCCCAGCAAGCCTCCCCCACAACGTGGTACTTGGAGAACCACAAGTACCAGCATGCGGGGGGAAATCGGGCCAGCTGGAACCTGTAGTTCTACTACAAAAAAAATACCAAAATAAAAACAAAACGCACACACGTGACAGTATAACTTTATTACATACATGCACACTTACATACACACATACTTACCTATGTTGACTCGAAGAGTCGGTCCCTTTCTCCACGTAGAATCCACGGGGTACCTGTAAATAAAATTATACTCACAACAATCCTGTGTAGATCGGTCCTCTTCTGTTTGTAATCCACGTACTTGGCAAAAAAAAAAAACCGGACCACGCACTGAAAGGGGTCCCATGTTTACACATGGGACCCCTTTCCCCGACTGGCGGGACCCCCCGTGACTGCTGTCAAAGAGGGTCCCTTCAGCCAATCAGGGAGCGCCACGTCATGGCACTCTCCTGATTGGCTGTGCGCGCCTGAACTGTCAGTCAGGCGGCACACTGGAGATACAATGTAGCGCATAGGCGCTCCATTGTATCCAATGGTGGGAACTTTGCGGTCTGCGGTAGACCGCAAGGTTAAGTGGGGTCACTCTTGTGGCTGGCCCCACTTAACCTCGCGGTCTACCGCAGACCGCAAAGTTCCCACCATTGGATACAATGGAGCGCCTATGCACTACATTGTATCTCCAGTGCGCCACCTGATTGACAGTTCAGGAGCGCACAGCCAATGTCATGGCACTCTCCTGATTGGCAGTAGTCACGGGGGGTCCCGCCAGTCGGGGAAAGTGGTCCCATGTGTAAACATGGGACCCCTTTCATTGCGTGGTACGGGTTTTTCGTTTTTTTTTTTTTTGCCAAGTACGTGGATTACAAACAGAAGAGGACCGATCTACACAGGATTGTTGTGAGTATAATTTTATTTACAGGTACCCCGTGGATTCTACGTGGAGAAGGGGACCGACTCTTTGTGTCAACATAGGTAAGTATGTGTGTATGTAAGTGTGCATGTATGTAATAAAGTTATACTGTCACGGTGTGTGCGTTTTGTTTTTATTTGGGTATTTTTTTGTAGTAGAACTACAGGTACCAGCGGGCCTGTTTTCCAACCCGCATGCTGGTACTTGTGGTTCTCCAAGTACCAGCTTGCGGGGGAGGCTTGATGGGACTTGTAGTACTGCTACAAAAAACAATGGCCCTCATTCCGAGTTGATCGGTCGCAAGGCGAATTTAGCAGAGTTACACACGCTTAGTCTACGCCTACTGGGAGTGTATCTTAGCATCTTAAAAGTGCGAACGAAGTTTACGCAATATTGCGAACAAAAAAAACTTAGCAGTTTTAGAGTAGCTCCAGACTTACTCTGCCTGTGCGATCAGTTCAGTGCTTGTCGTTCCTGGTTTGACGTCACAAACACTCCCAGCGTTCGCCCAGACACTCCCCCGTTTCTCCGGCCACTCCTGCGTTTTTTCCGGAAACGGTAGCGTTTTCAGCCACACGCCCATAAAACGCCGTGTTTCCGCCCAGTAACACCCATTTCCTGTCAATCACACTACGTTCGCCGGTGCGAACAAAAAGCCGTGAGTAAAAATCCTTTCTTCATAGCAGAATTACTTAGCGCAGTCGCAGTGCGAACATTGCGCATGCGCTCTAAGCTGATTTTCACTGCGATGCGAAAAAAAAGAACGAGCGAACGACTCGGAATGAGGGCCAATATTCTTATTTTTACACAAAAGGCTGTCAGCCCCCCATCTGCCGCCCTTGTATGGGGAGGGACAGCCTCGGGCTTCACCCTTGGGTGGCTGGAGGGGGGACCCCTTGATTTAAGGGGTCCCCACTCCTCCAGGGTACCCCGGCCAGGTGTGACTAGTTGGTGATTTAATGCCAGGGCCGCAGGAACCAATATAAAAGTGTCCCCCGGCTGTGGCATTATCTCGCTGACTAGTGGAGCCCGGTGCTGGTGTTAAAAATACGGGGGACCCCTACGTGTTTTGTCCCCCGTATTTTTTGCACCAGGACCAGGCGCAGAGCCCGGTGCTGGTTGTTAAAATATGGGGGATCCCCAGTCAATTTTTCCCCCGTATTTTTACAACCAGGACCGGCTCAAAGAGCCTGAGGCTGGTTATGCTTAGGAGGGGAAACCCCACGCAAATTTTTTTCCTGATTTTTAACTATTTCACACCCCTTCCCACTGATAAACATGCACGGATCTCACTGATCCATGCATGCCTATCAAAACACGGTAAAAAAAAGCAGGTCTATTTTAAAACTGCTTTTTTTTACGATTTGTATTTTTTCACGGCAGTGTTTGGCTATTGCCGGCAGTGTTTGTGAATTCGAATTTCTAGTAAATTACCGAGTTGTATAAAATAACAGGCGTATTTGACCGATGGTGTATTAAGTCGTTCTATTTTTACTTTGCCTTCCAAAAAAATACGAATGCCCTCATCACTGCCGAGATTTGAGTTTAGTAAATTCCAGAGATGACACTTTGATGAAAAAACAGCAACTTGGTCAAAATCGGGAGCTTAGTAAATATACCCCATGGACTGCAGTGTCCATGAGGTGCTCTGAAATCCAGACTTAATAGTAATAGTGCGTGTTTTAGCTTCATTGTGCACTATTTCTATTAAGCGGTTGGTTATAGAAAGCAAAATCCTAGTTTCAACTTACAGATCTCAGGATACTGGTTTTGTAAATGTCTATAAAGACCTCAGAGTTTCCCTTATTTAGTCAGCATCAATTATCTATTTACTGTACATTTAGCTATATACAAAGATAACCAAACATACAAACATTTAGCTATATACAAAGATAACCAATAAAGGAAAACAAAAGGGTTGCCTTATCTATACAATGCTTATTTTTTTTGTACTTTTATACAACCAAAAATTAAAGACATTCTTTAACTGTATCTGACACACACAAACATTTAGGGGGGAATTCAAATGTTTGAAAAGTCAGTTGGGTGTCTGTTTTTTCCTATCTAATATACAGGGGAAAAACAGACACCCACCGACTTTTAAATATTTGAATTCCCCCCTTAATAAGCATATGAAGCAGAGATTTTAGTTCATTATGACTCCTTTTTTTGACTGTCACCTTGTTTTCTTGCTGCCTTTTCCTTCCTTGCAATGGCTCCACTATGCAAATTAACGAATAAATTAGCAGCACACAATGGATAGAAAGAAAGATGGCCTTTTTCACTGTGCTTTGGGGTAAAGATAATATAAGTAATTACAAATGTGTACCTCCCAACTTTCCCGTTTTTAGCAGGACAGTCTTGTTTCTATGGGACTGTACCGCAGTGGGGGACCTAGGAGAGCACACACGCAGTGGGTGAACAGATGCTGTGCGCATGCCGTGGACGTAAGAAAATGCCAATGGTTACAGTGGGGGGAAGCGGAGCAATATTGCATGCAGATCCATGTAGTTCAGGAGGACATAAGTAAAACGCGCCTGATGGTTACCGTCGGTTGACGTAGATCGGAATTGCATGAAGAGCCATATAATTTGAAGGGCATCCCTGGGTGGTGTCTGAGCAGGTAGCTATTGATGGCAGGTGTGTCTGTGTCAGGGACTGTGTTGAAAGACACAGTTCCACTGGCACAGGGGGCAATGTACTGTAGGACATTCTGAGCAACCATAGGGTTGCACTAATGTTCGACGGTGTGGCAGATGTCCAGTGGTGTGCCTTTGTGCACACATCAGCAATAGGATGCCCATCGGCCGTGGCACTAACACACAGATGCAGTAGCACCTGCAACATAAGTCACAGCCACTACTGCTGTTGTGCCCACCTCTAATCAGACCCATTGTCCTCCTTTGCGACATGCTCTATTTTTATTGGCAATTTGTAAGTGCAACTTTTACATTACAGACTCCAGCTACTTAATACAGTGTTGCACTAGGGGCCTAATTCAGTAAGGATCGCAAATTCTGATGGGTGGCCTTGCCCTGCTATGGGGGCCACCCATAGCAGGGCAAGGCTGCCCAGCATGCTATCCGCCGGCCACCCACCGCAATCACGCTGAAATTGTGGCACAATCGCAATTTCAGCGTGATCGCTGAAATTATGGAAGCCTCCTGCCTGTGCAGCCTGGCTGCGACAGCCGGAGGCCTGCCACCATTTCTAAGATTGGAGCGGCTGAGTGTGATGACACGCAGCCGCTCCAAAAACGCTGATGTCATGCCCTCTGTTCGCACCGACAGGCTCCCATTTCCCCAGCCCCCCTCCTACCCTGCGAACGCCTCTGCATGTCAGTCAGGTAGAGGCATTTGTAATTACTGCAGGTCACCTGCGCATGTGCCCGCGGGGTGAGTGCTAAAATTACGGTTGGAACGCGAATTGCGATCCAACCTGAATTAGCCCCTAGATCCTCTATTTCTTCTTTTTATCACATCCATTTGTTGCTGAAGTGGAGGAAAAGGAAATACTGATAGGCTGTTTTTCACTTTACTAAATGTAGAGTATTCAATTTGGCCACTGTCACTTTTTAAATATACAGCAGAATCTTACATTGAAGGATTTCTCCATTTGGTTGTTGGATGCACATATTCTCCTTTAGTCACACTGGCTGTGTGATTTATTTGCTGTATTACACTACTGCGTTTTTTTTCTCATTTATTTACGTATGTAAGTCTGCGGAGGAACTAAGAGACATTTATTTCCGCAGCACAGTAAGAGTTGGTTTAGTTCTTTATTACTGTATGTTGGTGATTTGTGTAGTGTCACCAGCCTCTGCTCCTGTAGCTGTGGTGTTCTCATGTGCGCTGATATCTGTGTCACGTTATATTTGTGTTAATTATAGATTACTGATCTCTGGTTTAGTCTGCCCAATTACTTGTCTTTAATGTAGAATACTATCTATTTAATAAATGTACAAATACTTTCTGTGCATACTGTTCTCTCTGCCTAATTCATATGAAATATCAACTAGTGCCCCTGGTGGTCAGATGATCGTATTACGGATGATTACTCGCCATTGCAAAACAATATGTACAAGGATGTAAAGCATCCTTGTGCAATGGGAGAACACATATATAATATGACTGATGCTGTTTTTCAAATATATAATTTTATCATCATCATGTTGCTTACTGTAGCTGATCTTTAGTGTTGTTCGTGTCTTTATGTCAAGCTTTTTAATGAACAGTTCCAGATTAGTTCACGTCTCAGCACATTGTGCCGTATGAAACGTTAGATCCTATGTTTTGTATATTTAATGTATTGATACAATTCTGATTTCTTTAAAGCACATAAAACAGTAACTACTAACATATTAATAATATGTGTTGGGCTCTACCCACTTTGGGATGGTTAAAACACTTTCAATATCCATGCACGGAAAAAGGCCTTTTAGGACAAAAACGAGTTTTATGGTAAGAACTTACCTTTGTTAAAACTCTTTCTGCGAGGTACACTGGGCTCCACAAGTCTGGACAATGGGGTGTAGAAACGCCCGAAACTGGTAATGGATGTTGCCAATAGCAAACCTCAGGTATTGTTGATGTGACACTGCTATAGGAATATGCAGGTAAGCATCATGTATGTCCAAGGAGACCATGTAGTCCCCAGGTTCCAAGGCCAGAACTATAGAGCGAAGGGTTTCCATACGGAACTTGGAAATCTTCACAAACCTGTTCAATGACTTGAGGTTGAGAATGGGCCGGGAGGACCCATTCGGTTTCAGGACTAGAAACAGCGGAGAATAGTACCCCCGGCCCCTCTGAGCAAGAGGCACCTGTACTACGACTCCTGTATCCAGGAGGGTCTGTACCACCGAGTGTAGAGTGTTTGCCTTTGTCCGGTCCAAAGGGACGTCTGTCTGGCAAAATCGATGAGGGGGTCGGTTTTTGAAGGCAATGGCGTAACCTCGAGTGACGATTTCCCGTACCCAGGCATCTGAAGTGGTCTTCAACCATTCCTGGGTATACCCTAGAAGCCGGCCCCCCACCCTGGGATCCCCCAGAGGGAGGCCCGCCCCGTCATAAAAAGCTTTTCTCAGGGCTGCTTGGAGCAGCCCCTCTGTTAAGTGCCTGCTTACTGCAGCACCAACTGACAAACTGAGCTCCTGTGCTGGGAGGCGGGGTGATATAGGAGGCGGTGCTGTGCATTCTGGGAACAGTCAAAGCTTTGAGTATGTTGGTGCCTCGGATCAAGATCCTACTCTACACCCCATTGTCCAGACTTGTGGAGCCCAGTGTACCCCGCAGCAGTAAAACAATTATCTGTAATAGGTCAATATAAGAAATGAATAAGGTGTTTCTCCAGCCTCTTTTATGAAAAATCCATTTGTAGCTATAAAATGATTAGGACTTGTAAAGCAAGGGGGGGAGGTGGCTAAGGTGGATGTTTGGAATGGGGAGAGGGATTTCCTTTGGTGGCCAGTAACACTGGCTCCCACTTGAACAATCCCAAATCACAGGCAGATCCGCATACATATGATTTTTCCATCGTTTTAGGGTGATCGTGGGTTCTGCCTAAAAGCGACATGAGGAACTTCTGCCAAAACTGCTCATAACTTGAACTAAAGTGGGAATATTAAACTGGAGTTTTAGCTCCACATTTATCTGGTTGAGGATTTGTCACTCAGCCTGTTTGTTCTTTAATACAATGGCCTTTGTCATTGGGGGCAATTTAATAACAGTGCAAAGAGCAATGAGGTGCTGTAGCCAAAGCAACATATCATAGGTCACCTAAAATGAAAAGTGAAATTTAATTGAATTCTGTGGGCAGGGCCACTGAGACTCTGGCTAGGTGCACGTGCAACTCCCCTCATTGTATACATTTCTATGATGTGTGGGGGTTTTGATCGCAGTGGAGCATGGTTACATCTCCTCTGCACCCCTAGGTCCCTACAGAGGCCCCGGTCATCTGTACTCTCCCCCCCCCCCCTCTTTCTCCCTCAATGTCCCTGGCTATGGGTTACAGCTTAGTGTCTTTCAATTGTACCTTGATATTAAAAGGACCACTAAAACTGAAGTGAAGATTTTTGAGAAAAAGTGGAGATAATTTCCTACACATAACAAACTTCATGTATAAAATACCAAATGACAGATGCTGTAATCAGTCTATCCTCATCCTCAAATGAATTGCATATGATCTCAAGTGCTGCTACGGTATGGAAACTTTTATATATATATATATATATATATATATATATATATATATATGCAAATTGTAGAAAGTGTCACTCAGCAGACTTGATGAAAAGTTTAAGATTGTCCTTTATTATCCAAACATTTTCGAAGACACATCCCTGAAGCCTGCTGAGTACCGCTTTATGCAATTTGCTATTTTGAGCTCAGCCAAAGAGTCTAAGAGGGCACCACAGCAAGATAAATTGTAACCTTAAGTGAGTGCCGGGTTTTTGCAGTGCATATATATATATATGTTTATATACACACACACACATGTTTAAATACACATTTATTTTTTCTTCATCGGAAGAATGCCATGACTAACTTGTGTTTTTAGATTTAATGGCCCTTTAAGTAATCCTAGGGTATAATTGACATAATGTTACTGACAGGAGGTTTCTCATGACATCCCCCAGAAGGTTGTGTTGAAAAACACAGTGATCAACTATGATGAACACAGTGAGGCTGCTTGCACACAATGATATCAGGGGTTCGTCACACATCAACAAAGCCTAGTAAACACTTTCCAATTCCATTGCTTAGGCTTTTGGAGCTTGTCTCCATTCTCTAATGCCATCTACGCGTAATTCTAGGGAGAAGTGTGGCCAGAGAGGGATCTTCTGATCCCTTCTGGATAGACTGGAGCTCTTCTCAACGCATGTCTTTTGCTATGTACTTCCGTAGCAGTATAGTGATAGCAAAAGCTATCACTGTACTGAGTTCTATTTGTCAGGGCAGCCTCTTACCAGACACACTATCCCAGCTGAACTTCTATAATAAATAAGGCACAAAACTAATTTCTTATCATCATGATTTGTGGTGATAAGAAATGAAAGGGGGCAATATAGACTCTATCTCACGGTTTCTCCTACTTCATCTAGCTTTGTTTTTAACACCCTTTGGTACATATACTTACACTGCTCACAGCAGTTATATAAATAAAATTAAAAAAAAGCTACAAGTGGAGTTTCTGATCTACTCAGCATTGTTAAAACTGCATGAAAATGGTGATAAACTTTATTGTCCGCTGCTGTGACAGCCTTGCCTCCAATTACGCACAGCCTATAAGACGTTAAACCACCTATGAATAAGCACACTAATTAAACAGCATTCACACAGCTGGTAGAATAATTTACAACTGAGCAATCATATGGGTGATAAAATATTGTCATCCGATTATGGATTATTTTGCAGTAGAGGTGAATAGAAAAACACGAGTATGCACCCTGCGAGCGCTCCCGAAACATTTGTTGCGTCTAACCTATTTAGGATGTTCCATTTAAAAATACTGTACCCTATTGTTAAACCCAAGTAGCAATTTTCCATTTAGAAACAAAATTCTGTAACTGATTGTTTAGTCCAAACACTGATTTAGGCTGCAAATGTTTTACACATCAATAAAGTGTCCACAACTCTACTGATGTTATAATCAGGTTTATGTCTTGTTTGAAGAATTTTTTCAAATCAGTTTACTATATTTATTTTTTTAAGGATTATAGGAAACCTCCTTATATCACTTGTTTGTAGGATATGTGTAAATGCTCTGTATATTTGGCAACGTTTTCTAAATATCAGTCATTCTGTTTGAAAAATTACAGTTTCATTTTACTGTGCCTGACACAAATTTTGCCTTGTAATACTTTCATTTTAAGGTTTACTGTTTTGTGTACACTTTTCCTATGCTTTCGGATAGAGAAAAAAGAAACAAAACTCAATTTTACAAAGACTGTTTTCATTTGTAGTTGCAAAAAGCAAATTAACACCCCTGGTAGTGTTTTCTACTGGAAATACAGTTTGCAAAGACATAATCACATTTGCAATTTAAGCATGATTAACAGCTGTTTAACGATTTTACATGTAATGTATCTATATTTTGTAATGTAATATACCTAATTACTGGGCTAGACCCTGTATGGGTACAAATGGCATGCACTTGATTTTACAAGTATATATTATATCTGTATGTATATAATGTAAGTAGAACATTTTAGTGAATGTATACGTTATAAATATCCCAAATGTTAGGATTTCTATATTGCTTGCCGTATACATTTTGAAACATTTTACAATTAATGTAAATATGGAAATGTATAATTCACTGTAAAATATCTGCAAATTGATTTAGTATTTAGAAATAAAATATATGCATTGTTATGATTATAAAAGGTAGTTTCTAAAATATTTAATGGATTTTGTTTCATTATTTTTGAAAAAGAGTCTGCGTAAAATAAAATGTTCAAATAAATAATTACGCACACATGAACACATTGGTGAAACGCTGTAATTTTCTTCTTATTATTATTATTACAAGCCCCTATTGTACTATTGTAAAATTTACTGGTTAAAAATATATTAAGGGATTAAAAATTAATTATACATTATTGCTAGAATTAAATAAAACAAAATAATAATGTAAGACTTTTCAAATGCATGACCCTGTAAATAAAGCTTGCCCATAAATGAAGAAAAACAAAGTTTCACTTTACAGACGAGAAGGGTTACTCTCATTAGCTCTAACCAACAGATAGCCCCAAATGAAAAAAGAAAAAAGGCACAGGGAGACATTTCACATCTACCAAAAACTAGTGAGCTAATTTAAGAGGTTCCTCAGGGCAACCTAAAGGCCCAGGTTTTAGGTATCTATGGCTCAGGACATATGGTTAAATCAAATTGACTGAGGTACTAATTAAGTCACCTGTGGCCAAGTATGGATATAATTTAAAGCCTGGACTTTTAGGGTGCCTTGAGGACTGCGTTTGGAAACTTCTGAGCTAATTGGTCCTTCTTTCCATCCAACTGATGGGACTCCCCTCACTGCTTTTTTATGTTTACACATTTTTACCTACAAAAATCTGATTTAATGGTATAGCAATTCTGTCCAGCTAAAACAAATTTTTGCTTCATTTTGACATTTGAAAAAAAAAAAAACAACAACATAGTAGGTCATATTAAACCTGTATGGTTCTTAGAACAATCCTCTGCATCATTTAAATAAACTACTCAAGGCAAATTAGTTTTTACTAGCGTATATGTAAATGAGGTATGCTGCTTCAGTTCCAACCTTTCTTTTAGCACTTCTGGATAAAACCTACTTCCCTATGGTAACATTTAATCCGTACTTGGTGATTGGCTGATAATGTTAAATGCTTATTTGGGTTGGCACTGACAACTTATCCATATAATAGCTGATAATGGGCCTAATTCAAGGTTGATTGCAAAACAGCAGGTGGGGCAGATATAACGTGCAGAGAGTGTTAGATTTTGGTGGGTTATATTGTTTCTGTGCAGGGTAAATACTGGCTGCTTTATTTTTACACTGCAATTTAGATATCAGTTTGAACACACCCCACCCAAATCTAAATCTCTCTGCACATGTTATATCTGCCCCACTTGCAGTGCCGGATTAAGGGGGGTCACAGGTGGTAAGTACCCCGGGCCCTTCTTTCTCTGGGTCCCCCTGGCAAGAGCTGTTCGGACACAGATCGAACTCTCAACAAACGATTCTGCTCATCTCTGGGTTCCTTTGCCAGCAGCTGCACTCTCAGCAGCAGAACTGCAGCTGCTGGGAGAGCTGCAGCTGGCGGCGGACCCTGGAGAGAAATAGAATCATCCCCAACCACCTGCATCTGTCTTTCTGCACAGCCACAGTGCACCCGTCCCATTTGCTCACAGGAGGTAATTCAAACCTGATTGCTCGCTAGCGTTTTTTGCACCGCTGCGATCAGGTCAGAACTGCGCATGCGTATGCACCGCAATGCACAGGTGCATCAAAGGTACAAAGCTGTTCGTTGCTCTGTGATGGGTTTGTGCGAAGAATCCATTCGCTCGGGCGATCGCAAGGTGATTAACAGGAAGAAGGCGTTTGTGGGTGGCAGCTGACCATTTTCTGGGAGTGTTTGGAAAAATGCAGGCGGTCCAAGCGTTTGCAGGGCGAGTGTCTGACGTCAATTCCGGTCCCGAACAGGCTGAAGTATTCGCAGCGGCTGAGTAAGTCCTGAGCTACACATAATATAGAAGAAAGAGAATGGGGTTGTACTGGTAAGGTGCACAGAGAATAAATTAGAATATAACTTTTATTATCACATTAAGAGGCCGTGAATCGGTCAGCATAGCGAAATATATGGTTAAAATTAGATATAGAATTCAGTAGAATAAAGTGCTCTAAGATAGAAAGGTGATAAGATTTAAAATGTATCCACTCCGATGAATGCAAAGACTACCGATTACAAATTATTTGAGAACTATTCAATTGACAGGTAAATCTGTTATATGTACATGTGAATAGATCAATTCAGTACTACTTAGTGAAACCACAATTGGCAACTACT
The DNA here is from genome assembly GCF_028390025.1 of Pseudophryne corroboree. NCBI lineage: Eukaryota > Metazoa > Chordata > Amphibia > Anura > Myobatrachidae > Pseudophryne > Pseudophryne corroboree. The sequence goes on from NC_086450.1 coordinate 128,114,087, forward strand.
GAAAAATTTCCGGCTCCCAGTGTCCTCTATAATGTAAGTATTGGTTATAGATTCTTTGTATGAGTTAAATACTCTACCATCCACAGCCTATATGTATCAAGAAAATAAGAATTTACTCACCGGTAATTCTATTTCTCGTAGTCCGTAGTGGATGCTGGGAACTCCGTAAGGACCATGGGGAATAGCGGGCTCCGAAGGAGGCTGGGCACTCTAGAAAGATTTATGACTACCTGGTGTGCACTGGCTCCTCCCACTATGACCCTCCTCCAAGCCTCAGTTAGGACACCGTGCCCGGACGAGCAGACATAATAAGGAAGGATTTAGAATCCCGGGTAAGACTCTTACCAGCCACACCAATCACACCGTACAACTCGTGATACTATATCCAGTTTGACAGTATGAAAACAACTGAGCCTCTCAACAGATGGCTCAACAATAACCCTTTTGTTAACAATAACTATTTACAAGTATTGCAGACAATCCGCACTTGGGATGGGCGCCCAGCATCCACTACGGACTACGAGAAATAGAATTACCGGTGAGTAAATTCTTATTTTCTCTAACGTCCTAGTGGATGCTGGGAACTCCGTAAGGACCATGGGGATTATACCAAAGCTCCCAAACGGGCGGGAGAGTGCGGATGACTCTGTAGCACCGAATGAGAGAACTCCAGGTCCTCCTCAGCCAGGGTATCAAATTTGTAGAATTTTGCAAACGTGTTTGCCCCTGACCAAGTAGCAGCTCGGCAAAGTTGTAAAGCCGAGACCCCTCGGGCAGCCGCCCAAGATGAGCCCACCTTCCTTGTGGAATGGGCATTTACAGATTTTGGCTGTGGTATGCCTGCCACAGAATGTGCAAGCTGAATTGTACTACAAATCCAGCGAGCAATAGACTGCTTAGAAGCAGGAGCACCCAGCTTGTTGGGTGCATACAGGATAAACAGCGAGTCAGATTTTCTGACTCCAGCCGTCCTGGAAACATATATTTTCAGGGCCCTGACAACGTCTAGCAACTTGGAGTCCTCCAAGTCCTTAGTAGCCGCAGGCACCACAATATGCTGGTTCAGGTGAAACGCTGACACCACCTTAGGGAGAAACTGGGGACGAGTCCTCAATTCTGCCCTATCCATATGGAAAATCAGATAAGGGCTTTTACATGATAAAGCCACCAATTCTGATACTCGCCTGGCCGAAGCCAAGGCCAATAACATGACCACTTTCCACGTGAGATATTTCAGATCCACGGTCTTTCGTGGCTCAAACCAATGTGATTTTAAGAAAACTCAACACCACGTTGAGATCCCAAGGTGCCACCGGAGGCACAAATGGGGGCTGAATATGCAGCACTCCTTTTACAAATGTCTGAACTTCAGGTACTGAAGCTAGTTCTTTTTGAAAGAAAATCGACAGAGCCGAGATCTGTACCTTAATGGAACCTAATTTTAGGCCCATATTCACTCCTGCTTGCAGGAAATGCAGAAATCGACCTAGTTGAAATTCCTCTGTTGGGGCCCTTTCGGCCTCACACCATGCAACATATTTCCGCCATATGCGGTGATAATGATTTGCTGTAACCTCTTTCCTGGCTTTAATAAGCGTAGGAATGACTTCTTCCGGAATGCCCTTTTCCTTTAGGATCCGGCGTTCAACCGCCATGCCGTCAAACGCAGCCGCGGTAAGTCTTGGAACAGACAGGGCCCTTGCTGTAGCAGGTCTTGTCTGAGCGGCAGAGGCCACGGGTCCTCTGAGATCATCTCTTGAAGTTCCGGGTACCACGCTCGTCTTGGCCAATCCGGAACCCCGAGAATTGTGTTTACTCCTCGCCTTCTTATTATTCTCAATACCTTTGGTATGAGAGGCAGAGGAGGGAACACATAAACTGACTGATACACCCACGGTGTCACTAGAGCGTCCACAGCTATCGCCTGAGGGTCTCTTGACCTGACGCAACACCTCTCTAGTTTTTTGTTTTAGGCGGGACGCCATCATGTCCACCTGTGGACAATCCCACTGATTTACAATCATTTGTGATTTTCCGCCCATCGGAGAATTCTTGTGGCTTCTGCCATTGCCATCCTGCTTCTTGTGCCGCCCTGTCGATTCACATGGGCGACTGCCGTGATGTTGTCTGACTGAATCAGCACCGGCTGGTGTAGGAGCAGGGATTTTGCTTGACTTAGGGCATTGTACATGGCCCTTAGTTCCAGAATATTTATGTGAAGGGAAGTCTCCTGACTTGACTATAGTCCTTGGAAGTTTCTTCCCCTTGTGACTGCACCCAGCCTCGAAGGCTGGCATCCGTGGTCACCAGGACCCAGTCCTGTATGCCGAATCTGCGGCCCTCTAGAAGATGAGCACTGTGCAGCCACCACAGAAGAGACACCCTGGTTCTTGGAGACAGAGTTATTAAACGATGCATCTGAATATGCGATCTGGACCACTTGTCCAACAGGTCCCACTGAAAGATTCTGGCATGGAACCTGCCGAATGGAATTGCCTCGTAAGAAGCTACCATCTTTCCCAGGACCCGCGTGCAGTGATGCACCGATACCTGTTTTGGTTTCAGGAGGTCTCTGACTAGAGAAGACAACTCCCTGGCTTTCTCCTCCGGGAGAAACACTTTTTTCTGGACTGTGTCCAGAATCATACCCAGGAACAGTATACGTGTAGTCGGAACCAGCTGTGACTTTGGGATATTCAGAATCCAGCCGTGCTGGCGCAGCACTTCCTGAGATAGTGCTACTCCCACCAACAACTGTTCCTTGGACCGTGCCTTTATTAGGAGATCGTCCAAGTACGGGATAATTAAAACTCCCTTTTTTTTTTTTTTTTTTTATAGGAGTATCATCATTTCGGCCATTACCTTGGTAAACACCCTCGGTGCCATGTACAGTCCAAACGGCCGTGTCTGGACTTGGTAATGGCAAACCTGTACCACAAATCTGAGGTACTCCTGGCGAGGATGGTAAATGGGGACAAGCAGGTAAGCATCCTTGATGTCCCGGGATACTATGTAATCCCCCTCGTCCAGGCTTGCAATAACCGCCCTGAGCGATTCCATCTTGAACTTGAATTTTTTTATGTATGTGTTCAAGGATTATAAATATAAAATGGGTCACACCGAACCATGCGGTTTCGGTACCCCAAACCGTGTGGAATAGTAACCCCGTCCTTGTTGAAGTAGGGGCACCTTGAGTATTACCTGCTGGGAATACCGCTTATTAATCGCCTCTAGCACAGCCTCCCTGCCTGAGGGAGTTGTCGGCAAGGCATATTTGAGGAAACGGCGGGGGGGAGACATCTCGAATTCCAGCTTGTACCCCTGAAATACTACTTGAAAGAAACAGGGATCCACCTGTGAGCGAGCCCACTAATTGCTGAAATTTTTGAGACGGCCCCCCACCGTACCTGGCTACACCTGTGGAGCCCCCGCGTCATGCTGTGGACTCACAGGAATCGGGGGAAGAATTTTGATTTTGGGAACAGGCTGACTGGTGCAGCTTTTTCCCTCTTCCCTTGTCTCTGTACAGAAAGGAAGCGCCATTTGACCCGCTTGCTTTTCTGAAGCCGAAAGGACTGTACCTGATAATACAGTGCTTTCTTAGTCTGTGAGGAAACCTGAGGTAAAAATATTTCTTCCCAGCAGTTGCTGTGGATACGAGGTCCCAGAGACCATCCCCAAATAATTCCTCACCCTTATAAGGCTCTATGCGCCTTTTAAGTCAGCATCACCTGTCCATTGACAGGTCTCTAATACCCTCCTGACAGAATGGACATTCCATTCATTTTGGATGCCAGCCGGCAAAATATCCCTCTGTGCATCCCTCATATATAAGACGACGTCTTTAATATGTTCTCATATTAGCAAACTAGTATGCTTGACAGGGTCACCGATCACGCTGCAGCAGCACGATCTGCAGGTCTCAGTCTAGTACCTGAGTGTGTAAATACAGACTTCAGGATAGCCTCCTGCTTTTTATCAACAGGTACCTTCAAAGTGGCCGTTCCTAAAACAGCAGTGCCACCTTTTTTGACAACCGTGTGAGCGCCTTATCCACCCTAGGGGATATCTCCCAGCGTAACTTATCCTCCTGGCGGGAAAGGGTACGCCATCAGTAACTTTTTAGAAATTACCAGTTTCTTAACGGGGGAACCCACGCTTTTCACACACTTCATTTATTCATCTGATGGGGGAACAAAACACTGCCTGTTTTTTCTCCCCAACCTAAAACCCATTTTTAGAGGTGCTTGGGTTAATGTCAGAAATGTGTAACACATTTCTTATTGCCGGGATCAAGTCACGGATGTTCCTAGTGGATTGTGTATATGTCTCAACCTTGTCGACACTGGAGTCAGACTCCTTGTCGACATCTGTGTCTGCCATCTGAGAGAGCGGGCGTTTTTGAGCCCCTGATGGCCTTTGAGACGCCTGGGCAGGCGCGGGCTGAGAAGCCGGCTGTCCCACAGCTGTTACGTCATCCACCCTTTTATGTAAGGAGTTGACACTGTCGGTTAATACCTTTCAGCTATCCATCCACTCTGGTGTCGGCCCCACAGGGGGCGACATCACATATATCGGCCTCTGCTCCGTCACCATATAAGCCTCCTCATTCAACATGTCGACACAGCCGTACCGACACACCGCAGACACACAGGGAATGCTCTAAACGAGGACAGGACCCACAAAAGCCCTTTGGGGGGACAGAGTGAGAGTATGCCAGCACACACCAGAGCGCTATATAATGCAGGGACTAACTGAGTTATGTCCCCTATAGCTGCTGTTTTTATATATGTATACTGCGCCTAAATTTAGTGCCCCCCCCTCTCTTTTTTAACCCTTTTCTGTAGTGTAGACTGCAGGGGAGAGCTAGGGAGCTTCCTTCCAGCGGAGCTGTGAGGGAAAAATGGCGCCAGTGTGCTGAGGGAGATAGCTCCGCCCCTTTTCCGCGGCCTATTCTCCCGCTTTTTTATGGAATCTGGCAGGGGTATTTACCTCATATATAGCCCCTGGGGCTATATATTGAGGTATTTTTGCCAGCCAAGGTGTTTTTATTGCTGCCTCAGGGCGCGCCCCCCAGCGCCCTGCACCCTCAGTGACCGGAGTGTGAAGTGTGTGAGAGGAGCAATGGCGCACAGCTGCAGTGCTGTGCGCTACCTTGGTGAAGACTGATGTCTTCTGCCGCCGTTTTTCCGGACCTCTTCTTGCTTCTGGCTCTGTAAGAGGGACGGCGGCGCGGCTCCGGGACCGAACACCAAGGACTGGGTCTGCGGTCGATCCCTCTGGAGCTAATGGTGTCCAGTAGCCTAAGAAGCCCAATCCGGCTGCAAGCAGGCGAGTTCGCTTCTTCTCCCCTTAGTCCCTCGCTGCAGTGAGCCTGTTGCCAGCAGGTCTCACTGAAAATAAAAAACCTAAACTATACTTTCTTTCTAAGGGCTCAGGAGAGCCCCTAGTGTGCATCCAACCTCGGCCGGGCACGAAATCTAACTGAGGCTTGGAGGAGGGTCATAGTGGGAGGAGCCAGTGCACACCAGGTAGTCATAAATCTTTCTAGAGTGCCCAGCCTCCTTCGGAGCCCGCTATTCCCCATGGTCCTTACGGAGTTCCCAGCATCCACTAGGACGTTAGAGAAAATATATTTGGAGTTTGAGAATAATAAACAAGATAGTATTTACACAAATTTGTGTGCCTTTTACTGTTCTATTTCGCCTGGGTATTCACTCCCAGTATCTACACAGCTATGTCAACAGCAAAATGAAATCAAATGGAACATGTTAATCAATGAAACTGAATGATAGCTCATTATGCGTGTATCACTGTATTCATAGGGTATTTTAAGAACCAACTTTGTTGTTACATAACTTTATTCCAAGTGTGTCACTATATTTCATGAACACTGCATTCACAGCACTTGCTGCCACTGCCCCACCATTACAGAAAAATGGTTATATCTGGATGGGGTTAGTTTAGCCTATATAATGATGTTACATATGCAAACAAAAATTGACATGTTCATTCATACCTATAAATGGGATAATCCCTATTCCATGACATGTATCGTATGTCAAATTTGCTGCATAAAGAGGCAGTGTATAGTGTATACACACTGTGCTTCACTAATAAATTCAGGCAAATTAATAACCTGAGTTATTTGGGCTGGGCACAATTGTCAGTAGAGGGAATAATATATATGAATAGGCTTATTGTGCAGCTCCTTTAAAAGCCGCTAATTTGCCATCAAACTGAATACCCTCAGTGCATCGGCCCCCCGTGAACACAAATTGATGAATGGAATAAAGGGCCCCTTAGGCTGTGATTTTTGAGGGCATTGATGATACAAATTAGTGTGTGTTTTACTGTTCTATTTCGCCTGGGTATTCACTCCCAGTATCTACACAGCTGTGTCAACAGCAAACTGAGATCAAATGGAACATGTTAATCAATGAAACTAAATGATAGCTCATTATGCGTGTATCACTGTATTCATAGGGTATTATTAAGAACCAACTTTGTTGTTACATAACTTTATTCCAAGTGTGTCACTATATTTCATGAACACTGCATTCACAGCAATTGCTGCCATTGCCCCACCATTACAAAAAAAATGGTTATGTCTGGATGGGGTTAGTTTAGCCTACATAATGATATATGTGCAAGCAAAAATTGAAATGTTCATTCATACCTATAAATGGGATAATCCCTATTCCATGACATATATCGTATGTCAAAATTGCTGCATAAAAAGGCAGTGTATACACACTGTGTTTCACTAATAAGCTCAGGCAAATTAATAACCTGAGTTATTAGGGCTGGGCCAATTGTCAGTAGAGGGAATAATATATATGAATAGGCTTATTATGCAGCTCCTTTAGAAGCCGCTAATTTGCCATCAAACTGAATACCCTCAGTGCGTCGGCCCCCCGTGAACACAAATTAATGAATGGAATAAAGGACCCTTAGGCTGTGATTTATGAGGGCATTAATGGCTGTAAAGTGTAAAAGTGAATATGCTGCCACGATATACTTTTAATCAGCATTTATATGCTTGTCGGGCATTTCCAATATATCATGTAGCCAAATATAGAACCCTATGTGAACATACTGTGCAGATAATACTTAAAACATAAAAGATTGTGAGGGTGAGCGAACTGCAACAGCACCTAGTAAGACAGCATTTGTCCGATTAGCGGGCATTCCCGTTTTGCCGTGCAGTAGTCCAACCCCCAAAAGTTAGAACCCACATTAAACAAATGAAGTTGGAGGCACTGGTAACTGTGTTTTCAAATTGTGCTGTAACGGCATATGTAAATAGGCATTGATCTAACTATCAGGTACTTCCCCTATTAGCCGTGAATAGATGTTACTTGCTATAGTGAGCATACAGTGTAATAAGTATTTTTAAAGACATTTGGGGCTGTGGAACACAGATGTAGATATGCTACAGCGGCACATAATCAGCATGCGTCCACTTGTCGGCATTCCCGTGCTTGCCGTGTAGTAACATATCAGACCTTCTATGTGTGCACTCAATAGAAAAATATTTCAGACACTAGAGATTGAGGGTGAACATGCTGCAGCGGCACCTAATGAATCAGCATTTGTCCGATTAACGGGCATTCCCGTTTGCCGTGCAGCAGTCCAACCCCCAGACGTACATGAAAATAACAGATAAGGTAGTTATTGCAAAAGCATCAGAGCGGAGAGAGATGCCGATGCGCGCATTTCGCGTATAGCTTTGTCGAGGCTTAACCCGACTGTCACTCCTGACAAGATATGTATTCATATGAATGAACCAATCACATGTGGTTCTATGATCACATGGCCATCGTATCCGATCTTAGCCCACAACTCCCAGGTGATATTCCGGGCCGTGTTCAAGCTATCCTTGATTACATTATACTATAGGACCATGTGAGGCAATTAATGACCTCAAAGCGTGTATTATGGGATTACTACAGTATGCTGTCATTTCATATCCCATTTGCGTAATGCATTACAATACATGCATATGAGGTGTGACATTCTTTTGATAAATCCCCACATTAATCAGGCAGCCCACATTGAAAACTTTTTTAGAGATTAATAACCACTCCTGGTTCCATAACTGATATCCAGATCCAGATTTTATGATGTCCAGGTGAAATGTAACAAAATATCCTAGTTGATTATGTTTTCAAAGAAATATAGGCGATTATACCTCAACGGACCACTTGTGCTTGGAGCTTTGCTCGAAAATAGATTTTTTTATACATATATAAAAAATATTTATATATATATATATATATATATATATATACAAATAATTGAAAATTTTAATACTCCTTATCACAGTTGTTAGGGTTAACGTGACCAGCATTAATTGTAGATGGCTGTGGCATAGACTTGCACTGCCGAAAATCCCTTTTACGTGTCCCTAGTCACTAGAATAATTATATCTTGTGAATTGTTGATATTAAGGTAATCTTTATTTATCTACGGGTCCAAAATACCAATCCTCCTATACTGTGCATACCTATGATCTGCATTATTAAAATATGCAGATTTCTTTGGAGTGACAGTCAATAATCACAAAATCTGTATATTGGTTATTATTGTTAAATCTCCTATATATTAGCCCTGTGACTCTGTGGCTGCATTTCTAACGCTGGGTGGAGTCACAGACCTGGGCGGACTTAGCAGCTCCTGCCCTGTCCCAGTGTCAGCACAGCACACACCAATAGCAGAAGGGAGCACCAGCCAGAGATTCCACCCACCATTCCCTGCCACAAGCCAGCAGCGCACGTACGCCCCACACTGCCAGGTAAGCATGGCCACCTAGCCAGGCGCACCCCACACCACCCTTCCCCTGCAAACACCCACCTTCCCCACCACGGCGGGACACACACCCGCAACCGAGGCCGCCGCTAACCTCTTTAGGATTGCAGACGCGGCCACACACTCACAACTAAACGCCCTCCACACCCAGGCCGCACACACCGCTCCCCACTACCGCTGCACACACTGGGCGGCGGTGGAGGGAGCAGAGGCCGCTGCGGATGTATGACCCGGGGATCGGGGCCGGTGGTGGGGAGAGCAGAGGCCGCTGCGGCTGTGTGCCGCGGGGATCGGATCCGGCGGTGCGGGGGGAGCAGAGGCCGCTGCGGCTGTGTGCCACGGGGATCGGAGCCGGCGGTGCGGGGGAGCAGAGGCCGCTGCGGCTGTGTGCCACGGGGATCGGAGCCGGCAGTGCGGGGGAGCAGAGGCCGCTGCGGCTGTGTGCCGCAGGGATCGGAGCCGGCGGTGGGGGGAGCAGAGCATCCAGCCACCGATGCCACAGACGGGACACACTGCCCGGGAGGCCACTGACACCCGCACCCCACACCCCTCCCTCTGCACCAGCCTGTCGCCTGTTCCCACATGCAGCCACTGACACGCTGCCCGGGACCCGCCGTCCGCAACACGGGGTAACACAGGCCCTAGCTGTACATGCGGCATTACCCTGACAGCACGCCGCACCTGACTCTGTACCAGCATTATCTCTCTCACCGCTGCTGCCTCCGACCCCACGAATCTGTCTGTTTCCAAACGTCCAGCAGGGTCGTCGGGTCCGAGCCAGCAGCAGCGACAGAGATAGCGCTGGTACAGAGTCAGGTGTGGCGTGCTGTCAGGGTGATGCCGCATGTACAGCTATGGCCTGTGTTACTGTTACCCCGTGTTGTGCAGACAGCGCCCCCACTCACCCACTTGCGTATGACGTGCCCCCCATATCACCCATCCTACCACTTGCACCAAGCCCCACTCGCACCCTGTCCATCACAAGGGGGGAAACAAGTAGCAGCCTCATGGCCCCACACATACCAACACCTATCACCACATACACTGCAACCACTTCTACCTTACACACACTTCTAACAATGCGCACGCACCCTCCACTTCACTTTCCCCTCCCCCCCCTACACACACACTCTCACCCTCCACAATCCTACCAACACGCACGCACCCTCCACTTCACTTTCCCGTCCCCCCAACACATACACACACTCACCCTCCACACTCCTACCAACACGCACGCACCCTCCACTTCACTTTCCCTTCCCCCCAACACACTCACCCTCCACACTCCTACCAACACGCATGCACCCTCCACTTCACTTTCCCCTCCCCCCAACACACACACTCACCCTCCACACTCCTACCTACACGCACGCACCCTCCACTTCACTTTCCCCTCCCCCCTACACACACACACACCCTCCACACGCCCAAACCCTCCACTTTCCCCTCCCCCCCTACACATGCACACACTCACCCTCCACACTCCTACTAACACGCCCGCACCCTCCACTTCACTTTCCCCTCCCCCCAACACACACACACACACACACTCACCCTCCACACTCCTACCAACACGCACGCACCCTCCACTTCACTTTCCCCTCCCCCCAACCACACACACTCACCCTCCACACTCCTACCAACACGCCCGCACCCTCCACTTCACTTTCCCCTCCCCCCTACACACCCTCCACTTTCCCCTCCCCCCCTACACATGCACACACTCCTAACAACACGCCCGCACCCTCCACTCCTCCCCCCACGCACACACTCACCCTCCATACTCCTAACAACACGCACGCACCCTCCACTGCCCTTTCCCCTCCCTTCCCCCCCCCCCACACAAAAACCCTCCACCATCCAACCACCCATCCTATGTGGACCTCCTCCACCCATGCCAACTTTAAACCCTCTCACCCATCCCCCTGCCACCCAACTCCATCCCACACTACACCTTCTATCACCACCACCATCCCTCACCCCTACGCAAAAACATATACAGGCAGTGACCCCTCTCCACACACTTGCCCAAGGACCATAAATCATTACCCACAGCATTTCATAAAACCACACGCCAAACTACGTACCCTTCACAAAAAACACTCCACCACACACATTCCCTTCAACACCCTCCACAATCCAGCCACACACCACCCTAACCCTATCGCACACCCACCGCCCTCCCTCTGCACCCAACTAATTCAGTCAAACCATTAAACCACCAGCTACCCCACAAGACTACCCCCATAGCCTAAAGCCACTAATACGCCAATTCTAACTCCAACATCTGCTGACATAACACACCTCTACCCCCAACAAACACCCTAACACCACATCCACTTCACCTTGCCACACACATAAACAATTCACCCACCGCTACCACAAAAACACAATAGACGCACCCTCCAAACACACCATTCCACCACAACTTCACCATCTACTATTCTACTCCTTCACTTTTCTGTTGAGTTTACCGGGGCGTAGCCCCTTACGACGGTGTGAAGAGCGCCCGTAGGGCGCGATGAATCACCTAGTTGTAAGTATTTCATGAAAAATATACTCTATTATATCCTTAGTGTGTAAATAATATATATAAATCCTAGAAATAAAATTAAAATTAAAATAAGTGGAGTGAAAATAATAAAAAATATGCTTAACCGTGATGCAATATGCTTATTAATCTTTTATCACATGGTGATAAATAGCAAAGAAATTACCATGTGCAAGTAAAAAAATTTTTTTATTATGAATCCTTTAATAGAAATTTGAGAGTGCAGATCTTTTCCCAGTTCTTGTTGTAAGTCCTGAGCTACTCAGAAACTGCACAATATCTTTTTGTACCGCTCAGCTGCACATGCCATCGCACACTTGCACAGCTAAAATACACTTCCCGGTGGGCGGCGACTATGCAAATGCAGGACTGCAAAAAACAGCTACCGAGCGATCAGGTCTGAATTACCCCCACAGTCACTCCTCTCCTCTGGCGGCTGATGACACTGACAAGTAGATGGCGCTGCCACTGAGCAGCGCAACTGACACAGGTGGATGAAGGCGACGAGGAGCAGGACTTGGAGGGACTCTGAGGGAGGACTGAGCTGACAGCAGCCCACCCCAGGTCAGTGAGCTGAAAAAATATGAATGGGAAAAATCATTACATATACTCTATCAGGGGTGGGGTGAGAAAATATCTTTAAAGTTATAAGGGGTGGGGGTGAGATACATATATATATATATATATATATATATATTTATATATATATATATATATATATGTAATACCCTGAAGCTATTGCACCATGGAGATCCCCTTGTGATTTTTTTTTTTGTTTACATTGTGGAACTACAAGTCCCAGAGTAGATCGTGGGCTGAACTTTATGTGACCCTGTCAGATTGGGACAGGGATTTTGCCGCCAATTCCCTGGTCCTGTCACTTCTTACCCAGCAACATAAAAAGTCCGGGAAACAGGTCCCCAGCTGATTGGGTCCCCTGGGTTGTAGGGCAGAGTGACCAGGGGGTGGTCTGTTGCTGGGGCCCCGGGAGCCAGTCATCATAGAGGAGAGGGGAGGTGGAGGAGCACCAGTATACTTAAAAGAAGCCTCACAGCACAGGAGGGGAAGAGACCTGGAGGAATGGGAATATGTACCTGGGGAAGTGGAGCCATGTAGTGTCCAGAGCCTGAAGACTGGAGTATGCAGCGCTGGGAGGATCGCTGCCAGAGGAGCCCTGGAGGAATGGGAAGATTACCTGGGGAAGGTGTCGCCATGTAGCCCCAGGAGCCGCCTGCCAGTGTGTGAGGACCGTCTGCGCAGAGAAGAAGCCGAGGGGAGAACCAGCGACCGGAGCACCAGTGCCAGAAGAATGCCGGAGACCCTGCCTGAGGAGAAGAGCTGGCCGCGTCAGTGCCAGCGGGGATGGAGTGCGGAGAAGAGCCGCCGCTGCTGAGAGACTGGAGCGCTGGGCCGGAGGAACCGCAGCCCGTCCAGCAGAGCAGTGATGACATCCGTCCCCTGGATTCCAAGGAGCGGCAGATGAGAAGCGCGCAGGCACCGCGAAGGACGACCCCGGGAAGAAGACCCCTGGCGAGGACCCCTGGTTGCTGAGATGTGACGGCGCAGACTGGAGGGTGCGGGAAGAAGACCCCTGGGGCGTCGCGACCGGAGACTAAGAAGACCTTACTGGGAGATGATGGCGCGGACCGGAGCCTGCTGCACAGGAGCAGAGCGAGATTAGTGAGAGGACAGTGGGGACCGGAGCAGAAGAGGACATCGCCGGCAGAAGGAATGAAGAAGCGGAGCATCGGAGGTGGCAGAAGCGCCGCAGCAGGTGGTGAGACCCTGATCGCCCTTCCGCTGCCCTACTCTGCCCCTGTTGTGCCCTCCGCTGCAAAAACTCTGCTAATAGGGGACATAGTATTTAAAAAAGGGTGTAGACACCCCTAAGATCCCCTGTGTCCGATATTTAACCCCTTCCGCTGCATAAACTCTGCAATTGGGAACATCTTATGTAATAAAAGGGGTGTGCTCCCCTCATGATAGTACCCCCGCAAAGTTTAGATAATTAGGGGTTGCGCTCCCCTCATTTGTATGTGCACCGCATATTTGTTTTGGGAATGTTGTAAAAGGGGGTAGACTGCCCTTATATATTGGTACCCACATCTGGGATTGTTTGGTAGGGGGTAGGAGTGTAGACACCCCTTGGTAAGTGCTGCGGTGATAGTTCTTTTTATGCAAGCTCCGCCCAGCAGTGTGAAAGTTAATGTTAAAGCATTTATCCGCTATTAAGGCATGCTGGTACTGATAGTTCTTTTTATGCAAGCTCCGCCCAGCAGTGTGAAAGCTAATGTTAATGCATTTATCCGCTATTAAGGAATGCTGGTACTGATAGTTCTTTTTTTATGCAAGCTCCGCCCAGCAGTGTGAAAGCTAATGTTAATGCATTTATCTGCTATTAGGGAATGCTGGTACTGATAGTTCTTTTTTATGCAAGCTCCGCCCAGCCGTGTGAAAGTTAATGTTAATGCATTTATCTGCTATTAAGGAATGCTGGTACTGATAGTTCTTTTTATGCAAGCTCCGCCCAGCAGTGTGAAAGCTAATGTTAATGCATTTATCCGCTATTAAGGAATGCTGGTACTGATAGTTCTTTTTATGCAAGCTCCGCCCAGCAGTGTGAAAGCTAATGTTAATGCATTTATCCGCTATTAAGGAATGCTGGTACTGATAGTTCTTTTTAAGCAAGCTCCGCCCAGCAGTGTGAAAGCTAATGTTAATGCATTTGTCCGCTATTAAGGAATGCTGGTACTGATAGTTCTTTTTATGCAAGCTCCGCCCAGCAGTGTGAAAGCTAATGTTAATGCATTTATCCGCTATTAAGGAATGCTGGTACCGATAGTTCTTTTTATGCAAGCTCCGCCCAGCAGTGTGAAAGCTAATGTTAATGCATTGCTGACGCTGGTTACCTGAGACTATTATTTAGAAGCCATAACCAGCCTGCTTCAATTGAGCACAAGTTCCTGTTTACCTGCCACCTGCATTGCCAACGCTGGTTACCTGAGACTGTTATTTAGAAGCCATAACCAGCCCGCTTTAATTGTGCACAAAGTACCTGCTTACCTGCTACTTGTAGTGCTAACGCTGGTTACCTGAGACTGTCGTTTAATAGCCATAACCAGACTGCTTTATTTGTGCACAAGTTCCTACTTACCTGCTACCTGTATTGCTGACGCTGGTTACCTGAGACTGTTGTTAATAAGCCATAACCAGCCTGCTTTAATTGTGCACAAGTTCCTGCTTACCTACTACCTGTATTGCTGACACTGGTTACCTGAGACTATTATTTAGAAGCCATAACCAGCCTGCTACAGTTGTGCACCAGTTACCTGCTTACCTGCTACCTGTATTGCTAACGCTGGTTACCTGAGACTGTCGTTTAATAGCCATAACCAGCCTGCTTTAATCGTGCACAAGTTCCTGCTTACCTGCTACCTGTATTGCTGACGCTGGTTACCTGAGACTGTTGTTTAGTAGCCATAACCAGCCTGCTTTAATTGTGCACAAGTTACCTGCTTACCTGCTACTTGTATTGCTAACGCTGGTTACCTGAGACTGTCGTTTAATAGCCATAACCAGCCTGCTTTAATCGTGCACAAGTACCTGCTTACCTGCTACCTGTATTGCTGACGCTGGTTACCTGAGACTGTTGTTTAGTAGCCATAACCAGCCTGCTTTAATTGTGCACAAGTTACCTGCTTACCTGCTACTTGTATTGCTAACGTTGGTTACCTGAGACTCGTTTAATAGCCATAACCAGCCTGCTTTAATCGTGCACAAGTTCCTGCTTACCTGCTACCTGTATTGCTGACGCTGGTTACCTGAGACTGTTGTTTAGTAGCCATAACCAGCCTGCTTTAATTGTGCACAAGTTCCTGCTTACCTGCTACCTGTATTGCTAACGCTGGTTACCTGAGACTGTCGTTTAATAGCCATAACCAGCCTGCTTTAATCGTGCACAAGTTCCTGCTTACCTGCTACCTGTATTGCTGACGCTGGTTACCTGAGACTGTTGTTTAGTAGCCATAACCAGCCTGCTTTAATTGTGCACAAGTTACCTGCTTACCTGCTACTTGTATTGCTAACGCTGGTTACCTGAGACTGTCGTTTAATAGCCATAACCAGCCTGCTTTAATCGTGCACAAGTACCTGCTTACCTGCTACCTGTATTGCTGACGCTGGTTACCTGAGACTGTTGTTTAGTAGCCATAACCAGCCTGCTTTAATTGTGCACAAGTTACCTGCTTACCTGCTACTTGTATTGCTAACGTTGGTTACCTGAGACTGTCGTTTAATAGCCATAACCAGCCTGCTTTAATCGTGCACAAGTTCCTGCTTACCTGCTACCTGTATTGCTGACGCTGGTTACCTGAGACTGTTGTTTAGTAGCCATAACCAGCCTGCTTTAATTGTGCACAAGTTCCTGCTTACCTGCTACCTGTATTGCTAACGCTGGTTACCTGAGACTGTCGTTTAATAGCCATAACCAGCCTGCTTTAATCGTGCACAAGTTCCTGCTTACCTGCTACCTGTATTGCTGACGCTGGTTACCTGAGACTGTTGTTTAGTAGCCATAACCAGCCTGCTTTAATTGTGCACAAGTTACCTGCTTACCTGCTAGTTGTATTGCTAACGCTGGTTACCTGAGACTGTCGTTTAATAGCCATAACCAGCCTGCTTTAATCGTGCACAAGTTCCTGCTTACCTGCTACCTGTATTGCTGACGCTGGTTACCTGAGACTGTCGTTTAATAGCCATAACCAGCCTGCTTTAATCGTGCACAAGTTCCTGCTTACCTGCTACCTGTATTGCTGACGCTGGTTACCTGAGACTGTCGTTTAATAGCCATAACCAGCCTGCTTTAATCGTACACAAGTTCCTGCTTACCTGCTACCTGTATTGCTGACGCTGGTTACCTGAGACTATTATTTAGAAGCCATAACCAGCCTGCTTCAATTGTGCACCAGTTACTTGCTTACCTGCTACCTGTATTGCTAACGCTGGTTACCTGAGACTGTTATTTAGAAGCCATAACCAGCCTGCTTCAATTGTGCGCCAGTTTCCTGTTTAACTGCCACTTGTAAATTTTGTTAGGATAATAAAATGGAGTTGGATACTATATTATGTTTGTGTTGTCATTGTGTCTGAGAGGTAAAGCAGGTCTGCCGCTCTGATCACCCGAACCTGATTCACACTAGCACCCCACAATTTAGTTCAAGTTTTCGGCACCGTAAATGTCATGTGTTTGTTTGTGGGTGGACATTACATAAAATATGGGTTGGGTGTGAGGGGGGTCATTAAATATATGAGTGGGGATCAATAAATATATTATATAAGGGATGATGGGTGAGGTTGAGATGGGGATCATTAAATATATTTATTCTAGGGGCAAGGTGATGAGGTGCTGGGAGGTGGAGGACACACCCACCTTCCCGGGCTAAGCCAGGGCGCAGTCGTCACATGAGGAAGAGGGCCACGCTGTCTTAAGTGCCCTTGGCCCCCTGAAGGCTTAATCCAGCCATGCCCACCTGCAGTGCACATGATTTTGCCCATTAGAAGAAAATTGGTTAAAGGACTGCAGAACTGGACAATTGTCCGTCTTGAGGAAGTCTCCGGTTGCCTAGGAGACGAAACGCGTTGACGCCCACTCCATATCGGTCTCTGTTTGGTCTCATTCGTCCGTGGAACGGACCGACCGCTACAAACAGCCACAGCATTTATCCTCACGCTGTACACCGGGTGCTCTAGCTGACTGCCAGCCGCAGATCACAATCCGAAAGGCAGCAGTCCAGAGCTCGAAGTCGGCGGTGCCCTGCAGTACTTCACGTCAGTTTCTTACCATCACAAAAGCCTGCGAGTACCAGCTAATTACCGCATACGGCTGTCTGCAGCGGCTTCAATCTCATCCGTTTCTCCATTTGATTTCACCGGGTGTCTGCCTATGTCCTCCGCAGTGGGGTCAATTACCCGTGGTGTGGAAGTAATCACAGTAACTGCCTGACAAGGCCATCAATCAGTGAAGCTGTTTTGCGAATGGAACGGTAACTCTATTCTATCAATTATCCATATGTGCATTTTACTACAAAACGAACCCTGTATCCAAACAATCCAGGAATCAGCACATTGGTAATTATCTATTACAACTAATATATATTATTTACAGAGAGACTGCATTATCATATTTGCGGGACTTTTTATTATTATCCAGTTTTTTGACACTGGGACGCCAGTGCTTAATAATCCAATTTCTACCAAACAGAGCCAACAAGTTATTTTTAGAATATATAACATATTGTTTATATTGTCTATATAGAGAGCAATATTGCTACAAAGTTTATGTATGTATGTGTCTTATGCTGCTAATTTTTAAGATCAAATACAAAAGTGGATATTTATAATTGAAGTTGTACTGAGTCAATCATTATACATGACAGACTGCACACTGATATTACATAGTGTTTTTTGGCGCAGAGTAAACTTTTTCTTTGTTTGTTTCATTAGAAGAAAATGTTGTTTTGCCATCAACCTTGAATTAGGCCCAATCTTATGTAATCAGCCACAGAACCTGTATAATTGACATTACATCACTCTGGACACATACAGCCTAATCTGCCAGATTTATCAAACCGTCTAAAGAATACAAGTTAAATGTTGCCCATAACAACAATCAAATTCTACCTACTGAATGAGTTATCATCGAAGTCCACACAATGATTCGTCACACTTGTCTTACTGTCATTTCTAACCACTCAGTTTCCGTCTCCTGATTCCTTGATAAATGTCTACCAAGTATCCTTTGACATCTACTCCTCTACAAAGCAATTTCAGCCAAACCTTATTTTCCAGTGGACACTCTCTTGACCTTGACATTAGGTTGAGGGGATTTTGTGGACACAAAATTATGTAATGATAAACATGAGAGTTAAGGACATGAAATTTGTCTTGCAAGTGCTGAAAAGAAAAACATATAGCTGCCAGGCTCAAAGATGTCCAAATGGCTTGGATTCCTTACATTTCCATATTAACCACTTTACGGACAATACATTTGTGACCGGACAGTCCCGTACGAGAGCCCTCTCCGCTTCTAGTCCCGTCCCCAGTCACAGAATGGAATTTTAGGTCACACAGGACCTGGCCACATAGGAGATTCCCACTTACCGTCAGTGACCGCCTGTTACTGACTCCACCCACTGCGCAGTGGGTGGGTTCTATGCTGCCACCACCAGAATCCTAACCTGCCGTGGCGTCTGGAGCCACAGTTCTGCTCTGTATGCCTTACCACACCTGTGTGGTATTTGACGAATCCCCACTAGTCGCTTGACTAGGCCTCTACCCGGTAGCTGACTGGAGGCGGAGCTTTGAGGCGCTGGGTACACCCTGGACAGCCGGCGAACGGAGCTAGGTTTCGCTTAGCCCTGCAGGTCACAAGATGAAGTGGTCATAATGAGGCAGATGTTTATTTGCCAACAATAGTTCTGAAAAGAATACAGCAATACAGTAGATGTTTACAGCAGAGTGAAAATGGTATAATACACTTTTCATGGGGCAGCTGCCCTCCTTTTATCCTACTCCAATACACAATACTACAGTTGATAAGTCCGCCCTGTGGTTTACAACCAATCAATGTTTACCCATGGGCTGTGCATGCCTTGGTCACATGCACAGCTAGCATTGTCCTCTATGGACAGTTGGGAGTGGTCACTATCTCTTGACCGTCCCATCCTGGAGGATCTGGATCCGCCCCGGTGATGATCAGTCTGCGCTGGGGGAAGTTTTCCTGCCTAAACTTACTTCCATGAATCTGCCTGGGACCCAGCTCAGCATCTGCAGCCTGAATTCGGGCTCCGGAGTTGGGCAGCCTAGATCCCCGGTCAGGGTTTCCTGCTCACCAGAGATGATCTCTATGGACCTCCAGAAAACCACTCAGCTTGTTGCAAAACTGAGATTCTCCTCTCTCTCCCCATGGTACTTTTAAGTTTGAGGCTGAAGGAGAAGGCATTCCGTTTTGGGGGAAAAGGTCTGGATGAATCCAACAGCCCGCACAGCCATGGATTCCCCCATCCTGGGACACACAACCAAGTAAGTGCATTTTCCTTTAAAATACATTTAAATACACTGTACATGTCGCTTTAAATATACACTGAGCCTGTGCCCTGCACAGGCTCCACATACCTAGGCACTGCAGTGCCTCATCATACAATATATATTGTTTTACTACATTTAAATACATTTCTTTCTACTTCCCTCAGCCCTGCAGCCCAGGAAACTCATCCTGGCAGCACCGGCAACTTAACTGCTTAATGGCTGCACTGGGAGCCAGCTATTCCGGTTTCCCAGCATGCGGGCAGTCCGCCTCCATACCCCTTGCCGCATAGGAAGCCAGCTAGCCTGGTCTCCTGTGAGCGGCAGACTCTGAGTCCCACCCGGGAGCCGGCTAGCCCAGTCCCCTGTGAGCGGCGCTTAACTCTGTGGCCTCGCCACAGCATCCGGAGGTGATCCAGGCTGCGGCGCACCCCTCTCCTAAAGCCCAGCAGCTCGGGACACTGCCCCGGCTGCTGCGGCTTCCTGACCCCGGGCAGCGCTGATGTTGGGGCGCTGGGAGTGGAGCTCCCGGTCCCAGCCACCGACCCTCAGAGCCCTTCTTGCCGCCGGCGCAGCACACAGGAGCCGGTGGTTCCGGACTCCCAGCCACCACGCCTTGCGGCCAGCAACGTCCTTCACTTCCATAGTGATGAGGTGCCGGAAGCAGAGCTCCCGGCCCCCAGCGGCGGCACAATGAGCGCTGCAGCAGGAGCTGATCTCCCAGCTGCAGTGGCTCCCCCTTCTACCCCGGCGCACACACATAGCTCAGTGCGCCGGGGGCTGTACTCTCTGCCGCCGTCGCCGGAGAGGTCCGGGACCACAGCGCAACACACAGGTACATTTTTAACCCTTTGGCACCTAGCACCCGTTGTCCGCTGTAATGGCGCTGGGCACTGAGGTTAACCCCTTCAGTGCCACGGCCACCATTGTCCATGTGGCTACAAGGGTCTCCGGC
Organism: Pseudophryne corroboree; assembly: GCF_028390025.1. NCBI lineage: Eukaryota > Metazoa > Chordata > Amphibia > Anura > Myobatrachidae > Pseudophryne > Pseudophryne corroboree. The sequence goes on from NC_086450.1 coordinate 128,134,486, forward strand.
CACAACATTTTTCTAAAAAAGTTCAGAATTTGTCAGGTGTTTTTTTATGAGTGAAATAGTTGAAGAACGTGTATTTAAACTTATCTAACATGATTTTATAAAAAAATTAAAATAAAATAAACTTAATTATTTGTAAAATGTCTTTGAAAAAGGTGATTTTGTTTATATGAGTGGGGATAGTAGCTCTGTGAAAATGGGGCAGTGCTGCTGGGGCGCATGGGCAAAGAGGGCATCATCTATTGAAATAACCATAAAGTTTTCGCAATTTAACAACCAATCTGCAACACAGCAGAAGAAAGACACCTGTTAAAAGGCTTGGATATTAGTAAGATCCAAGCCACCTTTTTTGTTTGGATCAGACAACAACAGGAAATCTTTGGTTTTTTAGATTGCCAAATGAATTTAATAAAGGCTTAGAAGCGTGCTACAATACCTGCTTTAGAAGTAGCTAGTGGTAGCTTTTGAATGCAATAGGAAGAGTTTGAGAAACATTATACTCTGAAGGTGCATACACATGGTGCAATTTTCTATGCAACATAGTGCATATCGCACCGTGTGTATAAGCTTGTGATGCCGATGCGCAGTACCGGAGAATCTGCATCGCAAGAAAATATAGTGGGTGCAGGCGGGGCAGATACGGACTACATGCCTCCGTGCATAATATAGGGGGTAATTCAGATCTGATCGTAGATTTGCTAAATTTAGCACATCTACGATCAGTTTCTCTGACATGCGGGGGGACGCCCAGCACAGGGCTAGTCCGCCCCACATGTCTAGCTCTGTCCCCCCCATCCCCTCCTTACAGGTGCAAAAAGCATTGCATGGCGGCGATGCTTTTGCACCCGCTGAGTAGCTCCCTGTCTGCGCAGATACTGCGCGCTGGCAAGTGGCTACCCGCCACGTCCCGAGTCGCAGCAGCTGCATGTAACGCAATTGTCCGGACACGCCTGCGTTGTCCGGACCGTGCCCCGCTAACGGCGTTCTAACGCTGTTGGCACACCCTCTCCCGCCTCTGCCTGTCAATCAGGCAGAGGCGACTGCAGCCCCGAGATGCTGGTAGCATCTCACTGGGCTCCCGGGGTGCGCATGTGCAAGGGCTTCAGCCTGAGATCACTGCTGCTGCTGTGATCCAGTCTGAATTAGGCCCATAGTCAGTATCAGCCATGACACCCCGTTGCACCGTGTGTATGCACCTTGAAGTAGTGCTGTATTCCCAAGCAATGAAAGGGGCAGGTGTAACCAAATGTCTAATTGGGTTAAGTATCTTTATGATGATAAGTGAGAAGTTAAAGTTCTAAAGCCTCTGGAATGTAAATACCAAGGTATTTTATGGACTGATAAGCGATATGGAATTAAGATAGAAGAGGCAGTGAAAGGAATGGTTGACAAGATGATAATGCAGATGTTCTCACGGCACCCAAATGGTCCAGGTTTTAAGTATATCCATGGCTCAGCACAGATGGTTAAATCAAATTGACCGATGTACTAATTAAGTCACCTGTGGCCAAGCATGGCTATACTTAAAAACTGGACTGTTGGGGCGCCTTGAGGACTGCGTTTAAGAACCTCTGTGATAATGGAAACCTGCAGAATCATGAATGTTGAGTAAATACAATGCAGCATCATCCCTATCCATCGTATCCAAATCCTCAATTAAGGCAGCCGACCACTTCACTATAGCTTTTGCAATCCATGCACTAGTAATAGTGGGACGGAATATGGCCCCTGAAGCAGTGTACATTGATTTCAGAGTATTATCAATTTTCCTATCTGCCGGCACCTTTAAGGCGGTAGATCCCAGTACAGGTAAAACCACCTTTTTTGAGAGTCTGGACACAGATGCGTCAACAATCGGCGGGTTTTCCCACCTTTTCCTATCCTCAGGGAAAGGAAAAGCTACCAGAATCCTCTTAGGGATCTGAAACATCTTTTCAGGGTTCACCCATGCTTTTTCAAATATAGCATTCAGCTCTTTTGACGCAGGGAAGGTTAGCGAGGCTTTCTTATTTTCAGTGAAAAAAGCCTCCTCAACCTGCTCAGGTGTGGTATCATTTACATTTAACACATCCCTGATAGCCTCTATCAACAATTGCACCCCCCTTGCAAGAGATGCGGACCCCCGCAACACATCCCCATCACCATCTTTAGTTTCAGAATCGGTATCCGTGTCGTCTTGTGTTACCTACACAAGCGCACGTTTGTGGGGGTATATAGCGGGGTGACCCAAGGTACCAGACAAAGGCCATATAGCCATAGAGGTCTGCAATACCTGGGTTGCAGATTCATTACTGGCAACCCTGTCAGAAATCTGAGAAATCCAAGTCTTGATAGAGGAAAACCACTCTGGTTCTCTTGCTGGAATCTGTGCCAAACCAGTGCTAACCTAATTACATGGAATGGGATCATCCTGGGAGGATAAATCCTCTGAAGCATATGACACTGTATCCCTGGACATTGCTACAGGTGACCACCAAACACTCCACACACACACAGGTGGGGGTAAGACAGAGTTTTCCCCCCAAGAATGGCAAGAGAGAGACAGAGATTGGAGCCCACACCAGCGCTTTTTAGTAAAGAGATACCCTTTATCAGCGCTCACTTGTGCTCCTTAATAGGACACACAGTCAATATAACAGCCTCCCCTCCCTTCTACAACCCCCTGGTACCGTTATACAGTAAGCTGGAGTTGCTGTGGAGGGACCAGTATCTTCCTTTCAGCTTTGCATGCAGGAAAATGGCGCTGGAACGCTGCAGGGTCCGCTCTGAGAAGCTCCGCCTCCTTAATGGCGCTGTCTTCCCGCTCTTCTGATGTTTAAACTGGCCTGAGGTGTTTTGCTGGCTGAGATCCCTAGACCCCGACAGGCTTGCTGACCAGTGTGTGGGGTAAGTGCTGGCCCAGGGCGCCCATCACAGCGCCGCACTATGTTCCTCTGGTACCGTCCAGGAGCACGGATAATATCGCGCTCCATCCCCATTTGCCGCCATCTTTACACCGGCCCCCCGCTTGCTAGGGGGGTCGGTGACTAACTAACCACTCACTTCAGCTCTGTAAGGGGTCGGCGGCATGCTGCTGGGGCGAGCGGTTCCCCTGTGGCGGAGACCAATCAGACACCTCTGGAGCTCAGTGTCCAGTCAGCGGAGTCAGTGGCTCAGACCCCACAGGGCAGACACTGCTCCCCCCTTAGTCCCACGCTGCAGGCAGGCTGTTGCCAACAACCTCCTGTAAAATAAAAAACTCTAAAATAAAACTTTACCAGGAAAGCTCCCCTAGCTGTGACCGGCTCCTCCGGCACATTTTCTAAACTGGTAGGAGGGGCATAGATGGAGGAGCCAGCCCACACTCTTAAACTCTTAAAGTGCCAATGGCTCCTGGTGGACCCATCTATACCCCATGGTACTAATGTGGACCCCAGCATCCTCTAGGACGTAAGAGAAATAAAAGAAATTCAAGTAATACACAGGTCAAATACTCAGATTGGTGCAGGATGGTCAGCGAGGGCAGTACATTACATACTCTCCTCTATTAAGAACTCCTGTACAATCAGCCAGGGTGGTGAAGTCCTTAAAGCATAGGATCTCAAACTCGGTCCTCAGGAGCCCACACAGTGCATGTTTTGCAGGTAATCCAGCAGGGGAACAGGTGTATTAATTACACACATTTTAAAAGGCCCACAGGTGCAGCTTATTATTTCACTTGTGATTCTGTGATGAGACCTGCAAAACATGCACTGTGTGGGCTCCTGAGGACCGAGTTTGAGAACCTGTGCCTTAAAGTCTTTGCCATCGTAAATACAGATGTGAGCCGGGAAGAAAAAATAGGATTTTAATACCTACCGGTAAATCCTTTTCTCTTAGTCCGTAGAGGATGCTGGGGATGCTTCAAGAACCATGGGGTATAGACGGGATCCGCAGGAGACATGGGCACTTTAATACTTTAAAAGGGGTGTGAACTGGCTCCTCCCTCTATGCCCCTCCTCCAGACTTCAGTTATAGGAACAGTGCCCAGGGAGACGGACATTTTGAGGAAAAGGATTTATTTAATTTTTAAAACTAAGGTGAGATACATACCAGCTCACACCTCAAACACGCCGTACAAAATGGCATTCAACAACAACGCATGCAACGGTATGACCAACATCAGCCACAGACTGACTGAACTTAACTCAACATGAGAGTAACCATAACCAAACTGCAGATACAGCCCGCACTGGGACGGGCGCCCAGCATCCTCTACGGACTAAGAGAAAAGGATTTACCGGTAGGTATTAAAATCCTATTTTCTCAACGTCCTAGAGGATGCTGGGGATGCTTCAAGAACCATGGGGTTTATACCAAAGCTCTAGAACGGGCGGGAGAGTTTGGATGACTCTGCAGCACCGATTGACCAAACAAGAGGTCCTCCTCAGCCAGGGTATCAAACTTGTAAAACTTTGCAAAGGTGTTTGATCCCGACCAAGTAGCAGCTCGGCAAAGCTGTAATGCCGAGACCCCTCGGGCAGCCGCCCAGGATGAGCCCACCTTTCTGGTAGAATGGGCCTTCACTGATTTCGGTAACGGCAATCCCGCCGTAGAATGAGCTTGCTGAATCGTATTACAGATCCAGCGTGCAATAGTCTGTTTGGAAGCAGGAGCCCCAATCTTGTTGGGAACCCACAGGACAAACAGAGCCTCTGTTTTCCTAAATTGAGCCATTCTGGCGACATAGATTTTCAATGCTCTGACCACATCGAGAGACTTTGATTCCGCCAAGGTGTCAGTAGCCACTGGCACCACAATAGGCTGGTTTACGTGAAACGATGAAACTACTTTTGGCAGAAATTGCTGACGAGTTCTCAAATACGTTCTATCAGCATGGAAGATTAAATAGGGGCTTTTGTGAGACAAAGCCGCCAATTCAGATACCCGCCTTGCGGATGCCAAGGCCAACAACATGACTTCTTTCCAAGTAAGGAATTTCAACTCAACCTTACGCAAAGGTTCAAACGAATGAGATTGCAGGAACTGCAACATCACATTAAGATCCCATGGTGCCACTGGGGGCACAAAGGGAGGTTGGATGCGTAGCACGCCTTTCACGAAGGTCTGAACTTCTGGAGGAAGGCCAATTCTTTCTGAAAGAAAATTGATAAGGCTGAAATTTGTACTTTAATTGAGCCCAACTTTAGGCCCGCATCCACACCTGCTTGCAAAAAATGGAGCAAACACCCCAGCTGAAATTCTTCCGTAGGAGCCTTCTTGTATTCACACCAAGACACATATTTTCTTCAAATACGGTGGTAATGCTTCGCCGTTACTGTTTTTCTAGCCTGAAGTAGCGTGGGAATGACTTCACTGGGAATACCCTTTCGGGCTAGGAATTGGCGTTCAACCGCCATGCCGTCAAATGCAGCCGCGGTAAGTCTTGATACACGCACGGTCCTTGCTGTAACAGGTCCTCTTGTAGAGGAAGAGGCCAGGGATCTTCTATGAGTAATTCTTGAAGATCGGGATACCAGGCCCTCCTTGGCCAGTCTGGAACAATGAGTATCGCCTGAACCCTTGTTCTTCTTATGATCCTTATCACCTTTGGAATGAGTGGAAGTGGAGGGAACACATAGACTGACTGAAACACCTACAGTGTCACCAGGGCGTCCACCGCTATTGCTTGAGGGTCCCTTGACCTGGAACAATATCTCTGAAGTTTTTTGTTGAGGCGAGATGCCATCATGTCTATTTGAGGAATTCCCCAACGACTTGTCACTTCTGCAAAGACCTCTTGAAGACCCCACTCTCCTGGATGGAGATCGTGTCTGCTGAGGAAGTCTGCTTCCCATTTGTCCACTTCTGGAATGAAGACTGCTGACAGAGCGCTTGCATGTTTCTCCGCCCAGCGAAAAACTTTAGTGGCCTCCACCATCGCCACTCTGCTCTTTGTTCTGCCCTGGTGGTTTATGTACGCCACTGCTATGTTGTCTGACTGAATCAAGACAGGTAGACCGCGAAGAAAATGTTCCACTTGCCGATGGCCATTGTAAATGGCCCTTAATTCCAGAATGTTTATGTGCAGACAAGCTTCCTGGCTTGACCATTTTCCCTGGAAATTTTTCCCCTGTGTGACTGCTCCCCAGCCTCGGAGACTTGCATCTGTGGTCACCAGGATCCAATCCTGAATCCCGAACCTGCGTCCCTCTAGGAGGTGAGAACTGTGCAGCCACCACAGGAGAGAGATTCTGGTCCTGGAAGATAGGATTATTCTCCGGTGCATGTACAGGTGAGACCCGGACCACTTGTCCAACAGGTCCCACTGAAACACTCTGGCGTGGAAGCTGCCAAACTGAATGGCCTCGTAGGCTGCCACCATCTTCCCCAGCAACCGAGTGCATTGAAGAATCGACACTTTTGGCGGTTTCAGAATCTGTTTTACCATGTTCTGTATTTCCAGAGCCTTTTCCACTGGAAGAAAAACTCTCTGTAATTCTGTATCCAGAATCATACCCAAGAACGACAGCCGTGTTGTCGGAACCAACTGTGGTTTTGGCAAGTTTAGGAGCCAACCATGTTGTTGCTGAATAGTCAGGGAGAGCGTAACATTTTTCAGTAATTGCTCCTTGGATCTCGCCTTTATCAGGAGATCGTCCAAGTACTGGATAATTGTGAGTCCCTGCTTGCGCAGGAGAACCATCATTTCCGCCATAACCTTGGTGAAAATCCTCGGAGCCGTGGACAGACCAAACGGCAACGTCTGAAATTGGTAATGACAATCCTGAACAGCAAACCTCAGATAAGCCTGATGTGGAGGAAATATGGGGATGTGTAAGTAGGCATCCTTTATGTTAACCGACACCATAAAATCCCCCTCCTCCAGACTGGAGATCACTGCTCGTAGAGATTCCATCTTGAATTTAAATTTTTTTAGATAGAAATTGAGGGATTTTAGGTTCAGAATCGGTCTGACTGAGCCATCCGGCTTCGGGACCACGAACAGGCTCGAATAAAAGCCTTCCCCCTGTTGTGACGGGGGTACCGTGACAATGGCTTGGTTTTTGACACAGCTTTAGTATTGCAGCGCATACTACCTCCCTTTCTGTAAGAGAAGCTGGCAAGGCCGATTTGAAAAATCGGTGAGGGGGCACATCTTGAAACTCCAATTTGTACCCTTGGGCTACTATTTCTAATACCCACGGATACAGGGACGAGCGAACCCAGACCTGACTGAAGAGTTGGAGACGTGTCCCCACCGGTGCGGACTCCCGCAGAGGAGCCCCAGCGTCATGCGGTGGATTTGGCAGAAGCCGGGGAGGACTTCTGCTCTTGGGAACTTGCCACAGCCTGTGACCTTTTTCCCCTTCCTCTTGTAGCAAGGAAGGAAGACCCTCGTCCTTTTTTGTATTTATTGGGCCGAAAGGACTGCATCTGATAGTGGGGCGTTTTCTTTTGTTGTGCAGGAACATAAGGTAGGAACGATGACTTACCCGCGGTAGCCGTAGATACCAGGTCAGTGAGGCCGTCACCAAACAAGACACTACTGTTTAACGGCAGAGACTCCATAGTCTTCTTAGAGTCAGCATCAGCATTCCATTGATGAATCCACAATGCTCTTCTAGCTGAGACTGCCATGGCATTGGCCCTTGATCCCAAAAGGCCAATATCCCTCGCAGCTTCCTTTAGATAGGCTGCAGCATCCCTGATATGACCCAGTGTCAAAAGCACGCTATCCCTGTCCAGGGAATCTATATCAGATGACAAGTTATCTGCCCACTTTTCAATAGCGCTACTCACCCATGCCGATGCAACGGCAGGCCTGAGCAGCGTACCAGTAGTGACATAAATGGACTTTAGTGTATTTTCCTGCTTACGATCCGCAGGATCCTTTAGGGCTGCCGTGTCAGGAGACGGAAGCGCCACCTTTTTGGACAGACGCGATAGAGCTTTGTCCACCGTGGGGGTTGACTCACACTTTTCCCTGTCCCCAGAGGGGAACGCATATGCCACCGGAATTCTCTTGGGAACCTGTAACTTCTTGTCAGGATTTTCCCAAGCTTTTTCAAAAAGAGCGTTCAGTTCATGAGAGGGAGGAAACGTCACCTCAGGTTTCTTACCCTTAAACATGCAGACCCTAGTATCAGGAACAGCAGGGTCTTCCGTGATATGTAATACGTCTTTTATCGCCACAATCATGTACTGAATGCTCTTAGCCAGTGTAGGATTCAATCTGGCATCACTATAGTCGACACTGGAATCAGAGTCCGTGTCGGTATCTGTATCCGCTATCCGGGTAAATGAACGCTTCAGTGACCCCAAGGGGGTCTGAACCTGCGACAATGCATTCTCCATGGATTTTCTCCATGTCTAGTTCTGAGACTCAGATTTATTTAATCTCTTATTCAACCTAGCCACATTTGCATTGAAAACACTCAACATATTTACCCAATCAGCCGTCGGCGGTGCCGACACGGTCACTCCCACAGCCTTTTCTATCCCCACTCCAGCCTCCTCCTGGGAAGAGCACTCAGCCTCAGACATGTCGACACATGCGTACTGACACCCACAACCACACTGGGGCTACAGGGGACAGACCCACAGCAAAACCTGTTAGAGAAACACAGAGGGAGATTTGCCAGCTCACAACCCAGCGCCTATCCCGGTACTGAAACGATAAAAGTAATGCCTCAGACCTGTTAGCGCTTTTATACTAATAAAACAGCACCAAAATACTGTGCCCCCCACACCGTTTTGCACCCTGTTACTTGTACAGCAGTGTAGGCGGTCAGGACCAGCATCTCTGCAGCTCTGTGAAGAGAAAATGGTGCTGATTAGAGCTGTGAGGGCTAAGCCATGCCCCCTTAATGGCGCGCTTCAGCCCAGCTATTTTTTAAATATTTATACTGGCGGGGTCCGGTTTTAGTGCCAAGGCACTGTAAGCCTCTTTTGCCAGTTTGTTTATTGAGGTTTCATGCTGCCCAGGGCGCCCCCCCTACGCCCTGCACCCTGCAGTGCCGCTGTGTGTGTGGGAGCATGGCGCGCAGCGCGGCCGCTGCGCGGTACCTCAAAGACACTGAAGTCTTCTGATCTTCTTTTACTCACCCGTCTTCTGACTTCTGGCTCTGCAAGGGGGGTGACGGCGCGGCTCCGGGAACGAGCAGCTAGGCGTACCTTGCGATCAGACCCTCTGGAGCTAATGGTGTCCAGTAGCCTAAGAAGCAGAGCCTTGAAACTCACAGAAGTAGGTCTGCTTCTCTCCCCTCAGTCCCACGATGCAGGGAGCCTGTTGCCAGCAGGTCTCCCTGAAAATAATAAACCTAACAAAGAGTCTTTTTCTGAGAGGCTCTGGATAGCTCCTCAGTGTGCATCCAGTCTCACTGTGCACAGAATCTAACTGGAGTCTGGAGGAGGGGCATAGAGGGAGGAGCCAGTTCACACCCCTTTTAAAGTCTTAAAGTGCCCATGTCTCCTGCGGATCCCGTCTATACCCCATGGTTCTTGAAGCATCCCCAGCATCCTCTAGGACGTATGAGAAAAAACAAGTTTACAGTAAGCTAGTTTAGTGCAACAGTCTCTGGCAATTTCCGCAGAATGGTCCTATGAGATTAGGGAGGGTAATCTTTTTACTTGATCCTACCAACCTGGTGCGATGGAGACCACAAAGTCATTTTATGATAGAAATTGCGGAAGATGTCAGCTCTGGAGTCCAAGCCATCCCGGAATGCGCCAAGGCAGTGAGCACATTCTATTTCAAAACTGAGCTCATCAGCAACTCCCAATACTTCAGGACGGTGGTATTCATGTGACCGACGGTCGGGAGACTGACGGTCACATGACCTCCTCCAGCATCCCGACCCCCACTATCCCGATGGTCGGCATGCCGACCAACAGGGACTATTTCCACTCGTGGGTGTCCACGACACCCATAGAGTGGGAATAGAACCCGTGGTGACCGTAGGTTGCCACCGAGCCCGCAAGGGGCTTGCTGCACTCGCCCCTCCCCGCCGGGATCCCGGCGTCTGTATGCTGCCGGGATTCCGGCGTCGGTAAGCTGACCGGCGGACAGGAGACCGCCGGTCAGCCATGCTACACCCCTTCAGGAAGGTCTTTCCGAGAGGAGAGCAGAGCTGGTCCTTTAATGGGTTCTGGAAGGCCAATCAGATCAAGATTGTTTTGACACGACAAACAGTATTTTCCAGATCATCTATTTTATTTCTCATTTGGAAGTTAGATTTTTGAAACTATGAAACCAGATCTTTGATCTCAGAGATAGCCTGTAAATTTTAATCGAAGCAATGTTCATTGGGGGTCACCTGTTTAGAAAATGCTTAAATGTTACCTTAAGATCTTGAATAGATGCCTGCGCTTGCATAGGGGGCTCCATGGTCTCAAGGATAGCCCACACATAAGAGAATGTACTCGTAAACAAAGGCTCCATTGTCATAACATGGGCACACGTGACAGGTAGTTATGTTGGAGAGGGGGCGGTAGTCATTGTAGCAACAGCTGCTGGAGAAGGAGGCAAACCTTGGACAGATTTGCTGTGACTTTGTTCTATCGGAGGAGCCAGAGTGGATATATTTTCACATCCCATAAGGTGTAGATGGAAATTGGATAGTATGAAGGAGAAGTCCACAACCTTAGTGAAATGAACAGCACACAGAAATTCTTGGAGTTTAGTGTCATGTGTAAGAATGGCCACTAGGTGGTGGTCTATAAGGGTCACAAAATGGAGGTTAGGACATTTGATTGAAGAAAGGATGTTATGGAGAAAGAAACATATGAGTGAACACTGTGTGGGATTCTTCTGTAGAAGGATGTCACAGTAAACTAAAATTCAATAATTCCCACACAGAGGTTCCAGGTTGTAGTGACACACAACTGATCAGTAGGTAGGGAATATTATAACTGCATATAGTCAAGAGTGGTAAGAAAAGTACTCCAACTGAAAAAATAAGATATAAAGGTGGTGGTATTAGGGAGAGTTCCAGGAATTAGCACTCACTCGACAGAACACCGCTGCATACAGAAAACTCAGCTAAGGTGATACAACAGACATTAAGGCAACAATAAACCTGTAGAGTAGAGTCTCCAAGAAGGCGCCCTTAGTATGTAGACCAAAGAACCAGGCACACTGCAAGAAAACCAGCAAAGGTGAGTTCGTGTGAGCTGTAAACGGGGTTCCGACCAGCGGTAACCCAGTGTGAACTGGGAGCTCACGTTGCGCTGAGGGAGCATCTCGCAGTTGCGGGACCCAGGCACCCACTACAGGTGTAATCTGGTCAATTCTCATATGTGATCTATATGTTAAGCTGTAAGTGTGGGAAACTGTATATAAGGCCGCACCACTTACACTTTCCACATTAGATATACTGTATGGAACATAGAAGAAATATACTGAGTGGAAATAAAACCCATCCCCTCTCCAAACATGGGGGTAATTCAGAGTTGATCGCAGCAGCAAATTTGTTAGCAGTTGAGCAAAACCATGGGCGTCATTCCGAGTTGATCGCTCGCTAGCAGTTTTTAGCAGCCGTGCAAACGCTATGCCGCCGCCCACTGGGAGTGTATTTTAGCTTAGCAAAAATGCGAACGGTTGTATCGCAGAGCGCCTGCAAAAAATTTTTGTGTAGTTTCAGAGTAGCTCAAAACCTACTCAGCGCTTGCGATCACTTCAGACTATTCAGTTCCGGATTTGACGTCACACACCCGCCCATCATTCGCCCAGCCACGCCTGCATTTTCCCTGGCACGCCTGCGTTTTCCAAACACTCCCTGAAAACAGTCAGTTGCCACCCAGAAACGCCCACTTCATGTCAATCACTCTGCGGCAACCAGTGCGACTGAAATGCATCGCTAGACCCTGTGCAAAACTGCATAGTTCGTTGTGCCCGTACATCGTTTTTTAGCCTGATCGCTGCGCTGTGAACAAATGCAGCTAGCGATCAACTCGGAATGACCCCCATGTGCACTGCAGGTGTGTCAGATATAACATTTGCAGAGAGAATTAGATTTGGGTGTTTCTGTGCAGGGTAAATACTGGCTGCTTTATTTTTACACTGCAATTTAGATTTCAGTTTGAACACACCCCACCCAAATCTTACTCTCTCTGTACATGTTATATCTGCCCCCCCCTGCAGTGCACATGGTTTTGCCCAACTGCTAACAAATTTGCTGTTTAGGGAGCAGGACCACACATGACAGCTCTGCGGATCTCAGATGGTATGGAGTGAAAAACAAAAAAGGAGATTTATGGTAGACTTAGCATGGTTAAATCTTTCTGCAAGGTACATTGGTTCCACAGGGAAACATCGCGTGTAGAGATGGATCTTGATCCAGGCACCAACAGGCTAAAGCTTTAGACTAGGCATGTCCAAACTGCGTCCCTCCAGCTGTTGTGAAACTACATATCCCAGGATGCCCTGACACAGTTTTGCTGTCAGAGAATGCTAAATCTGTGTCAGAGCATGCTGGGATGTGTAGTTTCTCAACAGCTGGAGGGCCGCAGTTTGGACATCCCTGCTTTAGACTGTCCCAAGATGCATTGGGGGCTTCTCTATAACCCTGCCACTAAGGCACTGTGAGCTCAGTTTCATTAACTATGGCTAATGCCATACAAACACATAGATGCTAGGTGCGTCAGGGTGGGTGCCCTGTGGAACCAATGTACCTCGCAGAAAGATTTAAGCATGGTAAATCTACCATAAATCTCCTTTTCTGCAGCGGGGTACATTGGTTTCAACAGGGAAACATCGGGGATGTCCTAAGCAGTTCCTCATGGGAGGGAACACGCTGTAGCGGGTACGAGAACCCGGCATCCAAAGGAAGCATCCTGGGAGGCGGAAGTATCGAAGGCATAGAACCTAATGAACGTGTTCACTGAGGACCATGTAGCCGCCTTGCACAATTGTTCAGCGATGTGCCTCGGTGGGCCGCCCAAGAAGGTCCAACAAACCGAGTAGAAAGGGCTTTGATAGCAGCAGGAGCTGGAAGTCCAGCCTGTGCATAGGCTTGTGCAATCACCATTCTAATCCATCTAGCCAAGGTTTTCTTATTCGCAGGCCAGCCACATTTGTGAAAACCAAAAAGTACAAAAAAGGTATCTGACCTCCTGATAGAGGCAGTCCTCTCCACATAAATACGGAGAGCCCTTACCACATCCAAAGACCGCTCTTTGGAGGACAAATCAGTAGAGATAAAGGCCGGAACCACAATGTCTTGGTTAAGGTGGAAAGATGACACCACCTTAGGCAAATAACCAGGACGAGTTCTAAGAACCGTTCGGTCACTGTGAAATATCAGAAAGGGTGGACGACAGGACAGAGCGCCTAGGTCTGACACCCTCCGAGCAGAGGCCATAGCCAGTAGGAAAAAGACCCTGAGCGTGAGCCATTTAAGGTCCACTGACTCAAGAGGTTCAAATAGAGACTCTTGCAGGGCATTCAGGACAACATACAGATCCCATGGAGCCACAGGAGGGACATAGGGAGGCTGTATCTGTAAAACACCCTAAATGAAAGTATGAACGTCAGGAATAGACGCAATTTTTCTCTGAAACCACACAGACAAGGCAGGAATATGAACCTTGAGGGAGGCCAGGCGAAGGCCTAAGTCCAGGCCTTGTTGCAGAAAAGCCAGAAGCCCGGAAGTTCTGAATTTGTATGCATCGTAATTCTTAGCAGCACACCAGGTGAAGTAAGAATTCCAGACCCTGTAATAAATCCGCACAGATGCTGGTTTGCGGACCTTCAGCATAGTTTGGATAACCGCCTCGGAGAATCCTTTGGCCTTCAGGAGTGATGCTTCAAGAGCCACGCCATCAAAGCAAGTCTGGCCACGTTCCAGGTAGACACAAGGGCCTTAACAAGGAGGTCAGGGCGCTGAGGAAGTAGAAGAGGATGCTCTACCGATACAGCCTGCAGGTCTGAGAACCAATGCCGTTTGGGCCACTCTGGAGCGACTAGAAGTAGTATTCTTCCTTCTTGTTTGAACTTCCGTAGCACCCTGGGCAGGAGAGACACTGGAGGGAACACGTAGGGCAGCCGAAAGTTCCATGGAATTGCTAGTACGTCCACGAACGCTGCTTGAGGCTATTTGGTCCTTGATCCGAAGACCGGAACTTTGTGATTGTGTCGAGTCGCCATCAGGTCTACATCTGGTAGGCCCCACTTGTCCACTAGGAGTTGAAAGAATTCCTGATGAAGACTCCACTCTCCGGCGTGCACGTCCTGACAACTGAGGAAATCCGCTTCCCAGTTGAGGACTCCCGGAATGAACACTGACGATATTGCTGGCAGATGGCGTTCCGCTCAACGAAGGATTTTTGACACTTACATCATTGCCATGCAGCTTCAAGTGCCTCCTTGATGGTTTATGTAAGCCACTGTGGTGACGTTGTCTGACCATACTTGAACAGGCCTGTTCTGTAGCAGAGGCAGGGCGAGAGACAAAGCATTGAACACTGCCCGCAATTCCAGAATGTTTATCAGGAGGAGTGATTCCTCCTTGGTCCACCGACCCTGGAAAGTGTTGCTCCAACACCGCGCCCCCAACCCCTCAGACTGGCATCCGTAGTCAGTAGGACCCAGTTGTGGATCCAAAAGGGACGGCCCCTGTTCAACTGCTGGTCCTGTAGTCACCAGGTCAGCGACAGACAAACCTCCAGAGTCAAGGAGATCATGTGAGACCTGATCCGATGAGGGAGGCCGTCCCACTTGGAAAAGGATTAACCTCTGCAGAGGGCAAGAATGAAATTGAGCATACTCTACCATATTGAAAGCCGACACCATTAGGCCTAGTACTTGCATCGACGAGTGTATCTGATCCTGTCCTGAAGCTTCAGGACCTTCTCTGGAGACAGAAACAGACGTTGACTGTCTGTGTCCAGCAGTGCCCCCAGATGCACCATGCTTTGAGCTGGGACCAGCGAGGACTTCTTACAGTTGATGAGCCACCCGTGGGCTTGTAGGAAGTTTACCGTCAGTTGCAGATGACTGAGGAGTACATCATGGGAGTTTGCCAGAATCAGCAAGTCGTCCAGATACGGCAGGATCCTGACTCCCTGGTGACGGAGATGAGCCGTCATCACGGCCAAAACCTTGGTGAAGATCCGAGGAGCCATGGCCAGTCCAAATGGCAAAGCCTGAAACTGATAGTGGAGGTCGCCAATATCAAACCGCAGATATTGCTGATGCGATATGGCAATAGGTATATGCAGGTAAGCATCTTGTATATCGAGGGATACCATATAGTCTCCGGGCTCCATGATCAGTACAATTAAGCGCAGTGTTTCCATATGGAACTTGGACACTCTCACAAACTTGTTCAGTGATTTGAGGTTGAGTATGGGCCGGAAAGATCCGTTGGGTTTCGGTACTAGAAACCGGGTCGAGTAGTATCCTCTGCCTCTCTGGGACAGAGTTACCGATACCACCACTCCTGTCTCCATGAGGGAACGCATAACCAATTGTAGAGCTTGCACCTTTAACGGATCCGAAGGGATAACCGTGGTGCAAAACTGCAGAGGGGGACGCCTCTTGAAAGAGACTGTGCACCCAAACGTCTGAAGTGGTCTTTAACCAGACCTGGATGAATTGCAGAAGTCGGCCTCCCACCCTGGGGTCCGCCAGGGGGAGCCCCACCCCGTCATGCGGCAGGCTTGTCGTGTTTAGAAGCAGGCTGACAGACTGCCCAAGATTGTTTTGCCTTGGGCTTGTGGTTTTCGAAGCACGAGATTGTCTCAGGTATAACTGACCTTTTGCTTTCCCTTGAGGTCGAAAGGAGCAAAAAGTGGTACCTTTTGCCTTCTGTGTCGAAGGAGTTGTATTAGGGAGAAAAGCAGTCTTAGCAGCCGCTAAGTCAGCCACAATTTTATTGAGGTCTTCCCCAAATAAGATGTCTCCCTTAAAAGGTAGTACCTCCAAGGTCTTTTTGGAGTCCAGGTCCACCTTCCATTACCTCAACCACAGAATATGGCGAGCCAGGATGGACGTAGTTGTTGCCTTGGCTGCCAATAGACCTGCCTCAGAGGATGCCTCCTGTATATAATGGGCGGTGGTGGTAATATGAGACAGGAATTGCCTGGCATTGTCAGATATATCTAGGGGCAACTCATCCTCTAATGCCTGAACCCATGCTTCAATACCTTTTGCAGCCCAGGAGGCTGTTATAGTGGGTCTATGTACAGCACCTGTAAGAGAGTAAATAGACTTCAGGCATCCCTCCACATGTTTGTCTTTTGGTTTCTTTAGTGAGGTGACAGTGGTGACAGCTAGAGTAGATGACACCACCAAACGGGTGACATGGGAATCCATCGGCTGTGAATTTTCCCACTTGTTACACATCTCTGCAGGGAGAGGTTAGTGTGTTACCATCCATTTAGACAGGGAGAATTTATTCCCTGGAGTAATCGTATGTCTCATCGTATGTCCACTAAATGGTCAGAATGTGGTAATAATGTTTTAGTTACCTTCCGACGTTTAAACTTATCAGGTTTCTTAAGACACCGTAGTGGAATCCTCATCATCACCTGAAATTTGCAGGATCTGCTTAATAGCAACCACTAGGTCAGGGACATCAACCTGTGTTGTAGATTCCTCATCAGAAGCAGCTGGATCAGTGTCTGACGGGACAGTATACTCCCCATCCTCATCAGAAGAATCTTCTGAGAGATTAGTGGATTGTGAGGCGAAAGTAGCCTCCTTAGATGACCCCGTGACACGAGATTGACTAGGGGCAGTCTTATGTCTAACCAAGGATTGATTCAATTGCTGCAACTGGGTAGACAAATTATCCACCCAAGGCGCATTTACCATAGGGACAATATGTGACTATAATGGCACAGAAGGTCCCATAGGGGGCATAAGGCGTGTCACAAGCGTATTTAGCATAGATGAGAATGCCGCCCAAGGTGGCTCCTGATTGGTTACAGGAGCTGCGGACTGACTGGGATATGTATGGCACATAGTACACAGATCTTCATACGAAACTTCACCCTCAGGCAAATCCTTGGCGCATGCGCTGCATGATGCAGGAGCGTTCTCGGAATTCCCACCCTTTTTGTTAGACATTTTCATATATGTAACAGCAGAGCGTATTAGTACGATACAGCCAGGCAGAGTATAATACCTGTGAATAAATCTCCTAGTATGTGACAGCGTACACAGTACACAACACCAGTGAATAAATACGGTATTATGAGACTGAGTACACAGTAGAGCACACTTAACGGTAAATACTGTGACGCACTATATATGTGACTCAGATGCACCTAGTCCCTTAGGATACAGAACACAGTGATAGTTAAAGCTGGGATATACTGAAAGTGAAATCCACACAGCAGAAACAGGCACACAGTCACAATGCATACAATTATTTTAGTAAGACAATAAACCGAAACGCCTTTGGGCGTGGTTTGCGACGTGAACAGGAAGCATACCGCAAGGGCAGAAAAGCACATAGACTACAAATCTCGAAGTGCACGTTAAGGGCCAATTAATATTAAACTTCTTCCCTGATTGGGCATGCACCACTGTGTCCCCAACCTGAAGGTACCCACAAGTAGTGCACCCCAAACACCTGAAGCAACCATTTTTTCTACTGAGAAAATGTTGTTTGGTGGATTTACCAAGACATGTAATATCAGTTTTTACTATAATGTCTCTGATATTGCATCCTCTAGTGTGACCATCCAGTAGTCTAGTGCCATGTAAGTAAGTGCTGGATCTGATGGCCATAAGGATCTAACCTTTTTGACAAAATTTTTACTGTGTGTGTAAGCCAGATGGATTTTCAAACCCGTGCTCAGACAGCTGGCGGGAGCTGGCAGAGGATCAGATCGGTGGTGGTATGTATATAATGTGTGTGTGTTTTTATTATGTACTGTATCCTGACGAAGGGGGAAACCCCGAAACGTTGATCCATTAAAGCTTCACAGCTTGTTCTGCTGCATTTGCCCAAAACTCTGAGTGACGCTACTTACCTCATCTCTGCATTTGTGGGAGGCAGTTCCCAGTGGTCTGAGACCGGATGTATATATCCGAATACTCATACAATATATTCTGGCACAGGTACACTTGCTCTTAACTAACACTGTTTAAATATATACACATGTAGAATACTTAAGTGTCTGTAAAATTACAGCGCTGATGTACAGGTGCATTTACAGGGGAGACCTTGCCCTGCAGTCCTGGAGACCAGTCGCAGCTATGCTTAGAAGATGGCGCCCAGCGTCTCAATCAGGGAGAGTGTGAGGCAGCTCCAGGGCAGGAACACCAGCAGTAGATGGCGCCCTGGGCCAGGGGAGGGGCTACAGGTCAAGCGCCGTCTCCCCTATGCTGGTCCTCACCACTATTAAAGTGGGCATTAGTACATTGAACCTGTACTCCTATGCCCTGGTGGATATAATGGGGTCCCTGCTCAGTGACAGTGTCCACGCCAGCATCAGGCCGTCTCTCTAGACTGCAATCAAAATGCAAATTTATGGCGGGTCCCACCTGGGGGACCCTCTTACCTCCTCCCCTTGTAGCAGCCACATGAACCAGGAGAGCGCTGCGACCATGTGCCCAATGCCGGAGCATCCCCACTGCAAGTACTTGGGAAATGAACCAGCGGGAGTATGAAACGCCGCTGTGTAAGTGACAGAGATTGCAGCACAGAATGTCACTCTGACATAAGTGCTGCGGCCCTTGAAGTCTTCTAATAAAAAACTTTTTCAGGGCTGCTCAGTGCAGCCCCCGTTAAGTGATCTGCTCTGCAGGGCACCAACTCGAAAATGAGCTCACAGTGCTTGAAGGCGGGGTTATGGAGGAGGCCCCAATGCATCCTGGGACAGTCTAAAGCTTTAGCCTGTTGGTGCCTGGATCAAGATCCATCTCTACACCCAATGTTTCCTTGTGGAAACCAATGTACCCCACTGGAAAAATAGGATTTTAATTACCTACCGGTAAATCCTTTTCTCGTAGCTCATAAGGGATATTGGGGAGACTTAGTACAATGAGTATAGACGGGGTCCAAAGGAGCCGGTGCACTTTAAATTTCTTCAATGGGTGTGCTGGCTCCTCCCCTTTATGCACCCTCCCACAGGCAGTTATAGGTAAAACAGTGCCCAAAGGAAAAAGGACATACATGAGAGAAGGAACATAACAGTGAGTGGTGAGATTTATACACCAGCACACCACTAACATAAAACAATCAGCAACAGCTGAACAGGTAACCATAGAAAAGACAACCTGCAGAAAAGTCAACGCACGGAGGCAGGTGCCCAATATCCCTTATGGACTACGAGAAAAGGATTTACCGGTAGGTAATTAAAATCCTATTTTCTCTAGCATCCATAAGGGATATTGGGGAGACTTTGTACAATGGGGAAGTTCCAGAACGGGCGGGAACGGGTGGAGACTGCCCAAACAGGGTATCCTTTTGGCCAGGGTATCAAACCTGTAGAACTTCACTAAGGTGTTCTTCCCCGACCAGGTAGCAGCTCGGCATAGTTGCAAAGCAGAGACTCCACGGGCAGCCACTCAGGAAAACCCCACCACTCTTATAGAGTGGGCCTTCAGAGAATGTGGAACAGGTAAGGCCGCTGACTCATAGGCCTGTTGGATAGTAAGCCTATGACAATGAGCAATAGACTACTTTGAAGTAGAGCAACACTTTGTCTGTGCATCCGTCTTTCTGACCCGAGCCGTTCTTTTGACATAGAACTTCAAGGCTCGCATCGCATCCAATGCCTCCGGAGGAGCAGAAGTGCCAGAACCTGATGGAATCACAATAGGTTGATTCAAGTAGAAGACAGAGACAACCTTCAGCAGGAACTGCTGCCTAGTCCTGAGCTCCACTCTCTCCTTTAAAAAGACCAAGTAGGGACTTTTACACGATAAGGCCCCCAATTCTGAGACAGGCCTAGCAGAAGCCAGGGTTAGTAACATCACAGTCTTCCACATGAGGTACTTGTCTTCTACCGTCATCAAAGGTTCAAACCAGGAGGACTGTAGAAATTCCAACACTACATTCAAATCCCAGGGTGCCACAGGCGGCACAAAAGGAGGTTGTATGTGAAGTACCCCTTGCAAGAAGGTCTGAACATCTGGCAACACTGCCAATTTCTTCTGGAAGAAGATGAGGAGAGCTGAAATCTGGACCTTAATGGAACCCAGACGTAAGCCCTTATCCACACCAGCCTGCAGGAAATGTTCCAAGTGGAACTCCGCAGGCAGATACATGCGTTCCTCGCACCAAGAGACATATCTTCTACAGATATGATAATAGTGTTTTGACGTCACAGGCTTCCTGGCATGCACCATGGTAGCAATGACCTTGCTGGAAAAGCCCTTGTGAGCTAGGATGTTCCGCTCAACCTCCATGCCGTCAAATAAAGTCGCCGTAAGTTCGGGTAGACGAACAGTCATTGTTGAAGATCTCTTCTTAGTGGTAGAGGCCAAGGGTCTTCGACGGACCTGTCCAGAAGACCCGCGTATCAAGCACTCCGAGGCCAATCTGGGACAATCAGAATTGCCTGGACTCGGATTCCTGATTCGCTTCAGCACTTGTGGGAGCAACGGAATTGGAAGAAACAAGTAGACCAGCCAGTAAGGCCACGGCGATGTCAGGGCATCTACTGCCCTCGCCTGAGAGTCCCTGGTTCGTGAGCAATACCAACAAAGTTTCTTGTTGAGTCGGGAAGCCATCATGTCTATTTGTGGGCAACCCCACCAGTTGATAATTAGCTGAAACACCTGATGGTGACGCCCCACTCTCCCAGGTGGAGATCATGACGACTCAGGAAGTCCGCTTCCCAGTTGTCCACTCCCGGAATGAAGATTGTGGACAGTGCTCTTGCATTTCTTTCCGCCCAGAGGAGTATCTTTGACACCTCTCGCATGCAGGCCCTGCTTTTTGTTCCTCCTTATCGATTGATGTATGCCACTGCTGTGGCGTTGTCCAACTGTACCTGGATCGAGTGATCCCCGAGTAGAGGCCTGAAGCAGAGCATTGTAGATCGCCCGAAGTTCCACAATGTTGATCGGAAAGAGGGCTTCGTGGGCTGTCCACCTGCCCTGGGATTGAGCCCCTTCGGTGACAGCTCCCCATCCTCTCAGACTCGCATCCTCTGTGTGGAGGATCTAATCCTGAATCCCTTTACTCCGGCCTTCCAGGAGATTGGAAGACTGCAGCCACCACAGGAGGGAAATCCTGGCCTGAAATGACAGCAGTTTCATCCAGTGCATCTGAAGATGTGATTCGGACCACTTGCTCAGGAGATCCAATTGAAATGTTCTGGCATGGAACCTCCCATATTGGATCGCCTCGTATGAGGCAACCATCTTCCCCAACAATCTTATGCAAAGATGGATGGATGGCTACTCGAGCAGGTCGGAGAACAATGCGGACCATCTCCTGAAGTGTTCTTGCCTTGTCCTCCTGGGAGGAACACCTTCTGGGCCACAGTATCCAGTAACATCCCCAGGAACAGGAGCTTCTGAGTTGGCTCCAGGTGGCACTTCTGTAAATTGAGAATCCACCCATGGTGTGACAGAAGTTGGATAGTGCAGTTGATATGGAGCAATAAAAGGTCCCTGGATCTTGCTTTTATCAGGATCGTCCAGGTAAGGGACAACATTGACCCGCTGGACCCGGAGCTGGAACATAATCTCCGCCATTACCTTTGTGAACACCCTCGGAGCCATGGATAGGCCGAAGGGTAGCGCCTGGAACTGGTATTGAACGTCCAGCAGGGCAAACCTCCGTTAAGTCTGATAAGGTGGCCAAATCGGAATATGGAGATAGGCGTCCTTGATATCCAGGAAGACCATGAATTCCTGTTCTTCCAGGACCGCAATCACTGCTCGCAAGGATTCCATTTTGAACTTGAAAACCTTTAGGTAAGGGTTCAAGGACTTTAGATTCAAAATTGGCCTTACCTAACCATCCGGCTTCGGTACCACAAACAGGTTGGAGACAAAACCCTTTCCTAGTTGTTGTATTGGTACTGGAACAATGACGTGGGACTGGACCAACTTTCGGATGGACTGTTGCAACGTAACTTGCATATCCTCCAAAGCTGGTAAGCTCGATTTGAAAAATCGTTGGGGAGGAGCACCGTCGAACTCCAGCTTGTAGCCCTGAGAAATTAGGTCCCTGACCAAAGTATCCTGGCAGGAACTTTCCCAGATGAGGCAGAAGTGACGCAGTCAAGCTCCCACCTCGAGATCTCCTCGGGGTGGGTGGGCACAGTCATGCTGAGGACTTAGTGGAAGCAGAACTTATGTTCTGTTCCTGAGAACCGGTGTTTGTAGGTCTTCTTGTTTTACCTCTGGTGTCTCCAGCCGCATTGGAGGCACCTCTGGTCCTAGATCGAAGTCTGTTAGACCGAAAGGACTGAACAGACGGTCCTAGGTAGAAGCGTGGCGGAGCCCCAGAGGGGAGAAAAGTGTATTTATCCGCAGTAACTTTAGAAATCCAGGTATACAACTCAACCCCGAAGAGCCATTCCCCTGAAAATAGGATTTTAATTACCTACCAGTAATTAAGTACTATGGGTATAGATGGGTCCACTAGAAGCCATTGGCACTTTAAGAATTTGATAGTGTGGGCTGGCTCCTCCCTCTATGCCCCTCCTACCAAACTCAGTCTAGGAAACTGTGCCTGAGGAGACAGACATACTTTGAGAGGATGTAAAAAAGTGAAAGTGGTGAGATTCCAAACCAGCACACATAAACAAGAGGAAAGCCATGCTAACCAAACTTGGAACAGGAACAGCTGAACCAAACAACAATACTTCCAAGTAACAGTGCAGGATGAACGAAGCACCGGGCGGGTGCCCAGTATCCTCTACGGATTACGAGAAAAAGGATTTACCGGTAGGTAATTAAAATCCTATTTTCTCTTACGTCCAAGAGGATACTGGGGATCCATTTAGTATCATGGGGAAGTACCAAAGCTCCCAAACCGGGTGAGAGAGTGCTGATGTTCCTGCAGAACTGACTGACCAAACTGAAGCAAAAAAATTATATATCAAGTATATAATAAACAGGCGCTGAAATGAGTAGTTCCTCCTAGCTGCTGTAGGAAGGAGAAAGTCAATCTCCGTAATGAAAGTCACAAAAAAATATAAAAATTACAGCGCTTATACAACTGATGCTAATACTGTATAAATTTATTAATTACAACATACTGATTTATCAAGCATATAAATAAAATTGATGATAAAATATAAAATTGCTCATAGACCAATTCGTGGACAAATACTGAGCTCCTCAGAAATAACCTTAATAAGGCAAAGGTCCATATATTAGTAATCGGACACAAAGTCTAATTTAAACCAAGACCAATGTGGTTTATTACCCATCAAGTGTTCCAATGCATGGATCCGGATCCAGGTCCTTAGTTATGGAATGGATTCTGGTTCACAGTTGGTTAAGATGACGCTATAATGTCCTACACACTGTGTTCCACTTTAGATGAATCCTGGTATTGTATGTGCCCATTTGGACTCCAGTTATTTAACTGATACTGATATATAATCAATATTGTTTTTTTTCCATGTTTGCTATTTTTGATCCTTAATTATTGTTCTAAACCATTTTCTGGTATTTCCTTTTTAAATGTAATACTTTTTTGCAGAATCCTTTCTGCATAAACAGGGTCTTATACCCATTTTGGTAAGCCTTTACCATGCAGCCTGTGTTTACTTTCCTTTTTCCAATTAATCGTTGATTTCATGATTGTTTTATTTCATAATTTACTTAATTTTTTGTTAATTTGTGATCTCACCACATTACCATTTCTTCTCCTTCTTCTAATTTTCCCACCACCCTTTTTTTCAATAGGTAAGCCTAACCCACCTCTCTCATCCACTGTCCGCTATATATCTATATAAGACAGTGGACAGCAGAAGGCAGGGTTTCCTCCCTATTCTGAGCATATCTCACTTCTATTTTTAGTACCCTCTCATCCAGATGCGAGACCACTCTCTGCAATGCTCACAGCAACAGAGAATCTGCGCTAGAAACTGGACAGCAGAAGTACCTTGTTGCTTACTACTCATTACACTCTCTCATTTGTGTCCTAGTGTTTATTACTGCCATATTTCAGCAGCAACGCCCAATCTCATCCGACCTTGGAAGCTAAGCGCTGATAAGCCTGATCAGGACCTAGTAGGGTGACCTCTTGGGAATATCAGGTGCAGTAAGATTGTGACCTCTGATCACAAACAGCAGAAGTGTTAGAGCAACTTCTGAAACTTACCTATTCCTTATCCAAGTTTCCCGCAAACCTTCTATTTATCTACAATTGGCTTTGCCTTTAGGCTTATTTATCAATGCTCTTTTGTATCTTTAATAATCATACTTTTATCTTAAATGCTTTGTTATCTATAAGGATCTAGCCTTTTAGCAAACAGAATCTCTACCAGGTGATTACCCTCAGTCATTTGACATTTCAATTATGAACCTTTGTGCCTCTCATCTATTCTCCTGAGGTTTTAGACTAGGTGCTTACCTACAATTATCACTGCGGTGATTATATGTACATATCATTTACCTCTACTCCAATTTTGAATTTTGATTAACTCAGGCACCTTAATAATATTAATTTTTTGTAATTTTTTATGTTTTTCAGTATATTTTTCACCACAGGTGCCCATAATTTTGTATCAGGCTTATCCTGATTTCTGTCAATATATATGTTTACTTTGTGTTCTTGAACAATTTTTTTGTATCAAACTCCTCATTACTTTTATTCGTTATTAATTAAATGTTAAGTTTTAATAAACTTATTTCAAATTTCTAAGCGTTCCCCAACACAGAGTCTTTCTTTTTTCTTCTCTTTGCTTAACCATTACTGACTCTAGGAGCACCACCAACTCAAATAATTATTTAGATGTCTTCATTAAGAATCTTTAAATTTAAACTTAGTATCGTTGGTCATTCCCTGAACAGTTTTCTACAATCTGTGTATTAATCTATGTTCATCATTACCACATTTTTCCTGTGCGGAACCAAACCAAATTTCTGTTGACTCCATGGGTATATCAGATGGTGTACGTGTTCCCTCCACTTCCGCTAATCCCAAGAATTCTGAAAAGCATAAAAAGGGAAAAAGTTAAACCAATCTTCATTGCTCCGGACTGGCCAAGAAGGGCCTGGTACGCGGACCTTCTTGAGATGCTCCTGGAAGATCCGTGGCCTCTACCTCTTTGCGATCTTCTGCAACAGGGCCCGTTCTTCTATCAAGATTTAACACTGCTACGTTTGACGGCATGGAAGTTGAACGGATGTTTCTAGCCAGGAGAGGCATCCCTTTCAAGGTCATCCCGACTATGATCCAAGCCAGGAAGGGGGTAACTTCTAAAAATTACCAACGTATTTGGAAGAAATACGTCTCTTAGTGTGAACAGAAAAAACTCTGCGGTGGAATTTCATCTGGGACTTTTCTTGCTTTTTCTGCAGTCAGGTGTGGATGTGGGCCTACGTCTGGGCTCCATAAAAGTCCAGATTTCGTCCTTGTACATTTTCTTTCAGAAAACAATTGGCTTCTCTCCCTGAGGTTCACACATTCTTGAAAGGGGTTCTGCACATCCAGCCTCCCTTTGTGCCTCCCACGGCACCTTGGGATCTCAATTTGGTGCTGCAGTTCCTCCAATCGGACTGGTTTGAACCGTTACAGGAGGTAGACGTAAAATACCTTACTTGGAAGACCGTCACACGGTTAGCCTTGGCTTCAGCAAGACGTGTTTCGGAGCTGGGGTCGTTGTCTCACAAGAGCCCCTATTTAATTTTCCATGAGGACAGAGCTGAACTCAGGACTCGTCAGCAATTTTTTCCTAAGGTGTTGTCTGCGTTTCACATCAACCAACCCTTTGTGGTTCCGGTAATCACCGACACCTCTAGTACTTCAAAGTATTTGGATGTTGTGAGGGCTTTGAAGGTGTATGTGAAGAGGACAGCTCATCACAGGAAGTCTGACTCGCTGTTTGGTCTTTACGATCCCAACAAGATTGGGTGTCCTGCTTCAAAGCAGTCAATTGCACGCTGGATCAGGTTCACTATCCAGCATGCTTATTCCATGGCAGGATTGCCGATTCCAAAATCTGTACAGGCCCACTCGGCTTGGTCAGTGCGTTCTTCTTGGGCGCTTGCCTGTGGTGTCTCGGCCTTACAGCTCTGCCGAGCAGCTACTTGGTCAGGTTCAAACACTTTGCAAAGTTCTATAAGTTCGATACTTTGGCCTCTGCGGACCTTCAGTTTTAGATGAATCCTGGGAAATTCATTCCTTTGGCCTCTGCGGACCTTAATTATTGTTCTAAACCATTTTCTGGTATTTCCTTTTTAAATGTAATACTTTTTTGCAGAATCCTTTCTGCATAAACAGGGTCTTATACCCATTTTGGTAAGCCTTTACCATGCAGCCTGTGTTTACTTTCCTTTTTCCAATTAATCGTTGATTTCATGATTGTTTTATTTCATAATTTACTTAATTTTTTGTTAATTTGTGATCTCACCACATTACCATTTCTTCTCCTTCTTCTAATTTTCCCACCACCCTTTTTTTCAATAGGTAAGCCTAACCCACCTCTCTCATCCACTGTCCGCTATATATCTATATAAGACAGTGGACAGCAGAAGGCAGGGTTTCCTCCCTATTCTGAGCATATCTCACTTCTATTTTTAGTACCCTCTCATCCAGATGCGAGACCACTCTCTGCAATGCTCACAGCAACAGAGAATCTGCGCTAGAAACTGGACAGCAGAAGTACCTTGTTGCTTACTACTCATTACACTCTCTCATTTGTGTCCTAGTGTTTATTACTGCCATATTTCAGCAGCAACGCCCAATCTCATCCGACCTTGGAAGCTAAGCGCTGATAAGCCTGATCAGTACCTAGTAGGGTGACCTCTTGGGAATATCAGGTGCAGTAAGATTGTGACCTCTGATCACAAACAGCAGAAGTGTTAGAGCAACTTCTGAAACTTACCTATTCCTTATCCAAGTTTCCCGCAAACCTTCTATTTATCTACAATTGGCTTTGCCTTTAGGCTTATTTATCAATGCTCTTTTGTATCTTTAATAATCATACTTTTATCTTAAATGCTTTGTTATCTATAAGGATCTAGCCTTTTAGCAAACAGAATCTCTACCAGGTGATTACCCTCAGTCATTTGACATTTCAATTATGAACCTTTGTGCCTCTCATCTATTCTCCTGAGGTTTTAGACTAGGTGCTTACCTACAATTATCACTGCGGTGATTATATGTACATATCATTTACCTCTACTCCAATTTTGAATTTTGATTAACTCAGGCACCTTAATAATATTAATTTTTTGTAATTTTTTATGTTTTTCAGTATATTTTTCATCACAGGTGCCCATAATTTTGTATCAGGCTTATCCTGATTTCTGTCAATATATATGTTTACTTTGTGTTCTTGAACAATTTTTTTGTATCAAACTCCTCATTACTTTTATTCGTTATTAATTAAATGTTAAGTTTTAATAAACTTATTTCAAATTTCTAAGCGTGCCCCAACACAGAGTCTTTCTTTTTTCTTCTCTTTGCATACCCATGGAGTCATCAGAGCGTCTACCGCCACTGCCTGTGGGTCTCTTGACCTGGAACAATACCGCTTGAGCTTCTTGTTGAGACGTGAGGCTATCATGTCGATTTGTGGACATCCCCATTGACATGTCAAGCACCTGAACACCTCCGGGTGAAGGCCCCACTCCTTCGTTACTGCCGTCACATTGTCTGACTGAACCTGAATGGCCCGATCCTGAAGACGAGGCTTGCAGAAATGCGTAGTATACAACCCCGAATTCCAGAATGTTGATTGCAAGGACAACTTAGTTTTTTGACCATCTTTCTTGAAACTGCACCACCTTGGTGACCGCTCCACAACCTCTGAGGCTTGCATCCGTAGTTAGCAGAATCCAATTCTAAATCCCGAACCGTCGGCCCTCGATTGAGAAGTTTGAAGCCAGCACAGAAGGGAGATCCTGGCCTTTGGCAACAGTCGGATCCTCTGGTGCATGTGAAGATGCGAGCCGGACAATTTGTCCAACAGTTCCAGCTGGAAGGGCCTCGCATGAAACCTTCCGTACTGAAGCACCTCATAAGAAGCCACCATTTTCCTCAGAAGGCGAATGCAAATGCACAGATATCCGGGTTGGCTTCAGGACATCCAGAACCATCGACTGGATTACCAATGCCTTTTCCAACGGAGGAAAAAGAGGGAAAAAAAACACACACACACACCTTTCTGCGACTCTGTCCAATATCATACCCAGAAATGGAAGCCTCCAAGTTGGCTCTAAGTGAGATTTCAGGAGATTTAGAATCCACCCGTGATCCAGGAGTAGTTTGGTTGTGAGACCACTGCTGTCCAACAACCTTTCCCTGGAAGGTGCCTTTAATCAGAAAATCGACCAGTACGGAATTATGTTCACTCCCTGCTTGCGAAAGAGAAACATCTCTGCCATCACCTTGGTGAACACCCTCTGTGCCGTGGAGAGAACAAATGGCAGGGCCTGGAACTGGTAATGACAGTCCTGCAGTGCAAAGCGTAGATAAGCCTGGTGAGGCGGACAGATCTGAATGTGATGGTACGCATCCTTGGATATCCAGAGACTAGGAATTGCCCCTCCTCCAGATCTGAGATCACCGCTCTCAGAGACTCAATCTTGAATTTGAACACTCGTAAGTACAGGTTCAACGATTTTAGATTCAATATCGGCCTTACCGAACCGTCCGTTTTCAGTACCACAAACAAGTTGGAATAATATCCCTTGTTTTGGAGATGGGTGGAACTGGAACAATGACCAGAGTCTGTACCAGTTTTTGAATGGCATCTTGTAAATTTATACTTGCCTCTTGTGAAACTTTTAAGCCTGATTTGAAGAATCTGTGAGGTGGGAGCTCCTGAAACGCCAATCCGTAGCCCTGGGAAATAAGATCTATGACCCAGGGATCCTGGCATGTTGTTGTCCAGATGCGACTGAAATTTTTTAGTCGGGCTCCCACCTGCCAGTCTTGCAGGCCTCACGGTCCAGTCATGCAGAAGGCTTTGAGGAAGCAGAACTGGAGCTCTGTTCCAGAGAACTGGCAGTTGCTGGATTGCGAGGTTTACCTCTAGCGCCTCTATTGGCAGTATTAGATCCTCTGACTTTTCCCTTAAACTTGGCAGTCCGAAAGGACTGTAGAGTAGGTCCTAAGTAGGTCTTCCTGGTTGGGGGAGCTGCAGAAGGAAGATATGTGGACTTACCTGCAGTAGCTTTGGAGATCCAAGTCTAGTTCATCTCCAAATAAGCCCTCTCCTGTGAAGGGTAGGCCTTCCACACCTTTCCTGGAGTCCGCAGTCCACTGGCGTAACCATAAGCCCCTGCGTGCTGACACTGCCATAGCAGTTGTGCGTGCATTAAGCAAAACTACTTATTTTATGGCTTCCACCATAATGTTCGCAGAGTGCTGTATATGTTGCGGGAGTAACACAATCTCCCCCCTAGATAAGGAATCCACCCCTTCAATAAGGTTACATGACCATTTAGCAATGACTTTAGTAATCCACGCACATGATATAGTGGGTCGCTGAGCCACCCCAGCAGCTGTGTACAAGGATTGGAGTGTAGTCTCAATCTTACGACCAGCTGTGTCTTTCAGGGAGGCTGCACCAGGGACGGGTAACACAATCTTCCATGACAACCTAGACACAGAGGCACCCACTACCGGTGGACTTTTCCTTTTCTTCCTGAGGATAGGAAAAAATGGGAGAGATAAGAGTAACCTTTTAGGGATTTGAAATGTCTTATGAGGATTAACCCACGGTTCTTCCAACAGAGTATTCAATTCCTTTGACACAGGAAAAGTGACTGAGGACTTTTTTACATCATAACATATCCTCCACAGATTTTTTCCACGCCTGGGTCTGAGACTCAGACTTATCTAATCTCTTACTGATAAGAACCATATTCGCACTCAAGACATTCACCCAGTCAGGAGTCGGCGGTGCCGACAGGGTCACCCCCACAGTCGTCTGTGTCCCTAATACAGCCTCCTCCTGGGAAGAGCACTCAGCCTCAGACATGTCGACACACGTGTACCAAACACCCACAGACACACCGGGCTTATAGGGGACAGAGCCACAGTAAAGTCCGCCAGAGGGACACAGAGAGGATTTGCCAGCTCACAACCCAGCGCCAAACTAACAACTCTGAAAACACTAAAAAATGCCTCAGACCTGTAGCGCTTTTAAATGTCAATATACTGCACCATTATGTACTGCGCCCCCTCCCCCCCCATTTTGCACCGATACTTGTCAGCAGTGTAAGGAAGGACCAGCGTCTCCTTGTGGAGAGGAAATGGCACCGAGCAGTGAGCTGTGAGGAAGAAGCTCCACCCCCATAATGGCGCGCTTCTGTCCCGCTCAAATTAAACAAATAGTTATACTGGCGGGGGTTAGGACAGTGGCCAGGCACTAATATCCCCTCTTGCCAGTTAACTTTTAATGAGGATTTATGCTGCCCAGGGCAATCTCCCCCATCACCCTCAGGAGGTAATGGTGTCCTGTCAGCCAGAAGCAGCGCCATTGAACTCACCAGAAGTTGGTCAGACTTCTCTCCCCTAAGTCCCACGAAGCAGGGAGATTGTTGCCAGCAGTCCTCCCTGAAATTAAAAAACCTAACATAAGTCTTTTCAGAGAAACTCAGTAGAGCTCCCCTAGAGTGCATCCAGTCTGCCTGGGCACAATTCTAAAACTGGAGTCTGGAGGAGGGGCATAGAGGGAGGAGCCAGTTCCCACCCTTTCAAAGTCTTAAAGTGCCCATGTCTCCTGCGGATCCAGTCTATACCCCATGGTTCTAATGTGACCCCAGCATCCTCTAGGACGTATGAGAAAAATAGGATTTTAATACATACCGCTAAATCCTTTGATCTTAGTCCGTAGAGGATGCTGGGGATGCTTCAAGAACCGTGGGGTATAGACAGGATCCGCAGGAGACATGGGCACACTATAAGACTTTGAATGGGTGTGAACTGGCTCCTCCAGACTCCAGTTATAGGAACTGAGCCCAGGGAGACAGACATTTCGAGGAAAAGGATTTATTTAATTATTCTAAACTAAGGTGAGATACATACCAGCTCACACTACTAACACGCCGTACAACATGGCATTCAACAACAACGCATGCAACGGCATGACCAACAACAGTCACAGATTGACTGAACTCAACGCAACATGAGCGTAACTATAACCAAACTGCAGACACAGCCCGCACTGGGACGGACGCCCAGCATCCTCTACGGACTAAGAGAAAAGGATTTACCGGTAGGTATTAAAATCCTATTATCTCATACGTCCTAGAGGATGCTTAGGATGCTTCAAGAACATATGGGGTTTATACCAAAGCTCCAGAACGGGCGGGAGAGTGTGGATGACTCTGCAGCACCGATTGACCAAACAAGAGGTACTACTCAACCAGAGTATCAAACTTGAAAACTTCGCAAAGGTGTTTGAACCCGACCAAGTAGCAGCTCGGCAAAGTTGTAACGCCGAGACTCCTCAGGCAGCCGCCCAGGATGAACCCACCTTCCTTGTAGAATGGGCTATTACCGATTTCGGCAACGGCAATCCTGCCATAGAATGAGCCTGCTGAATCGTATTACAAATCCAGCACGCAATAGTCTGCTTAGAAGCAGGAGCCCCAATCTTGTTGGGAGCCCACAGGACAAACAGAGCCTCTGTTTTCCTAATCTGCGCCGTTCTGGCGACATAGATCTTCAAAGCTCTGACCACATCTAGAGACTTTGACTCCGCCAAGGCGTCAGTGGCCACTGGCACCACAATTGGAAGGGAGGCCAATTATTTTTTTTAAAAAGACTCGAAAAGGCCGAAATTTGTACTTTAAAAGAGCCTAACTTTAGGCCCGCATCCACACCTGCTTGTAGGAAATGGAGCAAACGCCCCAGGTGAAATTCTTCCGTAGGAGCCTTCTTGGATTCACACCAAGACACATATTTTCTCCAAATACGGTGGTAATGCTTTGCCGTTACTTTTTTTCTAGCCTGAAGAAGTGTAGGAATGACTTCACTGGGAATACCCTTTCGGGCTAGGATTTGGCATTCAACCGCCACGCCGTCAAACACAGCCGCGGTAAGTCCTGATACACGCACGGCCCCTGTTGTAACAAATCCTCCCGAAGAGGAAGAGGCCAGAGATCTTCTACGAGCAACTCCTGAAGATCTGCATACCAGGCCCTTTTTGGCCAATCCAGAACAATGAGGATCGCCTGAACCCTTGTTCTTCTTATAATTTTTATCACCTTTGGAATTAGTGGAAGTGTAGGGAACATATAGACCGACTGAAACACCAACGGTGTCACTAGGGCGTCCACCGCTATCGCTTGAGGGTCCCTTGACCTGGAACAATATCTCTGAAGTTTCTTGTTGAGGCGGGACGCCATCAAGTCCACTTGAGGAATTCCCCAATGACTTGTCACTTCTGCAAAGACCTCTTGATGAAGACCCCTCTCTCCTGGATGGAGATCGTGTCTGCTGAGGAAGTCTGCTTCTCAGTTGTCCACTCCTGGAATGAAGACCGCTGACAGAGCGCTGGCATGTTTTTCCGCCCAGCGAAGAATCTTCGTGGCCTCGGCCATCGCCGCTCTGCTCTTTGTTCCACCCTGGCAGTTTATGTACACCACTGCTGTCACGTTGTCTGACTGAATCAAGATCGGCAGACCTCGAAGAAGATGTTCTGCTTGCAGTATGCAGTTGTAGATGGCTCTTAATTCCAGAATGTTTATGTGTAGACAAGCTTCCTGGCTCGACCACTTTCCCTGAAAGTTTCTTCCCTGTGTGACTGCTCCTAGCCTCGGAGGCTTGCATCTGTGGTCACCAGGATCCAATCCTGAATCCCGAACCTGCATCCCTCCAGAATGTGAGAACTGTGCAGCCACCACAAAAGGGAAATCCTGGTCCTGGGAGATAGAATTATTTTCCGGTGCATGTCCAGGTGAGACCCGGACCACTGGTCCAACAGGTTCCATTGAAACACCCTGGCATGGAACCTGCCATACGGAATGGCCACGTAGGCCGCCACCATCTTTCCCAGCAACCGAGTGCAGTGATGAACAGACACCTTTGCTGGTTTCAGAATCTGTTTTACCATGTTCTGTATTTCCAGAGCCTTTTCCACTGGAAGAGAAAATAAGATTTTAAACCTACTGGTAAATCTTTTTCTCCTACTCCGTAGAGGATGCTGGGGATTCCGTAAGGACCATGGGGATAGACGGGCTCCGCAGGAGACATGGGCACTAAGAAAGAACTTTAGGTATGGGTGTGCACTGGCTCCTCCCTCTATGCCCCTCCTCCAGACCTCAGTTAGAGAAACTGTGCCCAGAGGAGACGGACAGTACGAGGAAAGGATTTTCGTTAATCTAAGGGCAAGATTCATACCAGCCCACACCATCCACACTGTATAACTTGGGATATACGAACCAGTTAACAGTATGAAACAACACAGCATCAGTCCGAGACTGAGGAAAACTGTAACATAACCCTTATGTAAGCAAAAACTATATACAAGTCTTGCAGAAGTAGTTCGCACTTGGGACGGGCGCCCAGCATCCTCTACGGACTAGGAGAAAAAGATTTACCGGTAGGTTTAAAATCTTATTTTCTCTTACGTCCTAGAGGATGCTGGGGACTCCGTAAGGACCATGGGGATTATACCAAAGCTCCCAAACGGGCGGGAGAGTGCGGATGACTCTGCAGCACCGATTGAGCAAACATGAGGTCCTCCTCAGCCAGGGTATCAAACTTGTAAAATTTTGCAAAAGTGTTTGAACCCGACCAAGAAGCAGCTCGGCACAGCTGTAATGCCGAGACCCCTCGGGCAGCCGCCCAAGAAGAGCCCACTTTCCTGGTGGAATGGGCCTTTATTGATTTTGGTAACGGCAATCCAGCCGTAGAATGAGCCTGCTGAATCGTGTTACAGATCCAGCGAGCAATAGTCTGCTTGGAAGCAGGAGTGCCAACCTTGTCGGCTGCATACAGGATAAACAGTGCTTCTGTTTTCCTGACCCTAGCCGTTCTGGCCAAGTAAATTTTCAAAGCCCTGACCACATCAAGGGACTCGGAATCCTCCAAGTCTCGCGTAGCCACAGGCACCACAATAGGTTGGTTCATATGAAAAGACGAAACCACCTTTGGCAAGAATTGAGGACGGGTCCGCAATTCCGCTCTATCCATATATCCATAAATAGGGGCTTTTATGAGACAAAGCCGCCAACTCTGACACTCGCCTTGCCGAAGCCAAGGCTAACAACATGACCACTTTCCAAGTGAGATATTTTAACTCCACCGTTTTAAGTGGTTCAAACCAGTGCGACTTAAGGAAACTCAACACCACGTTCAGGTCCCAAGGTGCCACTGGAGGTACAAAAGGAGGCTGAATATGCAGCACTCCCTTGACAAAAGTCTGTACTTCTGGGAGAGAAGCCAATTCCTTCTGAAAGAAAATGGATATAAGGCCGAAATCTGAACCTTAATGGAGCCTAATTTTAGGCCCAAATTCACTCCAGTCTGTAGGAAGTGAAGGAAACGGCCCAGATAGAATTCTTCCGTAGGAGCATTCCTGGCCTCACACCAAAAAACATACTTCCGCCATATACGGTGATAATGTTTAGCTGTCACGTCCTTCCTAGCCTTTATCAGAGTAGGAATGACCTCATCCGGAATGCCCTTTTCCGCTAGGATCCGGCGTTCAACCGCCATGCCGTCAAACGCAGCCACGGTAAGTCTTGGAACAGACATGGCCCCTGTTGTAACAGGTCCTGTCTTAGAGGAAGAGGCCACGGATCTTCTGTGAGCATTTCCTGCAGATCCGGATACCAGGTCCTTCGTGGCCAATCTGGAACAATGAGAATTGTCTGTACTCCTCTTTTTCTTATTATTCTCAACACCTTGGGTATGAGAGGAAGAGGAGGAAACACATAGACCGACTGGAACACCCACGGTGTCACGAGGGCGTCCACTGCCACAGCCTGAGGGTCTCTTGACCTGGCGCAATACCTCTGTAGTTTTTTGTTGAGGCGGGACGCCATCATGTCTATCTGGGGCAGTTCCCACTGACTTGCAATCTGTGCGAAGACTTCCTGATGAAGTCCCCACTCTCCTGGATGTAGGTCGTGTCTGCTGAGGAAGTCTGCTTCCCAGTTGTCCACTCCCGGAATGAACACTGCTGACAGTGCGCTTACATGATTTTCCGCCCAGCGAAGAATCCTGGTGGCTTCCGCCATTGCCACTCTGCTACTTGTACCGCCTTGGCGGTTTACATGAGCCACTGCGTTAATGTTGTCTGACTGAATCAGAACCGGTAGGTCGCGAAGCACAGTCTCCGCTTGACGAAGGGCGTTGTATATGGCCCTCAGTTCCAGGACGTTGATGTGAAGACAAGTCTCCTGGCTTGACCAAAGACCTTGGAAGTTTCTTCCCTGTGTGACTGCTCCTCAACCTCGGAGGCTTGCGTCCGTTGTTACCAGAATCCAGTCCTGAATGGCGAATCTGCGACCCTCTAGAAGGTGAGCACTCTGTAGCCACCACAGGAGAGACACCCTTGCCCTGGGGGACAGGGTGATCAACTGATGAATCTGTAGATGTGACCCGGACCACTTGTCCAGTAGGTTCCATTGGAAGGTCCTCGTATGGAACCTGCCAAAGGGAATGGCCTCGTAAGATGCCACCATCTTTCCCAGGACTCGAGTGCAGCGATGCACTGACACCTGTTTTGGCTTCAATAGGTCCCTGCCCAGAGTCATGAGTTCCTGGGCCTTTTCCATTGGAAGATAAACCCTTTTCTGGTCTGTATCCAGAATCATGCCTAAGAAGGTCAAACGAGTCGTAGGAGCTAACTGTGACTTCGGGATATTGAGAATCCAGCCGTGTTGTTGTAACACCTTCAGTGAAAGTGACACGCTGATCAACAACTGCCGATCTCGCTTTTATGAGGAGATCGTCCAAGTATGGGATAATTGTGACACCCTGCTTGCGCAGGAGCACCATCATTTCCACCATTACCTTGGTGAAAATCCTCGGGGCCGTGGAAAGCCCAAACGGCAACGTCTGAAATTGGTAATGACAATCCTGTACTGCAAATCTCAGGTACGCCTGATGAGGTGGATATATGGGAACATGAAGGTACGCATCCTTTATGTCCAGGGAAACCATAAAATCCCCCCCCCCCCCTTCTAGGCTGGCGATGACCGCTCTGAGCGATTCCATCTTGAACTTGAACCTTTTCAAGTATAGGCTTAAGGATTTTAAATTTGAAATGGGTCTGACCGAACCGTCTGGTTTCGGGACTACAAATAGGGTTGAGTAATACCCCCCCCCCTTGTTGAAGCAGGGGAACTTTGACCACCACCTGTTGAAGACACAATTTGTGAATTGCATTTAAAACTATCTCCCTTTCTGGGGGAGAAGCTGGTAGGGCCGATTTGAAAAACCGGCGAGGAGGCACCTCTTCGAATTCCAGCTTGTAACCCTGGGAAACAATTTCTATTGCCAAGGGATCCACCTGTGAGTGAACCCAGATGTGGCTGAAAAGTCGAAGACGTGCCCCCACTGGGGCGGACTCCCTCAGCGGAGCCCCAGCGTCATGCGGTGGATTTTGTAGAGGCCGGGGAGGACTTCTGCTCCTGGGAACTAGCTGTGGTTGGCAGCTTTTTTCCTCTGCCCTTACCTCTGGCAAGAAAGGACGATCCTCGTAATCTCTTGTTTTTATTTGACCGAAAGGACTGCATTTGACAATGTGGCGCTTTCTTCGGCTGTGAGGGAATATAAGGCAAAAATAAGAATATACTCACCGGTAATTTTATTTCTCGTAGTCCGTAGTGGATGCTGGGAACTCCGTAAGGACCATGGGGAATAGCGGGCTCCGAAGGAGACTGGGCACTCTAAGAAAGAATTAGGACTACCTGGTGTGCACTGGCTCCTCCCTCTATGCCCCTCCTCCAGACCTCAGTTAGGGAAACTGTGCCCGGAAGAGCTGACACAATAAGGAAAGGATTTGGAATCCCGGGTTAGACTCATACCAGCCACACCAATCACACCGTACAACTCGTGATACTATACCCAGTGAACAGTATGAACAACAACTGAGCCTCTCGAATAGATGGCTCCAAACAATAACCCTTTAGTTAGGCAATAACTATATACAAGTATTGCAGAAAATCCGCACTTGGGATGGGCGCCCAGCATCCACTACGGACTACGAGAAATAGAATTACCGGTGAGTAAATTCTTATTTTCTCTGACGTCCTAGTGGATGCTGGGAACTCCGTAAGGACCATGGGGATTATACCAAAGCTCCCAAACGGGCGGGAGAGTGCGGATGACTCTGCAGCACCGAATGAGCAAACTCAAGGTCCTCCTCAGCCAGGGTATCAAACTTGTAGAATTTTGCAAACGTGTTTGAACCCGACCAAGTAGCAGCTCGGCAAAGTTGTAAAGCCGAGACCCCTCGGGCAGCCGCCCAAGAAGAGCCCACCTTCCTCGTGGAATGGGCTTTTACAGATTTAGGCTGCGGCAGTCCAGCCGCCGAATGTGCAAGTTGAATCGTGCTACAGATCCAGCGAGCAATAGTCTGCTTTGAAGCAGGAGCACCCAGCTTGTTGGGTGCATACAGGATAAATAGCGAGTCAGTTTTTCTGACTCTAGCCGTCCTGGAAACATATATTTTCAGGGCCCTGACTACGTCCAGCAACCTGGAATCCTCCAAGTCCCGAGTAGCCGCAGGCACCACAATAGGTTGGTTCACATGAAAAGCTGATACCACCTTAGGAAGGAATTGGGAACGAGTCCTCAATTCCGCCCTATCCATATGAAAATTCAGATAAGGGCTTTTACATGACAAAGCCGCCAATTCTGATACACGCCTGGCCGACGCCAAGGCCAACAGCATGACCACCTTCCACGTGAGGAACTTTATCTCCACGGTTTTAAGTGGCTCAAACCAATGCGACTTTAGGAAATCCAACACCACGTTGAGATCCCAAGGTGCCACTGGGGGCACAAAAAGGGGGCTGAATATGCAGCACTCCCTTTACAAAAGTCTGAACTTCAGGCAGTGAAGCCAGTTCTTTTTGGAAGAAAATCGACAGAGCCGAAATCTGGACCTTAATGGAACCCAATTTTAGGCCCATAGTCACCCCTGACTGTAGGAAGTGCAGAAATCGACCTAGCTGAAATTCCTCCGTTGGGGCCTTCCTGGCCTCACACCAAGCAACATATTTCCGCCATATGCGGTAATAATGTTTTGCGGTCACATCTTTCCTAGCTTTAATCAGTGTAGGAATTACTTCCTCCGGAATGCCCTTTTCTTTTAGGATCCGGTGTTCAACCGCCATGCCGTCAAACGCAGCCGCGGTAAGTCTTGGTACAGACAGGGCCCCTGCTGCAGCAGGTCCTGTCTGAGCGGCAGAGGCCATGGGTCCTCTGAGATCATTTCTTGAAGTTCTGGGTACCAAGCTCTTCTTGGCCAATCCGGAACCACGAGTATAGTTCTTACTCCTCTCCTTTCTATTATTCTCAGTACCTTGGGTATGAGAGGCAGAGGAGGGAACACATAAACCGACTGGTACACCCACGGTGTCACTAGAGCGTCCACAGCTATCGCCTGAGGGTCCCTTGACCTGGTGCAATATCTTTTTAGTTTTTTGTTGAGGCGGGACGCCATCATGTCCACCTGTGGCCTTTCCCAACGGTTTACAATCTTTTTGAAGACTTCTGGATGAAGTCCCCACTCTCCCGGGTGGAGGTCGTGTCTGCTGAGGAAGTCTGCTTCCCAGTTGTCCACTCCCGGAATGAACACTGCTGACAGTGCTATCACGTGATTTTCCGCCCATCGGAGAATCCTTGTGGCTTCTGCCATCGCCAACCTGCTTCTTGTGCCGCCCTGTCGGTTTACATGGGCTACCGCCGTGATCTTGTCTGACTGGATCAGCACCGGCTGGTGTTGGAGCAGGGGTCTTGCCTGACTTAGGGCATTGTAAATGGCCCTTAGTTCCAGAATATTTATGTGTAGGGAAGTCTCCTGGCTTGACCATAGTCCTTGGAAGTTTCTTCCCTGTGTGACTGCCCCCCAGCCTCGAAGGCTGGCATCCGTGGTCACCAGGACCCAGTCCTGTATGCCAAATCTGCGGCCCTCTAGAAGATGAGCACTCTGCAGCCACCACAGCAGAGACACCCTGGTCCTTGGAGACAGGGTTATCAACCGATGCATCTGAAGATGCTATCCGGACCACTTGTCCAACAGATCCCACTGAAAGATCCTTTCATGGAACATGCCAAATGGAATTGCTTCGTAGGAAGTTACCATCTTTCCCAGGACTCGCGTGCAGTGATGCACCGACACCTGTTTTGGTTTCAGGAGGTCTCTGACTAGAGATGACAACTCCTTGGCTTTCTCCTCCGGGAGAAACACTTTTTTCTGTTCTCTGTCCAGAACCATCCCCAGGAACAGTAGGCGCGTTGTAGGAACCAGCTGCGACTTTGGAATATTCAGAATCCAGCCGTGCTGTTGTAGCACTTCCCGAGATAGTGCTACGCCGACCAACAACTGCTCCCTGGACCTCGCCTTTATAAGGAGATCGTCCAAGTATGGGATAATTAAAACTCCCTTTTTCCGAAGGAGTATCATCATTTCGGCCATTACCTTGGTAAATACCCTCGGTGCCGTGGACAGACCAAACGGCAACGTCTGGAATTGGTAATGACAGTCCTGTACCACAAATCTGAGGTACTCCTGGTGAGGAGGGTAAATGGGGACATGCAGGTAAGCATCCTTGATGTCCAGTGATACCATGTAATCCCCTTCGTCCAGGCTTGCAATAACCGCCCTGAGCGATTCCATTTTGAACTTGAACCTTCTTATATAAGTGTTCAAGGATTTCAAATTTAAAATGGGTCTCACCGAACCGTCCGGTTTCGGTACCACAAACATTGTGGAATAGTAACCCCGTCCTTGTTGAAGGAGGGGTACCTTGATTATCACCTGCTGAGAATACAGCTTGTGAATCGCCTCCAGCACTGCTTCCCTGTCTGGGGGAGCTGTTGGCAAGGCTGATTTGAGGAAACGGCGAGGGGGAGACGTCTCGAATTCCAGCTTGTACCCCTGAGATACCACTTGTAGAATCCAGGGATCCACCCGTGAGCGAGCCCACTGGTCGCTGAAGTTCCGGAGACGGGCCCCCACCGCACCTGGCTCCGCCTGTGGAGCCCCAGCGTCATGCGGTGGACTTAGAGGAAGCGGGAGAGGACTTTTGTTCTTGGGAAGTGGCTGTATGGTGCAGCTTTTTCCCTCTATCTCTGCCTCTGGGCAGAAAGGACGCGCCTTTAACCCGCTTGCCTTTCTGGGGCTGAAAGGACTGTTCCTGATAATACGGTGCTTTCTTTGGCTGTGAGGGAACATGGGGTAAAAATGTCGACTTCCCAGCTGTTGCTGTGGAAACGAGGTCCGAGAGACCGTCCCCAAACAATTCCTCACCTTTGTAAGGCAAAACCTCCATGTGCCTTTTAGAATCTGCATCACCTGTCCACTGCCGAGTCCACAATCCTCTCCTGGCAGAAATGGACATTGCATTAATTCTAGATGCCAGCCGGCAAATATCCCTCTGTGCATCTCTCATGTATAAGACTGCGTCTTTAATATGCTCTATGGTTAGCAATATAGTGGCCCTGTCGAGGGTATCAGTGTTATCAGACAGGGAATCTGACCACGCAGCAGCAGCACTGCACATCCATGCTGAAGCAATAGCCGGTCTCAGTATAATACCTGAGTGTGTATATACAGACTTCAGGATAGCCTCCTGCTTTCTATCCGCAGGCTCCTTTAAGGCGGCCGTATCCTGAGACGGTAGTGCCACCTTCTTTGACAAGCGTGTGAGCGCTTTATCCACCCTAGGGGATGTCTCCCAACGTATCCTGTCCTCTGGCGGGAAAGGGTACGCCATTAGCAACTTTTTAGAAATCACTCATTTCTTATCGGGGGAAGCCCACGCTTCTTCACACACTTCATTCAACTCATCAGATGGGGAAAAAACTAGAGATGAGCGGGTTCGGTTTCTCTGAATCCGAACCCGCACGAACTTCATGTTTTTTTCACGGGTCCGAGCAGACTCGGATCCTCCCGCCTTGCTCGGTTAACCCGAGCGCGCCCGAACGTCATCATGACGCTGTCGGATTCTCGCGAGACTCGGATTCTATATAAGGAGCCGCGCGTCGCCGCCATTTTCACACGTGCATTGAGATTGATAGGGAGAGGACGTGGCTGGCGTCCTCTCCATTTAGATTAGGGTTGAGAGAGAGAGAGAGAGATTGACCTGAGGCTGTGATACTGTAGAAGAGAGTGCAGAGTTTAGTGACTGACGACCACAGTGACCACCAGACAGTGCAGTTGTTTGTTTTATTTAATATATCCGTTCTCTGCCTGAAAAAAACGATACACACAGTGACTCAGTCACATACCATATCTGTGTGCACTGCTCAGCCCAGTGTGCTGCATCAATGTATATATATATCTGACTGTGCTCAGCTCACACAGCTTATAATTGTGGGGGAGACTGGGGAGCACTGCAGTGCCAGTTATAGGTTATAGCAGGAGCCAGGAGTACATAATATTATATTAAAATTAAACAGTGCACACTTTTGCTGCAGGAGTGCCACTGCCAGTGTGACTAGTAACCAGTGACCTGACCACCAGTATATATAATATTAGTAGTATACTATCTCTTTATCAACCAGTCTATATTAGCAGCAGACACAGTACAGTGCGGTAGTTCACGGCTGTGGCTACCTCTGTGTCGGCACTCGGCAGCCCGTCCATAATTGTATATACCACCTAACCGTGGTTTTTTTTTCTTTCTTTATAGTCATACTAGTTACGAGTATACTATCTCTTTATCAACCAGTCTATATTAGCAGCAGACACAGTACAGTGCGGTAGTTCACGGCTGTGGCTACCTCTGTGTCGGCACTCGGCAGCCCGTCCATAATTGTATATACCACCTAACCGTGGTTTTTTTTTCTTTCTTTATACATACATACTAGTTACGAGTATACTATCTCTTTATCAACCAGTCTATATTAGCAGCAGACACAGTACAGTGCGGTAGTTCACGGCTGTGGCTACCTCTGTGTCGGCACTCGGCAGCCCGTCCATAATTGTATATACCACCTAACCGTGGTTTTTTTTTCTTTCTTTATACATACATACTAGTTACGAGTATACTATCTCTTTATCAACCAGTCTATATATTAGCAGCAGACACAGTACAGTGCGGTAGTTCACGGCTGTGGCTACCTCTGTGTCGGCACTCGGCAGCCCGTCCATAATTGTATATACCACCTAACCGTGGTTTTTTTTTCTTTCTTTATACATACATACTAGTTACGAGTATACTATCTCTTTATCAACCAGTCTATATATTAGCAGCAGACACAGTACAGTGCGGTAGTTCACGGCTGTGGCTACCTCTGTGTCGGCACTCGGCAGCCCGTCCATAATTGTATATACCACCTAACCGTGGTTTTTTTTTCTTTCTTTATACATACATACTAGTTACGAGTATACTATCTCTTTATCAACCAGTCTATATTAGCAGCAGACACAGTACAGTGCGGTAGTTCACGGCTGTGGCTACCTCTGTGTCGGCACTCGGCAGCCCGTCCATAATTGTATATACCACCTAACCGTGGTTTTTTTTTCTTTCTTTATACATACATACTAGTTAAGAGTATACTATCTCTTTATCAACCAGTCTATATATTAGCAGCAGACACAGTACAGTGCGGTAGTTCACGGCTGTGGCTACCTCTGTGTCGGCACTCGGCAGCCCGTCCATAATTGTATATACCACCTAACCGTGGTTTTTTTTTCTTTCTTTATACATACATACTAGTTACGAGTATACTATCTCTTTATCAACAAGTCTATATATTAGCAGCAGACACAGTACAGTGCGGCAGTTCACGGCTGTGGCTACCTCTGTGTCGGCACTCGGCAGCCCGTCCATAATTGTATATACCACCTAACCGTGGTTTTTTCTTCTTTCTTTATACATACATACTAGTTACGAGTATACTATCTCTTTATCAACCAGTCTATATTAGCAGCAGACACAGTACAGTGCGGTAGTTCACGGCTGTGGCTACCTCTGTGTCGGCACTCGGCAGCCCGTCCATAATTGTATATACCACCTAACCGTGGTTTTTTTTTCTTTCTTTATACATACATACTAGTTACGAGTATACTATCTCTTTATCAACCAGTCTATATATTAGCAGCAGACACAGTACAGTGCGGTAGTTCACGGCTGTGGCTACCTCTGTGTCGGCACTCGGCAGCCCGTCCATAATTGTATATACCACCTAACCGTGGTTTTTTTTTCTTTCTTTATAGTCATACTAGTTACGAGTATACTATCTCTTTATCAACCAGTCTATATTAGCAGCAGACACAGTACAGTGCGGTAGTTCACGGCTGTGGCTACCTCTGTGTCGGCACTCGGCAGCCCGTCCATAATTGTATATACCACCTAACCGTGGTTTTTTTTTCTTTCTTTATACATACATACTAGTTACGAGTATACTATCTCTTTATCAACCAGTCTATATTAGCAGCAGACACAGTACAGTGCGGTAGTTCACGGCTGTGGCTACCTCTGTGTCGGCACTCGGCAGCCCGTCCATAATTGTATATACCACCTAACCGTGTTTTTTTTTTCTTTCTTTATACATACATACTAGTTACGAGTA
Organism: Pseudophryne corroboree; assembly: GCF_028390025.1. Lineage (NCBI taxonomy): Eukaryota > Metazoa > Chordata > Amphibia > Anura > Myobatrachidae > Pseudophryne > Pseudophryne corroboree. Next base: position 128,178,252 of record NC_086450.1, read on the forward strand.
TACTATCTCTTTATCAACCAGTCTATATATTAGCAGCAGACACAGTACAGTGCGGTAGTTCACGGCTGTGGCTACCTCTGTGTCGGCACTCGGCAGCCCGTCCATAATTGTATATACCACCTAACCGTGGTTTTTTTTTCTTCTTTATACATACATACTACTACGACATCTCTTTATCAACCAGTCTATATTAGCAGCAGACACAGTACAGTACGGTAGTTCACGGCTGTGGCTACCTCTGTGTCTGCACTCGGCAGGCAGTCCGTCCATAATTGTATACCACCTAACCGTGGTTTTTTTTTCTTTCTTCTTTATACATACATAGTTACATAGACATCTCTTTATCAACCAGTCTATATTAGCAGCAGACACAGTACAGTACGGTAGTTCACGGCTGTGGCTACCTCTGTGTCTGCACTCGGCAGGCAGTCCGTCCATAATTGTATACTACCTAACCGTGGTTTTTTTTTCTTTCTTCTTTATACATACATAGTTACATAGACATCTCTTTATCAACCAGTCTATATTAGCAACAGACACAGTACAGTACGGTAGTTCACGGCTGTGGCTACCTCTGTGTCTGCACTCGGCAGGCAGTCCATAATTGTATACTAGTATCCATCTCCATTGTTTACCTGAGGTGCCTTTTAGTTGTGCCTATTAAAATATGGAGAACAAAAATGTTGAGGTTCCAAAATTAGGGAAAGATCAAGATCCACTTCCACCTCGTGCTGAAGCTGCTGCCACTAGTCATGGCCGAGACGATGAAATGCCAGCAACGTCGTCTGCCAAGGCCGATGCCCAATGTCATAGTACAGAGCATGTCAAATCCAAAACACCAAATATCAGAAAAAAAAGGACTCCAAAACCTAAAATAAAATTGTCGGAGGAGAAGCGTAAACTTGCCAATATGCCATTTACGACACGGAGTGGCAAGGAACGGCTGAGGCCCTGGCCTATGTTCATGGCTAGTGGTTCAGCTTCACATGAGGATGGAAGCACTCAGCCTCTCGCTAGAAAAATGAAAAGACTCAAGCTGGCAAAAGCAGCACAGCAAAGAACTGTGCATTCTTCGAAATCCCAAATCCACAAGGAGAGTCCAATTGTGTCGGTTGCGATGCCTGACCTTCCCAACACTGGACGTGAAGAGCATGCGCCTTCCACCATTTGCACGCCCCCTGCAAGTGCTGGAAGGAGCACCCGCAGTCCAGTTCCTGATAGTCAGATTGAAGATGTCAGTGTTGAAGTACACCAGGATGAGGAGGATATGGGTGTTGCTGGCGCTGGGGAGGAAATTGACCAGGAGGATTCTGATGGTGAGGTGGTTTGTTTAAGTCAGGCACCCGGGGAGACACCTGTTGTCCGTGGGAGGAATATGGCCGTTGACATGCCAGGTGAAAATTAGAGATGAGCGCCTGAAATTTTTCGGGTTTTGTGTTTTGGTTTTGGGTTCGGATCCGCGGCCGTGTTTTGGGTTCGAACGCGTTTTGGCAAAACCTCACCGAATTTTTTTTGTCGGATTCGGGTGTGTTTCGGATTCGGGTGTTTTTTTCAAAAAACACTAAAAAACAGCTTAAATCATAGAATTTGGGGGTCATTTTGATCCCAAAGTATTATTAACCTCAAAAACCATAATTTACACTCATTTTCAGTCTATTCTGAATACCTCACACCTCACAATATTATTTTTAGTCCTAAAATTTGCACCGAGGTCGCTGTGTGAGTAAGATAAGCGACCCTAGTGGCCGACACAAACACCGGGCCCATCTAGGAGTGGCACTGCAGTGTCACGCAGGATGTCCCTTCCAAAAAACCCTCCCCAAACAGCACATGACGCAAAGAAAAAAAGAGGCGCAATGAGGTAGCTGTGTGAGTAAGATTAGCGACCCTAGTGGCCGACACAAACACCGGGCCCATCTAGGAGTGGCACTGCAGTGTCACGCAGGATGGCCCTTCCAAAAAACCCTCCCCAAACAGCACATGACGCAAAGAAAAAAAGAGGCGCAATGAGGTAGCTGTGTGAGTAAGATTAGCGACCCTAGTGGCCGACACAAACACCGGGCCCATCTAGGAGTGGCACTGCAGTGTCACGCAGGATGTCCCTTCCAAAAAACCCTCCCCAAACAGCACATGACGCAAAGAAAAAAAGAGGCGCAATGAGGTAGCTGACTGTGTGAGTAAGATTAGCGACCCTAGTGGCCGACACAAACACCGGGCCCATCTAGGAGTGGCACTGCAGTGTCACGCAGGATGTCCCTTCCAAAAAACCCTCCCCAATCAGCACATGATGCAAAGAAAAAGAAAAGAAAAAAGAGGTGCAAGATGGAATTGTCCTTGGGCCCTCCCACCCACCCTTATGTTGTATAAACAAAACAGGACATGCACACTTTAACCAACCCATCATTTCAGTGACAGGGTCTGCCACACGACTGTGACTGATATGACGGGTTGGTTTGGACCCCCCCCAAAAAAGAAGCAATTAATCTCTCCTTGCACAAACTGGCTCTACAGAGGCAAGATGTCCACCTCATCTTCACCCTCCGATATATCACCGTGTACATCCCCCTCCTCACAGATTATCAATTCGTCCCCACTGGAATCCACCATCTCAGCTCCCTGTGTACTTTGTGGAGGCAATTGCTGCTGGTCAATGTCTCCGCGGAGGAATTGATTATAATTCATTTTAATGAACATCATCTTCTCCACATTTTCTGGATGTAACCTCGTACGCCGATTGCTGACAAGGTGAGCGGCGGCACTAAACACTCTTTCGGAGTACACACTTGTGGGAGGGCAACTTAGGTAGAATAAAGCCAGTTTGTGCAAGGGCCTCCAAATTGCCTCTTTTTCCTGCCAGTATAAGTACGGACTGTGTGACGTGCCTACTTGGATGCGGTCACTCATATAATCCTCCACCATTCTATCAATGTTGAGAGAATCATATGCAGTGACAGTAGACGACATGTCCGTAATCGTTGTCAGGTCCTTCAGTCCGGACCAGATGTCAGCATCAGCAGTCGCTCCAGACTGCCCTGCATCACCGCCAGCGGGTGGGCTCGGAATTCTGAGCCTTTTCCTCGCACCCCCAGTTGCGGGAGAATGTGAAGGAGGAGATGTTGACAGGTCGCGTTCCGCTTGACTTGACAATTTTGTCACCAGCAGGTCTTTCAACCCCAGCAGACTTGTGTCTGCCGGAAAGAGAGATCCAAGGTAGGCTTTAAATCTAGGATCGAACACGGTGGCCAAAATGTAGTGCTCTGATTTCAACAGATTGACCACCCGTGAATCCTTGTTAAGCGAATTAAGGGCTGCATCCACAAGTCCCACATGCCTAGCGGAATCGCTCCCTTTTAGCTCCTTCTTCAATGCCTCCAGCTTCTTCTGCAAAAGCCTGATGAGGGGAATGACCTGACTCAGGCTGGCAGTGTCTGAACTGACTTCACGTGTGGCAAGTTCAAAGGGCATCAGAACCTTGCACAACGTTGAAATCATTCTCCACTGCACTTGAGACAGGTGCATTCCACCTCCTATATCGTGCTCAATTGTATAGGCTTGAATGGCCTTTTGCTGCTCCTCCAACCTCTGAAGCATATAGAGGGTTGAATTCCACCTCGTTACCACTTCTTGCTTCAGATGATGGCAGGGCAGGTTCAGTAGTTTTTGGTGGTGCTCCAGTCTTCTGTACGTGGTGCCTGTACGCCGAAAGTGTCCCGCAATTCTTCTGGCCACCGACAGCATCTCTTGCACGCCCCTGTCGTTTTTTAAAAAATTCTGCACCACCAAATTCAAGGTATGTGCAAAACATGGGACGTGCTGGAATTTGCCCATATTTAATGCACACACAATATTGCTGGCGTTGTCCGATGCCACAAATCCACAGGAGAGTCCAATTGGGGTAAGCCATTCCGCGATGATCTTCCTCAGTTGCCGTAAGAGGTTTTCAGCTGTGTGCGTATTCTGGAAAGCGGTGATACAAAGCGTAGCCTGCCTAGGAAAGAGTTGGCGTTTGCGAGATGCTGCTACTGGTGCCGCCGCTGCTGTTCTTGCGGCGGGAGTCCATACATCTACCCAGTGGGCTGTCACAGTCATATAGTCCTGACCCTGCCCTGCTCCACTTGTCCACATGTCCGTGGTTAAGTGGACATTGGGTACAACTGCATTTTTTAGGACACCGGTGAGTCTTTTTCTGACGTCCGTGTACATTCTCGGTATCGCCTGCCTAGAGAAGTGGAACCTAGATGGTATTTGGTAACGGGGGCACACTGCCTCAATAAATTGTCTAGTTCCCTGTGAACTAACGGCGGATACCGGACGCACGTCTAACACCAACATAGTTGTCAAGGCCTCAGTTATCCGCTTTGCAGTAGGATGACTGCTGTGATATTTCATCTTCCTCGCAAAGGACTGTTGAACAGTCAATTGCTTACTGGAAGTAGTACAAGTGGGCTTACGACTTCCCCTCTGGGATGACCATCGACTCCCAGCGGCAACAACAGCAGCGCCAGCAGCAGTAGGCGTTACACGCAAGGATGCATCGGAGGAATCCCAGGCAGGAGAGGACTCGTCAGAATTGCCAGTGACATGGCCTGCAGGACTATTGGCATTCCTGGGGAAGGAGGAAATTGACACTGAGGGAGTTGGTGGGGTGGTTTGCGTGAGCTTGGTTACAAGAGGAAGGGATTTACTGGTCAGTGGACTGCTTCCGCTGTCACCCAAAGTTTTTGAACTTGTCACTGACTTATTATGAATGCGCTGCAGGTGACGTATAAGGGAGGATGTTCCGAGGTGGTTAACGTCCTTACCCCTACTTATTACAGCTTGACAAAGGGAACACACGGCTTGACACCTGTTGTCCGCATTTCTGGTGAAATACCTCCACACCGAAGAGCTGATTTTTTTGGTATTTTCACCTGGCATGTCAACGGCCATATTCCTCCCACGGACAACAGGTGTCTCCCCGGGTGCCTGACTTAAACAAACCACCTCACCATCAGAATCCTCCTGGTCAATTTCCTCCCCAGCGCCAGCAACACCCATATCCTCCTCATCCTGGTGTACTTCAACACTGACATCTTCAATCTGACTATCAGGAACTGGACTGCGGGTGCTCCTTCCAGCACTTGCAGGGGGCGTGCAAATGGTGGAAGGCGCATGCTCTTCACGTCCAGTGTTGGGAAGGTCAGGCATCGCAACCGACACAATTGGACTCTCCTTGTGGATTTGGGATTTCGAAGAATGCACAGTTCTTTGCTGTGCTGCTTTTGCCAGCTTGAGTCTTTTCATTTTTCTAGCGAGAGGCTGAGTGCTTCCATCCTCATGTGAAGCTGAACCACTAGCCATGAACATAGGCCAGGGCCTCAGCCGTTCCTTGCCACTCCGTGTGGTAAATGGCATATTGGCAAGTTTACGCTTCTCCTCCGACAATTTTATTTTAGGTTTTGGAGTCCTTTTTTTTCTGATATTTGGTGTTTTGGATTTGACATGCTCTGTACTATGACATTGGGCATCGGCCTTGGCAGACGACGTTGCTGGCATTTCATCGTCTCGGCCATGACTAGTGGCAGCAGCTTCAGCACGAGGTGGAAGTGGATCTTGATCTTTCCCTAATTTTGGAACCTCAACATTTTTGTTCTCCATATTTTAATAGGCACAACTAAAAGGCACCTCAGGTAAACAATGGAGATGGATACTAGTATACAATTATGGACTGCCTGCCGACTGCAGACACAGAGGTAGCCACAGCCGTGAACTACCGTACTGTACTGTGTCTGCAGCTAATATAGACTGGTTGATAAAGAGAAGATGTCTATGTAACTATGTATGTATAAAGAAGACTGAAAAAAATCCACGGTTAGGTGGTATACAATTATGGACGGACTGCCTGCCGAGTGCAGACACAGAGGTAGCCACAGCCGTGAACTACCGTACTGTACTGTGTCTGCAGCTAATATAGACTGGTTGATAAAGAGAAGATGTCTATGTAACTATGTATGTATAAAGAAGACTGAAAAAAATCCACGGTTAGGTGGTATACAATTATGGACGGACTGCCTGCCGAGTGCAGACACAGAGGTAGCCACAGCCGTGAACTACCGTACTGTACTGTGTCTGCAGCTAATATAGACTGGTTGATAAAGAGAAGATGTCTATGTAACTATGTATGTATAAAGAAGAATGAAAAAAATCCACGGTTAGGTGGTATTACAATTATGGACGGACTGCCTGCCGAGTGCAGAGACACAGAGGTAGCCACAGCCGTGAACTACCGTACTGTGTCTGCTGCGACTGGATGATAAATGATATAAAAAATATATATATATCACTACTGCAGCCGGACAGGTATATATTATATATTATATAATGACGGACCTGCTGGACACTGTCTGTCAGCAGAATGAGTTTTATTTTTATAGAATAAAAAAAAAAAAAACACACAAGTGAAGTCACACGACGAGTGTTTAACTTTTTCAGGCAATCACAATATAAGTATACTACTAACTATACTGGTGGTCAGTGTGGTCAGGTCACTGGTCAGTCACACTGGCAGTGGCACTCCTGCAGCAAAAGTGTGCACTGTTTAATTTTAATATAATATGTACTCCTGGCTCCTGCTATAACCTATAACTGGCACTGCAGTAGTGCTCCCCAGTCTCCCCCACAATTATAAGCTGTGTGAGCTGAGCAGTCAGACAGATATATAATATATATAGATGATGCAGCACACTGGCCTGAGCCTGAGCAGTGCACACAGATATGGTATGTGACTGACTGAGTCACTGTGTGTATCGCTTTTTTCAGGCAGAGAACGGATATATTAAATAAACTGCACTGTGTGTCTGGTGGTCACTCACTATATAATATATTATGTACTCCTGGCTCCTGCTATAACCTATAACTGGCACTGCAGTAGTGCTCCCCAGTCTCCCCCACAATTATAAGCTGTGTGAGCTGAGCAGTCAGACAGATATATAATATATATAGATGATGCAGCACACTGGCCTGAGCCTGAGCAGTGCACACAGATATGGTATGTGACTGACTGAGTCACTGTGTGTATCGCTTTTTTCAGGCAGAGAACGGATATATTAAATAAACTGCACTGTGTGTCTGGTGGTCACTCACTATATAATATATTATGTACTCCTGGCTCCTGCTATAACCTATAACTGGCACTGCAGTAGTGCTCCCCAGTCTCCCCCACAATTATAAGCTGTGTGAGCTGAGCAGTCAGACAGATATATATATAATATTATATATAGATAATAGATGATGCAGCACACTGGCCTGAGCCTGAGCAGTGCACACAGATATGGTATGTGACTGACTGAGTCACTGTGTGTAACGCTTTTTTCAGGCAGAGAACGGATATATTAAATAAACTGCACTGTGTGTCTGGTGGTCACTCACTATATAATATATTATGTACTCCTGGCTCCTGCTATAACCTATAACTGGCACTGCAGTAGTGCTCCCCAGTCTCCCCCACAATTATAAGCTGTGTGAGCTGAGCAGTCAGACAGATATATATAATATTATATATAGATAATAGATGATGCAGCACACTGGCCTGAGCCTGAGCAGTGCACACAGATATGGTATGTGACTGACTGAGTCACTGTGTGTATCGCTTTTTTCAGGCAGAGAACGGATATATTAAATAAACTGCACTGTGTGTCTGGTGGTCACTCACTATATAATATATTATGTACTCCTGGCTCCTGCTATAACCTATAACTGGCACTGCAGTAGTGCTCCCCAGTCTCCCCCACAATTATAAGCTGTGTGAGCTGAGCAGTCAGACAGATATATATAATATTATATATAGATAATAGATGATGCAGCACACTGGCCTGAGCCTGAGCAGTGCACACAGATATGGTATGTGACTGAGTCACTGTGTGCTGTGTATCGCTTTTTTCAGGCAGAGAACGGATTATAAAGTAAACTGCACTGTCCTCACTAGTAAACTCTCTCCACTCAGTCTCTACACTTCTACAGTAACAGTACTCCTCCTAGTCAGCTCCAGTAAATCTCTCTCAGTCTCTTATAATCTAAATGGAGAGGACGCCAGCCACGTCCTCTCCCTATCAATCTCAATGCACGTGTGAAAATGGCGGCGACGCGCGGCTCCTTATATAGAATCCGAGTCTCGCGATAGAATCCGAGCCTCGCGAGAATCCGACAGCGTCATGATGACGTTCGGGCGCGCTCGGGTTAACCGAGCAAGGCGGGAAGATTCGAGTCGCTCGGACCCGTGAAAAAAAACATGAAGTTCTGGCGGGTTCGGATTCAGAGAAACCGAACCCGCTCATCTCTAGTGAAAATACCAAAAAAATCAGCTCTTCGGTGTGGAGGTATTTCACCAGAAATGCGGACAACAGGTGTCAAGCCGTGTGTTCCCTTTGTCAAGCTGTAATAAGTAGGGGTAAGGACGTTAACCACCTCGGAACATCCTCCCTTATACGTCACCTGCAGCGCATTCATAATAAGTCAGTGACAAGTTCAAAAACTTTGGGTGACAGCGGAAGCAGTCCACTGACCAGTAAATCCCTTCCTCTTGTAACCAAGCTCACGCAAACCACCCCACCAACTCCCTCAGTGTCAATTTCCTCCTTCCCCAGGAATGCCAATAGTCCTGCAGGCCATGTCACTGGCAATTCTGACGATTCCTCTCCTGCCTGGGATTCCTCCGATGCATCCTTGCGTGTAACGCCTGCTGCTGTTGTTGCTGCTGGGAGTCGATGGTCATCCCAGAGGGGAAGTCGTAAGCCCACTTGTACTACTTCCAGTAAGCAATTGACTGTTCAACAGTCCTTTGCGAGGAAGATGAAATATCACAGCAGTCATCCTGCTGCAAAGCGGATAACTGAGGTCTTGACAACTATGTTGGTGTTAGACGTGCGTCCGGTATCCGCCGTTAGTTCACAGGGAACTAGACAATTTATTGAGGCAGTGTGCCCCCGTTACCAAATACCATCTAGGTTCCACTTCTCTAGGCAGGCGATACCGAGAATGTACACGGACGTCAGAAAAAGACTCACCAGTGTCCTAAAAAATGCAGTTGTACCCAATGTCCACTTAACCACGGACATGTGGACAAGTGGAGCAGGGCAGGGTCAGGACTATATGACTGTGACAGCCCACTGGGTAGATGTATGGACTCCCGCCGCAAGAACAGCAGCGGCGGCACCAGTAGCAGCATCTCGCAAACGCCAACTCTTTCCTAGGCAGGCTACGCTTTGTATCACCGCTTTCCAGAATACGCACACAGCTGAAAACCTCTTACGGCAACTGAGGAAGATCATCGCGGAATGGCTTACCCCAATTGGACTCTCCTGTGGATTTGTGGCATCGGACAACGCCAGCAATATTGTGTGTGCATTAAATATGGGCAAATTCCAGCACGTCCCATGTTTTGCACATACCTTGAATTTGGTGGTGCAGAATTTTTTAAAAAACGACAGGGGCGTGCAAGAGATGCTGTCGGTGGCCAGAAGAATTGCGGGACACTTTCGGCGTACAGGCACCACGTACAGAAGACTGGAGCACCACCAAAAACTACTGAACCTGCCCTGCCATCATCTGAAGCAAGAAGTGGTAACGAGGTGGAATTCAACCCTCTATATGCTTCAGAGGTTGGAGGAGCAGCAAAAGGCCATTCAAGCCTATACAATTGAGCACGATATAGTAGGTGGAATGCACCTGTCTCAGGCGCAGTGGAGAATGATTTCAACGTTGTGCAAGGTTCTGATGCCCTTTGAACTTGCCACACGTGAAGTCAGTTCAGACACTGCCAGCCTGAGTCAGGTCATTCCCCTCATCAGGCTTTTGCAGAAGAAGCTGGAGACATTGAAGGAGGAGCTAACACGGAGCGATTCCGCTAGGCATGTGGGACTTGTGGATGGAGCCCTTAATTCGCTTAACAAGGATTCACGGGTGGTCAATCTGTTGAAATCAGAGCACTACATTTTGGCCACCGTGCTCGATCCTAGATTTAAAGCCTACCTTGGATCTCTCTTTCCGGCAGACACAAGTCTGCTGGGGTTGAAAGACCTGCTGGTGACAAAATTGTCAAGTCAAGCGGAACGCGACCTGTCAACATCTCCTCCTTCACATTCTCCCGCAACTGGGGGTGCGAGGAAAAGGCTCAGAATTCCGAGCCCACCCGCTGGCGGTGATGCAGGGCAGTCTGGAGCGACTGCTGATGCTGACATCTGGTCCGGACTGAAGGACCTGACAACGATTACGGACATGTCGTCTACTGTCACTGCATATGATTCTCTCAACATTGATAGAATGGTGGAGGATTATATGAGTGACCGCATCCAAGTAGGCACGTCACACAGTCCGTACTTATACTGGCAGGAAAAAGAGGCAATTTGGAGGCCCTTGCACAAACTGGCTTTATTCTACCTAAGTTGCCCTCCCACAAGTGTGTACTCCGAAAGAGTGTTTAGTGCCGCCGCTCACCTTGTCAGCAATCGGCGTACGAGGTTACATCCAGAAAATGTGGAGAAGATGATGTTCATTAAAATGAATTATAATCAATTCCTCCGCGGAGACATTGACCAGCAGCAATTGCCTCCACAAAGTACACAGGGAGCTGAGATGGTGGATTCCAGTGGGGACGAATTGATAATCTGTGAGGAGGGGGATGTACACGGTGATATATCGGAGGGTGATGATGAGGTGGACATCTTGCCTCTGTAGAGCCAGTTTGTGCAAGGAGAGATTAATTGCTTCTTTTTTGGGGGGGGTCCAAACCAACCCGTCATATCAGTCACAGTCGTGTGGCAGACCCTGTCACTGAAATGATGGGTTGGTTAAAGTGTGCATGTCCTGTTTTGTTTATACAACATAAGGGTGGGTGGGAGGGCCCAAGGACAATTCCATCTTGCACCTCTTTTTTCTTTTCTTTTTCTTTGCATCATGTGCTGATTGGGGAGGGTTTTTTGGAAGGGACATCCTGCGTGACACTGCAGTGCCACTCCTAAATGGGCCCGGTGTTTGTGTCGGCCACTAGGGTCGCTAATCTTACTCACACAGTCAGCTACCTCATTGCGCCTCTTTTTTTCTTTGCGTCATGTGCTGTTTGGGGAGGGTTTTTTGGAAGGGACATCCTGCGTGACACTGCAGTGCCACTCCTAGATGGGCCCGGTGTTTGTGTCGGCCACTAGGGTCGCTAATCTTACTCACACAGCTACCTCATTGCGCCTCTTTTTTTCTTTGCGTCATGTGCTGTTTGGGGAGGGTTTTTTGGAAGGGACATCCTGCGTGACACTGCAGTGCCGCTCCTAGATGGGCCCGGTGTTTGTGTCGGCCACTAGGGTCGCTAATCTTACTCACACAGCTACCTCATTGCGCCTCTTTTTTTCTTTGCGTCATGTGCTGTTTGGGGAGGGTTTTTTGGAAGGGCCATCCTGCGTGACACTGCAGTGCCACTCCTAGATGGGCCCGGTGTTTGTGTCGGCCACTAGGGTCGCTAATCTTACTCACACAGCTACCTCATTGCGCCTCTTTTTTTCTTTGCGTCATGTGCTGTTTGGGGAGGGTTTTTTGGAAGGGACATCCTGCGTGACACTGCAGTGCCACTCCTAGATGGGCCCGGTGTTTGTGTCGGCCACTAGGGTCGCTTATCTTACTCACACAGCGACCTCGGTGCAAATTTTAGGACTAAAAATAATATTGTGAGGTGTGAGGTATTCAGAATAGACTGAAAATGAGTGTAAATTATGGTTTTTGAGGTTAATAATACTCTGGGATCAAAATGACCCCCAAATTCTATGATTTAAGCTGTTTTTTAGTGTTTTTTGAAAAAAACACCCGAATCCAAAACACACCCGAATCCGACAAAAAAAATTCGGTGAGGTTTTGCCAAAACGCGTTCGAACCCAAAACACGGCCGCGGAACCGAACCCAAAACCAAAACACAAAACCCGAAAAATTTCAGGCGCTCATCTCTAGAAAAAACCACTGGTTGCTTTTTCTCCCCAAACATAATACCCTTTTTTGTGGTACCTGGGTTAATGTCAGAAATGTGCAACACATTTTTCATTGCCGTAATCATGTAACGGGTGGCTCTGTTGGAATGTACACTAGTCTCATCGTCGTCGACACTGGAGTCAGTATCCGTGTCGACATCTGTGTCAGCCATCTGAGGTAGTGGGCGTTTTTGAGCCCCTGATGGCTTTTGAGACGCCTGGGCAGGCACGGGCTGAGAAGCCGGCTGTCCCACATCTGCTATGTCGTCAAACCTTTTATGTAAGGAGTTGACACTGTCGCGTAATTCCTTCCACATATCCATCCACTCAGGTGTCGACCCCGCAGGGGGTGACATCACATTTATCTGCACTTGCTCCACATAAGCCTCCTTATCAAACATGTCGACACAGCCGTACCGACACACCGCACACACACAGGGAATGCTCTGACTGAGGACAGGACCCCACAAAGTCCTTTGGGGAGACAGAGAGAGAGTATGCCAGCACACACCACAGCGCTATATAATGCAGGGAGTTACACTACACAAGTGATTTACCCTATAGCCGCTATATATATAGTATTTGCGCCTAAATTTAGTGCTCCCCCTCTCTTTTTTACCCTATTGAGCCTGGAAACTGCAGGGGAGAGCCTGGGGAGCGTCCTTCCAGCGGAGCTGTGAGAGGAAATGGCGCCAGTGTGCTGAGGAAGATAGCCCCGCCCCTTTTTCGGCGGACTTCTCCCGCTTTTATAATAATAATGTGGCAGGGGTATTTTACACATATATAGCTTCTTAGGCTATATTATGTGTGATTAGCCACTTTAAGGTACTCTAATTGCTGCCCAGGGCGCCCCCCCCCAGCGCCCTGCACCCATCAGTGACCGGAGTACGTGGTGTGCACAGGGAGCAATGGCGCACAGCTGCAGTGCTGTGCGCTACCTTAATGAAGACCGGAGTCTTCAGCCGCCGATTTCCATGAAGATCTTCATGCTTCTGGCTCTGCAAGGGGGACGGCGGCGCGTCTCTGGGACCAGACGACCGAGGCTGGGCCTGTGTTCGATCCCTCTGGAGCTAATGGTGTCCAGTAGCCTAGAAGCCCAAGCTAGCTGCAAGCAGGTAGGTTCGCTTCTCTCCCCTAAGTCCCTCGTTGCAGTGAGTCTGTTGCCAGCAGATCTCACTGAAAATAAAAAACCTAATAAATACTTTCTTTACTAGAAGCTCAGGAGAGCCCCTAGTGTGCAACCAGCTCGAGCCGGGCACAGATTCTAACTGGGGTCTGGAGGAGGGGCATAGAGGGAGGAGCCAGTGCACACCAGGTAGTCCTAATTCTTTCTTAGAGTGCCCAGTCTCCTTCGGAGCCCGCTATTCCCCATGGTCCTTACGGAGTTCCCAGCATCCACTAGGACGTCAGAGAAAAATTTGATTTACCTGCCGTAGCTGTGGAGACCAGGTCCACGAGACCTTCCCCAAACAATTCCTCACCCTTGTAAGGTAAAACCTCCATATGCCTCTTTGAGTCGGCATCACCTGTCCATTGCCGGGTCCATAGGACTCGTCTAGCAGAAATCGACATAGCGTTGACTCTAGAACCCAGTAGGCCAATGTCTCTTTGAGCATCCCTCATATATAAGACAGCATCTTTAATATGACCCAGGGTCAATAAAATGGTATACTTATCCAGGGTATCCAATTCCGCCGATAAGGTATCTGTCCACGCTGCTACAGCGATACAAACCCAAGCCGACGCCATCGCCGGTCTGAGTAAGGTACCAGAGTGTGTGTAAATGGACTTTAAGGTAGCCTCCTGCTTGCGATCAGCAGGATCTCTGAGGGTAGCCGTATCTTGGGATGGCAGTGCTACCTTTTTGGATAAGCGTGTCAACGCTTTGTCCACCCTTGGGGAGGATTCCCACCGTATCCTGTCCTTAGCCAGGAAAGGATACGCCATAAGAATTCTTTTGGGAATCTGCAGTTTCCTGTCTGGAGATTCCCACGCCTTTTCAAATAACTCGTTCAGCTCATGAGAAGGGGTAAAGGTTACCTCAGGTTTCTTTTCCTTATACATATGTACCCTCGTGTCAGGGACAGGGGGTTCCTCTGTGATATGCAAAACATCCTTTATTGCAATAATCATATACTGAATACTTGTAGCCAATTTTGGCTGTAACTTTGCATCATCGTAGTCGACACTGGAGTCAGAATCCGTGTCGGTATTAGTGTCTACTATTTGGGATAGTGGGCGCTTTTGAGACCCCGAGGGTCCCTGCGACATAGGGGCAGGCAGGGCCTGACTCTCTGCATAATTTCTGGACTCAGCTTTGTCCAACCTTTTGTGCAATAAATTCACATTAGCACTTAAAACATTCCACATATCCACCCAGTCAGTTGTCGGTGTTGCCGACAGACACACCACATTCATTTGCTCCACCTCCTCACCAGGAAAGCCTTCTACCTCAGACATGCCGACATACACGTACCGACACACCACACACTCAGGGAATCCTCTTATCTGAAGACAGTTCCCCCACAAGGCCCTTTGGAGAGACAGAGAGAGAGTATGCCAGCACACACCCAGCGCTAATGACCCAGGAAAAAAAACACAATATGTTTACCCAGATAGCGCTGTTATAATGTATTTGCACCAAATTATGTGCCCCCCCCCCCCCCCTTCTTTAAAACCCTCTTTCACCGTGGTAAGCAGGGGAGAGTCCAGGGAGCTTCCTCTCAGCGGTGTGCGGTGGAGAAAATGGAGCTGGTGAGTGCTGAGGAACAAGCTCCGCCCCCTCTGCGGCGGACTTCGGTCCCGCTGAAAAATTAAAAAACTGGCGGGGGATCTCTTTTATATACAGTGCCCAGCCTGTATATATATTTATTGCCAGATCTGGAGGTCCTTATTGCTGCCCAGGGCGCCCCCCCTGCACCCTTACAGTGACTGCCGTGTGTGTGCTGTGTGGGAGCAATGGCGCACAGCGTTACAGCTGTGCGTTACCTCTATGAAGATCTGAAGTCTTCTGCCGCCTCTGAAATCTTCTTTCTTCACATACTCACCCGGCTTCTATCTTCCGGCTCTGCGAGGAGGACGGCGGCGCGGCTCTGGGACGAACGGCGAGGGTGAGACCTGCGTTCCATTCCCTCTGGAGCTAATGGTGTCCAGTAGCCTAAGAAACAGAGCCTAACATTAAAGTTAGTGATGTGCGCCGGACATTTTTCGGGTTTTGTGTTTTGGTTTTGGATTCGGTTCCACGGCCGTGGTTTGGATTCGGCCGCGTTTTGGCAAAACCTCCCTGAAAATTTTTTGTCGGATTTGGTTGTGTTTTGGATTCGGGTGTTTTTTTTACAAAAAACCCTCAAAAACAGCTTAAATCATAGAATTTGGGGGTCATTTTGATCCCATAGTATTATTAACCTCAATAACCATAATTTCCACTCATTTCCAGTCTATTCTGAACACCTCACAATATTATTTTTAGTCCTAAAATTTGCACAGAGGTCGCTGGATGACTAAGCTAAGCGACCGACACAAACACCTGGCCCATCTAGGAGTGGCACTGCAGTGTCAGACAGGATGGCACTTCAAAAAATAGTCCCCAAACAGCACATGATGCAAAGAAAAAAAGAGGCGCAATGAGGTAGCTGTGTGACTAAGCTAAGCGACCCAAGTGGCCGACACAAACACCTGGCCTATCTAGGAGTGGCACTGCAGTGTCAGACAGGATAGCACTTCAAAAAATAGTCCCCAAACAGCACATGATGCAAAGAAAAAAAGAGGCGCAATGAGGTAGCTGTGTGACTAAGCTAAGCGACCCAAGTGGCCAACACAAACACCTGGCCCATCTAGGAGTGGCACTGCAGTGTCAGACAGGATGGCAGATTCAAAAAATAGTCCCCAAACAGCACATGATGTAAGGAAAAAAAGAGGCGCAATGAGGTAGCTGCGTGACTAAGCTAAGCGACCCAAGTGGCCGACACAAACACCTGGCCCATCTAGGAGTGGCACTGCAGTGTCAGACAGGATGGCACTTCAAAAAATAGTCCCCAAACACCACATGATGCAAAGAAAAAAAGAGGCGCAATGAGGTAGCTGTGTGACTAAGCTAAGCGACCCAAGTGGCCGACACAAACACCTGGCCTATCTAGGAGTGGCACTGCAGTGTCAGACAGGATGGCACTTCAAAAAATAGTCCCCAAACAGCACATGATGCAAAGAAAAAAAGAGGCGCAATGAGGTAGCTGTGTGACTAAGCTAAGCGACCCAAGTGGCCAACACAAACACCTGGCCCAACTAGGAGTGGCACTGCAGTGTCAGACAGGATGGCACTTCAAAAAATAGTCCCCAAACAGCACATGATGCAAAGAAAAATGAAAGAAAAAAGAGGTGCAAGATGGAATTGTACTTGGGCCCTCCCACCCACCCTTATGTTGTATAAACAGGACATACACACTTTAACAAACCCATTTTTTCAGCGACAGGGTCTGCCACACGACTGTGACTGAAATGACTGGTTGGTTTGGGCCCCCACCAAAAAAAAAGCAATCAATCTCTCCTTGCACAAACTGGCTCTACAGAGGCAAGATGTCCACCTCCTCCTCATCCTCCGATTCCTCACCCCTTTCACTGTGTACATCCCCCTCCTCACAGATTATTAATTCGTCCCCACTGGAATCCACCATCTCAGGTCCCTGTGTACTTTCTGGAGGCAATTGCTGGTGAATGTCTCCACGGAGGAATTGATTATAATTCATTTTGATGAACATCATCTTCTCCACATTTTCTGGAAGTAACCTCGTACGCCGATTGCTGACAAGGTGAGCGGCTGCACTAAACACTCTTTCGGAGTACACACTGGAGGGAGGGCAACTTAGGTAAAATAAAGCCAGTTTGTGCAAGGGCCTCCAAATTGCCTCTTTTTCCTGCCAGTATACGTACTGACGTGCCTACTTGGATGCGGTCACTCATATAATCCTCCACCATTCTTTCAATGGTGACAGAATCATATGCAGTGACAGTAGACGACATGTCAGTAATCGTTGGCAGGTCCTTCAGTCCAGACCAGTGTCAGCACTCGCTCCAGACTGCCCTGAATCACCGCCAGCGGGTGGGCTCGGAATTCTTAGCCTTTTCCTCGCAGCACCAGTTGTGGGAGAATGTGAAGGAGCTGTTGACGGGTCACGTTCCGCTTGACTTGACAATTTTCTCACCAGCAGGTCTTTGAACCTCTGCAGACTTGTGTCTGCCGGAAAGAGAGATACAACGTAGGTTTTAAATATAGGATCGAGCACGGTGGCCAAAATGTAGTGCTCTGATTTCAACAGATTGACCACCCGTGAATCCTGGTTAAGCGAATTAAGAGCCCAACCACAAGTCCCACATGCCTAGCGGAATCGCTCTGTATTAGCTCCTCCTTCAATCTCTCCAGCTTCTTCTGCAAAAGCCTGATGAGGGGAAT
Source organism: Pseudophryne corroboree (assembly GCF_028390025.1). Lineage (NCBI taxonomy): Eukaryota > Metazoa > Chordata > Amphibia > Anura > Myobatrachidae > Pseudophryne > Pseudophryne corroboree. The sequence goes on from NC_086450.1 coordinate 128,195,679, forward strand.
GACCTGACTCAGGCTGGCAGTGTCTGAACTGACTTCACGTGTGGCAAGTTCAAAGGGTTGCAGAACCTTGCACAACGTTGAAATCATTCTCCACTGCGCTTGAGTCAGGTGCATTCCCCCTCCTTTGCCTATATCGTAGGTAGATGTATAGGCTTGAATGGCCTTTTGCTGCTCCTCCATCCTCTGAAGCATATAGAGGGTTGAATTCCACCTCGTTACCACCTCTTGCTTCAGATGATGGCAGGGCAGGTTCAGGAGTGTTTGCTGGTGCTCCAGTCTTCGGCACGCGGTGGCTGAATGCCGAAAGTGGCCCGCAATTCTTCGGGCCACAGACAGCATCTCTTGCACGCCCCTGTCATTTTTCAAATAATTCTGCACCACCAAATTCAATGTATGTGCAAAACATGGGACGTGCTGGAATTTGCCCAGATGTAATGCACGCACAATATTGGTGGCGTTGTCCGATGTCACAAATCCCCAGGAGAGTCCAATTGGGGTAAGCCATTCTGCGATGATGTTCCTCAGTTTCCGTAAGAGGTTGTCAGCTGTGTGCCTCTTATGGAAAGCGGTGATACAAAGCGTAGCCTGCCTAGAAACGAGTTGGCGTTTGCGAGATGCTGCTACTGGTGCCGCCGCTGCTGTTCTTGCTGCGGAAGGCAATACATCTACCCAGTGGGCTGTCACAGTCATATAGTCCTGAGTCTGCCCTGCTCCACTTGTCCACATGTCCGTGGTTAAGTGGACATTGGGTACAACTGCATTTTTTAGGACACTGGTGACTCTTTTTCTGACGTCTGTGTACATTTTCGGTATCGCCTGCCTAGAGAAGTGGAACCTAGATGGTATTTGGTACCGGGGACACAGTACCTCAAGCAATTCTCTAGTTCCCTGTGAATTAACGGTGGATACCGGAAACACGTTTTTCACCACCCAGGCTGCCAAGGCCTGAGTTATCCGCTTTGCAGCAGGATGACTGCTGTGATATTTCATCTTCCTCGCAAAGGACTGTTGGACAGTCAATTGCTTACTGGAAGTAGTACAAGTGGTCTTCAGACTTCCCCTCTGGGATGACGATCGACTCCCAGCAGCAACAACAGCAGGGCCAGCAGCAGTAGGCATTACACTCAAGGATGCATCGGAGGAATCCCAGGCAGGAGAGGACTCGTCAGACTTGACAGTGACATGGCCTGCAGGACTATTGGCTTTCCTGTGTAAGGAGGAAATTGACACTGAGGGAGTTGGTGGTGTGGTTTGCAGGAGCTTGGTTACAAGAGGAAGGGATTTAGTTGGCAGTGGACTGCTTCCACTGTCACCCAAAGTTTTTGAACTTGTCAATGACTTGTGATGAATGCGCTCCACGTGACGTATAAGGGAGGATGTTCCTAGGTGGCTAACGTCCTTACCCCTACTTATTACAGCTTGACAAAGGCAACACACGGCTTAACACCAGTTGTCCGCATTTCTGTTGAAATAATTCCACACCGAAGAGGTGATTTTTTTTGTAATTTGACCAGGCATGTCAATGGCCATATTCGTCCCACGGACAACAGGTGTCTCCCCGGGTGCCTGATTTAAACAAACCACCTCACCATCAGAATCCTCCTTGTCAATTTCCTCCCCAGAGCCAGCAACACCCATATCCTCATCCTGGTGTACTTCAACAGTGACATCTTCAATTTGACTATCAGGAACTGGACTGCGGGTGCTCCTTCCAGCACTTGCAGGGGGCGTGCAAATGGTGTAAGGCGCCACCTCTTCCCGTCCAGTGTTGGGAAGGTCAGGCATCGCAACCGACACAATTGGACTCTCCTTGGGGATTTGTGATTTAGAAGAACGCACAGTTCTTTGCTGTGCTTTTGCCATCTTAACTGTTTTAAGTTTTCTAGCAGGAGGATGAGTGCTTCCATCCTCATGTGAAGCTGAACCACTAGCCATGAACATAGGACAGTGCCTCAGCTGTTCCTTGCCACTCCGTGTTGTAAATGGCATATTGGCAAGTTTACGCTTCTCATCAGACGCTTTTAATTTTGATTTGTGGGTCAATTTACTGAAATTTTGTTTTTTGTATTTTACATGCTCTCTAGTATGACATTGGGAATCGGCCTTGGCAGACGACGTTGATGGCATTTTATCGTCTCGGCCATGACTAGTGGCAGCAGCTTCGGCACGAGGTGGAAGTGGATCTTGATCTTTCCCTATTTTACCCTCCACATTTTTGTTCTCCATTTTTTAATGTGTGGAATTATATGCCAGTAATATATCAATAGCAATGGCCTACTACTATATATACTGCGCACGACAACTAAAATGCACCACAGTTATGGAAGGATAGTATACTTGACGACACAGAGGTGGGTAGAGCAGTGGCCTACTGTACCGTACTGCTATATATTATATACTGGCGGTCAGCAAAATTATGCACTGCCCTCCTACTATATATATACACAGTACCACAGGGATGGATGGATAGTATACTTGACGACACAGAGGTAGGTATAGCAGTGGCCTACTGTACCGTACTGCTATATATTATATACTGGTGGTCAGCAAATTATGCACTGTCCTCCTACTATATATACACTGCACCACTTAAATGCACTACAGGGATGGATGGATAGTATACTTGACGACACAGAGGTAGGTAGAGCAGTGGCCTACTGTACCATACTGCTATATATTATATACTGGCGGTCAGCAAAATTATGCACTGTCCTCCTACTATACATACACCGCACCACTTAAATGCCCCACAGGGATGGATGGATAGTATACTTGACGACACAGAGGTAGGTAGAGCAGTGGCCTACTGTACCGTACTGCTATATATTATATACTGGTGGTCAGCAAAATTATGCACTGTCCTCCTACTATATATACACCGCACCACTTAAATGCACCACAGGTATGGATGGATAGTATACTTGACGACACAGAGGTAGGTAGAGCAGTGGACTACTGTGCCATACTGCTATACTGGTGGTCACTGGTCAGCAAAATTCTGCACTGTCCTGTCCTCCTATACTACAATGCAGCACAGATATGGAGCGTTTTTCAGTATGTAGATATTTTCAGCACACTCAGCACAGATATTTGCAAGCACACTGAGCACAGATACTTGCAGCACACTGAACACAACTGAGAGGAGCTGCACGTCCTCTCCCTATCATCTCCAATGCACGAGTGAAAATGGCGGCGACGCGCAGCTCCTTATATAGGATACGAATCTCGCGAGAATCCGAGAGCGGGATGATGACATTCGGGCGCGCTCGGGTTAACCGAGCAAGGCGGGAGGATCCGAGTCTGCCTCGGACCCGTGTAAAATGGGTGAAGTTCGGGGGGGGGTTCGGATTCCGAGGAACCGAACCCGCTCATCACTAATTAAAGTAGGTCTGTTTCTCTCCCCTCAGTCCCTCGATGCAGGGAGTCTGTTGCCAGCAGGCTCCCTGAAAATAAAAAACCTAACTAAAATACTTTCTTTCCAGGAAACTCAGGAGAGCGCCCTGTAATGCACCCAATCTCCTCTGGGCACAGTAATTAACTGAGGTCTGGAGGAGGGGCATAGAGGGAGGAGCCAGTGTACACCCATACCTAAAGTTTTTTCTTAGTGCCCATGTCTCCTGCGGAGCCCGTCTATCCCCATGGTCCTTACGGAGTCCCCAGCATCCTCTAGGACGTAAGAGAAACTGCAATTCTGTATCCGGAATCATACCCAGGAACGACAGCCGTGTCGTTGGATCCAACTCCGATTTTGGCAAATTTAGGAGCCAACAGTGTTGTTGCAGAATAGTCAGTCAAAGGGCAACATTCTTCAACAATTGTTCCTTGGACCTCGCCTTTATGAGGAGATCGTCCAAGTACGGGATAATTGTGCTTCCCTGCTTGCACAGGAGAACTATCATTTCCGCCATTACTTTGGTGAAAATCCTCGGAGCCGTGGACAGCCCAAAAGGCAACGTCTGAAATTTGTAATGACAATCCTGCTCAGCAAATCTCAGGTAAGCCTGATGTGGAGGATATATGGGGACATGTAAGTAGGCATCTTTTATGTCGACCGACATCCATAAAATCCCCCTCCTCCAGACTGGAGATCACTGCTCGTAGAGATTCCATTTTGAATTTTTTGAGAAAGAAATTGAGGGATTTTAGGTTTAGAATCAGTCTGGCTCAAACAGGCTTGAAAAAAAGCCTTCCCCCTGTTGAGCCGGGGGTATCGTGACAATCACTTGATTTTGACACAACTTTAGTATCGCAGCGCTTACTATCTCCCTTTCTGGAAGAGAAGCTGGCAAGGCCGATTTGAAAAATCGGTGAGGGGGCACGTCTTGAAACTAACTTGTACCCTTGGGTTATTATTTCCAATATCCAAGGATCCAGGTACGAGTGCACCCAGACCTGACTGAAGAGTCGGAGATGTGCCCCCACCAGTGCGGACTCCCGCAGAGGAGCCCCAGCGTCATGCGGTGGATTTGGTAGAAGCTGGAGAGGACTTCTGCTCTTGGGAACTTGCCACAGCTTGTGACCTTTTTCCCCTTCCTCTCGCAGCAAGGAAGGAGGACCCTCGTCCTTTCTTGAATTTATTGGGCCGAAAGGACTGCATCGGATAGTGGGGTGTTTTCTTCTGTTGTGCCGGAACATAAGGTAAAAATGACGACTTACCCGCGGTAGCCGTAGACACCAGGTCAGTGAGGCCGTCGCCAAACAAGACCCTACTATTAAACGGTTGAGACTCCATCGCCTTCTTAGAGTCAGCATTACATTGATGAATCCACAACGTTCTTTTCGCTGAGACTGCCATGGCATTGGCCCTTGATCCCAGAACGCCAATATCCCTCACAGCTTCTATGCTGCAGCATCCCTGATGTGACCCAGAGTGAAAAGCACACTATCCCCGTCTAAGGTATCCACCTCAGATGATAAGTTATCTGCCCTCCTTTCAATAGCGCTACTCACCCATGCCGCAGCAACAGCAGGCCTGAGTAGTGCCCCCGTAGTGACATAAATGGATTTTAGAGTATTTTCCTGCTTACGATCCGCAGGATCTTTTAGGGCTGCTGTGTCAGGGGACGGGAGAGCCACCTTTTTGGAAAGACACGATAAAGCTTTGTCTACCGTGGGGATTGACTCCCACCTGTCCCTATCCCCAGCAAGGAATGGATATGCCACCGGAATTCTCTTGGGAACATGAATCCTTTTGTCAGGATTTTCCCAAGCTTTTTCAAAAATGCGTTCAGCTCATGAGAGGAAGGAAACGTTACCTCAGGCTTCTTTCCTTTATACATAAAGACCCTAGTATCAGGAACAGCAGGGTCCTCAGTGATATGTAATACTTCTTTTATCGCCACAATCATGTACTGAATACTCTTAGCCAGTTTCGGATGTAATCTGGCATCACTATAGTCGACACTGGAATCAGAGTCCGTGTCGGTATCTGTATCAGTTATCTGGGTAAATGCACGTTTGTGACCCCGAAGGGGTCTGGGCCTGTGACAAAGCATCTTCCATGGATTTCTTCCATGTCTGTTTTTTAGACTCAGATTTATCAAATCTCTTAGCCAACTTAGTCACATTTGCGTTTAAAACACTCAACATATTCACCCAATCCTCCGTTGGCGGTACCGACACTGCCACTCTCACAGACTTGTCTGTCCCCACTCCAGCATCCTCCTGGGAAGAGCATTCAGCCTCAGACATGTCGACACACACACGTACCAACAGCCACAACCACACTGGGGCTATAGGAGACAGACCCACAATAAAGCCTACCAGAGAGAGAGTTCTGCTAGCTCACACCCAGCGCCTATCCCGGTACTGAAGGCAGCACAAGACTGCCCAGACCTGCTAGCGCTTTTAACATATAATAATAAATCACCAAATCACTAGTGCCCCCCCCCCCCCCCCCCGTTTTTCACCCTGTTACTTGCACAGCAGTGTGGAGGTTAGGGCCAGCGTCTCTGCAGCCTTCCGTGAAGAGAAAAATGGCGCTGTTTAGAGCTGTGCGGGCTAAGCACCGCCCACTACATGGAGCGCTTCAGTCCCGCTCAAAATTCTTTATACTGGCGGGGGTCCCTTAACTAGTGCCTGGGCACTGGTATGTCCTATGCCAGTGGTGTCTGAGGTCCCCCATGCTGCCCAGGGTGCCCCCCCCCCCCTGCGCCCTACAGTGCCGTGATCTGTGTGGGAACATGGCACGCTGAGCGGTACCTCAAACGAGTCTTCTGCCGTCACTGAAGTCTTCTGATCTTCTCATTCTCACCCTCTTCTGGCTATGTGAGGGGGGTGACGGCGCGGCTCCGAGAACAAGCAGCTAGGCGTACCAAGTGATCGAACCCTCTGGAGCTAATGGTGTCCAGTAGCCTAAGAAGCAGAGCCCTTGAACTTAGAAGAAGTAGGTCTGCTTCTCTCCCCTCGGTCCTACGATGCAGGGAGCCTGTTGCCAGCAGGTCTCCCTGAAAATAACAAACCTAATAAAAGTCTTTTTCTGAGAAACTCTGGAGAGCTCCTCAGTGTGCATCCAGTCTCACTGGGTACAGAATCTAACTGGAGTCTGGAGGAGGGGCATAGAGGGAGGAGCCAGTTCACACCCATTCAAAGTCTTATAGTGTGCCCATGTCTCCTGTGGATCCCGTCTATACCCCATGGTTCTTGAAGCAACCCCAGCATACTCTAGGACTCATGAGAAAATTAGATTCCTCACCCTCCTGTCACCTTATCAGGAATTTGTAGCACATCTGTGATAGCTTCAATAAGAGTTTCTATTCCCTGTGACAGAGCAGCACCCTCCCCCTCCTCCATGTCTGACCCTCAGCGTCAGACTGCAGGATATGGGCCAGCGTTCGTTTTTGTGGACAAATGGTAAGGGACTGAGACGCTTGTTTAGGGACCGAGTCTCTATTCATCAACTCATCCACAGCCTGTCTTAAGTATTGCGTCTCTCTCTCATTGCGGAGGCTTTTCCCATTTTTTCCTATCCTCCAAAGGAAAAAGAGATGAGAGCGACCTTTTAGGGATTTGAAATTTCTTATCAGGATTAACCCACGGTTCTTCAAACCGGGTATTCAATTCCTTTGACGCAGGAAAAGTGACTGAGGACTTCTTTTTAACATTAAAATAAGATTACTCACACTCCTCTGACACCTTATCAGGAATTTGCAGAACATCCCTGATAGCCTCTACGAGAGCTTGTATCCCCTGTGACAGAGTAGCATCCTCCCCCTCCCCTTCCCCCTCCAAATCCACCTCATTCTCCTCAATGTCTGACCCATCAGAGTCAGACTTCAGGATATGGGCCAGAGATCGTTTTTGCAGACAAATGGGAGGGGATTGAGACGCTGGTTTGGAAACAGTCTCTATTCATAAACTCATCCACAGTATGTCTTAAGTATTGCGCATCTTTCTCATTGCGGGATAGCTTTGTAAAAATATTTGAGATCATTCCTTTAATGGAATTAACCCATTCCAGTTCAGCCCCGCTATTCTGGGAAGGTGCACTGCCCTGAGTACCCAGTAGTGTGCCCCCTGGTGAAGAGGAACACTCCGCTGTACAAGAAACACTCTTTGCCTGACATAATGTAAATATAACAGCACACACACACACACACACACACACACACACACACACACACACACACACACACACACACACACACACACACACAGGAAAAGGATAAGCACAATTAACCCACAAAGAGCCCTTCAGGGAGAGGGGATGCGGTCAACATCCCGCTGGACGGGATCCCGGCGGTCGAAATACCGACGCCGGAATCCTGACCGCCACAATCCCAACATATTCTCCCTCCGTGGGTGTCCACGACACCCATAGAGGGAGAATATAATAGTGTGCCGAGCGTAGCGAGGCACCGTGCCCGCAGCGTGGCGAGCGAAGCGAGCCCGCAAGGGGCTGCGTTCCGCTCGCCACCCGTCGGGATTCCGGTGTCGGTATTTCGACCGCCGGGATCCCGTCCAGCGGGATTACGTACTGATCCCAGGGAGAGACAGTAATTTGGAGCCAGCCCCCACTGCACGCTTATCTCTAAAACGCCAAGCTTAGCTGGGTTGCAGCTTATAGTCGCTCCCCCCCTGCTATGACCCCCTGGTACCGCTGAGGTAATCTGGAGTCACACTGGAGGAGCAGAGCATCCCGGTCAGTCAGCGTCTATGTCCACTGCAGAGTGAAAATGGCGCTGGTGAGCTGCTGGATCATCTCATAGTAAAGCCCCGCTCCTTCAATTGCGCGCAGTCTTCCCGCTTTATTTATACTGGCTGAGGTAATCTGTTGCTTAAAATGGAGAGAAAACAGTTTTAAAGGCTGTTTTTGCCTGTGTGGTTACTGTGTACCGTGTACTGAGACGCAGCTGTGTACTGTGTCTGGAGACGCAATCTGCCACGGTTAGAAGCAGTGCGTCTTTGTACCCTCATGCCGCCATAATGGCCGGCGACCTGCTAGTCGGGACGCTGGCTTAGTACTTACCACTCTTCTGGCTGTTAGGGGTAGCGGCGTGCTGCGGGAATGTACGCTCGACGTGGTGGGGCTTGCGAATAGTTCCCTCAGGAGTTCAGTGTCTCGTCAGCGGGGAATGGGACCATTAACAATTCAAGAGGTTTGGCCGTTCCACCACCTAAGTCCCACGAAGCAGGCAGGCTGGTGCCAAGCAGCCCTGCCTGAAAATAACAAACATAAAATAAATGCAGAAAACTCTTCAGGAGCTTCCATAAGCGTGACCGGCTCCTCCGGGCACATTTTCTAAACTGAGTCTGGTAGGACGGGCATAGAGAGAGGAGGCAGCCCACACCATCAAATTCTTAAAGTGCCCATGGCTCCTAGTGGACCAGTCTATACCCCATGGTACTAAATGGAACCCAAGTATCCTCTAGGACGCAAGAGAAAATAAGATTTTAAACCTACCAGTAAATCTTTTTCTCATAGTCCATAGAGGATGCTGGGGACTCCATAAGGACCATGGGGATAGACGGGCTCCGCATGGGCACTTTAAGAAAGACTTTAGGTCTGGGTGTGCACTGGCTCCTCCCTCTATGCCCCTCCTCTAGACCTCAGTTAGAGAAACTGTGCCCAGAGGAGATGGACAGTACGAGGAAAGGATTTTTGTTAATCCAAAGGCAAGATTCATACCAGCCACACCAATCACACCGTATAACTTGTGTATCAAGTTAACAGTATGAAAAAAATAACGTAGCATCAGTCCAACCTGATGGAACTATAACATAACCCTTATGTAAGCAAAACTATATACAAGTCTCGCAGAAGTAGTGCGCACTTGGGACGGGCGCCCAGCATCCTCTATGGACTACGAGAAAAAGATTTACCGGTAGGTTTAAAATCTTATTTTCTCTAACGTCCTAGAGGATGCTGGGGACTCCGTAAGGACCATGGGGATTATACCAAAGCTCCCAAACGGGCGGGAGAGTGCGGATGACTCTGCAGCACCGATTGAGCAAACAGGAGGTCCTCCTCAGCCAGGGTATCAAACTTATAGAACTTTGCAAAGGTGTTTGACCCCGACCAAGTAGCCGCTCGGCACAGCTGTAGTGCCGAGACCCCTCGGGCAGCCGCCCAAGACGAGCCCACCTTCCTAGTGGAATGGGCCTTTACCGATTTTGGTAATGGCAATCCTGCCGTAGAATGCGCCCGCTGAATCGTGTTACAGATCCAGCGAGCAATAGTCTGCTTTGAAGCAGGGCCGCCAACCTTGTTGGCTGCATACAGGACAAACAGTGCTTCTGTTTTTCTGATCCTAGCCGTTCTGGCCACGTAAATTTTCAAAGCCCTGACCACATCCAGGGACTCGGAATCCTCCAAGTCACGTGTAGCCACAGGCACGACAATAGGTTGGTTCATATGAAAGGATGAGACCACCTTAGGTAGGAATTGAGGCCGGCCCTGCAATTCTGCTCTATCCATATGTAAAACCAGATAGGGGCTTTTATGTGATAAAGCCGCCAATTCCGAAACTCGCCTAGCCGAGCCAAGGCTAACAACATGACCACCTTCCAAGTGAGATATTTCAACTCCACTGTTTTAAGTGGTTCAAACCAATGTGACTTAAGGAAACTTAACACCACGTTAAGGTCCCAAGGCACCACCGGAGGTACAAAAGGAGGCTGAATATGCAGTACTCCCTTCACACAAGTCTGTACTTCAGGTAAAGAGGCCAATTCCTTTTGAAAGAAAATGGATAAGGCCGAAATCTGAACTTTAATGGAGCCTAATTTTAGGCCAAAATTCACTCGTTTGTAGGAAGTGAAGAAAACGGCCTAGATGGAATTCTTCCGTAGGAGCATTCCTGGCCTCACACCAAGAAACATATTTACGCCATATTCGGTGATAATGTTTAGATGTCACGTCCTTCCTAGCCTTTATCAGCGTAGGAATGACCTCATCCGGAATTCCTTTATCCGCTAGGATCCGGCGTTCAACCGCCATGCCGTCAAACGCAGCCACGGTAAGTCTTGGAACAGACATGGCCCCTGTTGTAACAGGTCCTGTCGTAGAGGAAGAGGCCACGGATCTTCTGTGAGCATTTCCAGCAGATCCAGATACCAGGTCCTTCTTGGCCAATCTGGAACAATGAGGATTGTTCTCACTCCCCTTTTTCTTATTATTCTCAATACCTTGGGTATGAGAGGAAGAGGAGGAATCACATAGACCGACTGGAACACCCACGGTGTCACTAGGGCGTCTACTGCTACCGCCTGAGGATCTTTTGATCTAGCGCAATACCTCTGTAGTTTTTTGTTGAGATGGGATGCCATCATGTCTATCTGGGGCAGTCCCCACTGACTTGCAATCTGTGCGAAGACTTCCCGATGAAGTTCCCACTCTCCTGGAAGAAGGTTGTGTCTGCTGAGGAAGTCTGCTTCCCAGTTGTCCACTCCCGGAATGAACACAGCTGACAGTGCGCTTACATGATTTTTCGCCCAGCGAAGAATCTTGGTGGCTTCCGCCATTGCCACCCTGCTCCTTGTGCCGCCTTGGCGGTTTACATGAGCCACTGCGGTGATGTTGTCTGACTGGATCAGAACTGGTTGGTCGCGAAGTAAGTTCTCCGCCTGACGTAGGGCGTTGTATATGGCCCTCAGTTCCAGGATGTTGATGTGAAGACAAGTCTCTTGACTTGTCCAGAGTTCTTGGAAGTTTCTACCCCTTGTGACTGCTCCCCACCCTCGGAGGCTCGCGTCCGTGGTCACCAGGATCCAATCCTGAATGCCGAACCTGCGTCCTTCCAAAAGGTGAGCACTCTGCAGCCACCACAGGAGAGATACCCTGGCCCTGGGGGACAGGGTGATCCGCTGATGAATTTGTAGATGTGATCCGGACCACTTGTCCAATAGGTCCCATTGGAAAGTCCTTGCATGGAACCTGCCGAAGGGAATGGCCTCGTATGTTGCCACCATTTTTCCCAGGACTTGAGTGCAATGATGCACAGACACTTGTTTTGGCTTCAATAGGTTCTTGACTAGAATCCTGAGTTCCTAAGCCTTTTCTATCGGGAGAAAAACCTTTTTCTGGTCTGTGTCCAGAACCATGCCCAAGAAGCTCAGACGAGTCGTAGGAACCAGCTGCGACTTCGGGATATTGAGAATCCAGCCGTGTTGCTGTAACACCTTCACTGAAAGTGACACACTGTTCAGTAACTTCTCTCGTGATCTCGCTTTTATGAGGAGATCGTCCAAGTACGGGATAATTGTGACACCCTGCTTGCGCAGGAGCACCATCATTTCCGCCATTACCTTTGTGAAAATCCTCGGGGCCGTGGAAAGCCCAAACGGCAACGTCTGAAATTGGTAATGACAATCCTGTACCGCAAATCTCAGGTAGGCCTGATGAGGTGGATATATGGGAACATGAAGGTATGCATCCTTTATGTCCAGGGATACCATAAAATCCCCCCCTTCCAGGCTGGCGATGACCGCTCTGAGCGATTCCATTTTGAACTTGAACCGTTTTAAGTATAGGTTCAGGGATTTTAAATTCAATATGGGTCTGACCGAACCGTCCGGTTTCGGAATTACAAACCGGGTGCAGTAGTATCTCTTCCCTCTCTGAAGTAGGGGAACTTCGACCACCACTTGTTGAAGACACAATTTGTGAATAGCATTTAACACTATCTCCCTTTCCAGGGGAGAAGTCGGTAGAGCCGATTTGAAAAACCGTCGAGGAGGCACCTCTTCGAATTCCAGCTTGTATCCCTGAGAAACAATTTCTATTGCCCAGGGATCTACCTGTGAGTGAACCCAGATTTGGCTGAGAAGTCGAAGATGTGTCCCCACTGGGGCGGACTCCCCCAGCGGAGCCCCAGCGTCATGCGGTGGATTTTGCAGAGGCCGGGGAGGATTTCTGTTCCTGGGAACTAGCTGTGCAGCTTTTTACCTCTGCCCTTACCTCTGGCAAGAAAGGACGATCCACGCACTCTTTTGCTTTTATTTGAACGAAAGGACTGCATTTGATAATGTGGCGCTTTCTTAGGTTGTGAGGGAACATAAGGCAAAAAATTCGATTTAATGTGGAGACCAGGTCCGAGAGACCTTCCCCAAACAATTCCTCCCCCTTGCAAGGTAAAACCTCCATATGTCTTTTTGAGTCGGCATCACCTGTCCACTGCCGGGTCCAGAGGACTCGTCTAGCAGAGATTGACATAGCGTTTATTCTGGAACCCAGTAAACTAATGTCTCTTTGAGCATCCCTCATATATAAAAGACAGCATCCTTTATATGGCCTAGGGTCAATAAAATGGTATCCTTATCTAGGGTTTCAATCTCCGCCGATAAGGAATCTGTCCATGCTGCAACCGCGCTACAAACCCAGGCTGACGCAATTGCCGGTCTGAGTAATGTACCAGAATGTGTGTAAATGGATTTCAAGGTAATCTCCTGCTTGCGGTCTGCAGGATCCTTGAGGGTAGCCGTATCTTGTGATGGCAGCGCTATCTTTTTTGACAAGCATGTCAACGCTTTGTCCACCTTAGGGGATGATTCCCACCGTACCCTGTCCGTTGGCGGGAAAGGATACGCCATAAGAATCCTTTTGGGAATCTGCAGTTTTTTGTCTAGAGATTCCCAAGCTTTTTCACATAATTCGTTCAACTCATGTGAGGAGGGAAAAGTTACCTCGGGCTTTTTCCCCTTATACATGTGTACCCTCGTGTCAGGGACAGGGGGTTCCTCTGTGATATGCAACACTTCTTTTATTGCAATAATCATATATCTAATACATTTAGCCACTTTCGGCTGTAACTTTACATCATCGTAATCGACACTGGAGTCCGAATCCGTGTCGGTATCAGTGTCTGCTATTTGGGATAGTGGGCGCTTCTGAGACCCTGAAGGTCCCGGCGACATAGGGACAGACACGGGTTCACTCCCTAACTGTTCCTTAGCCTCAGCTTTGTCTGATCTCTTGTGCAATAAGTTCACACTAGCACTTAAAACATTCCACATATCCACCCAGTCAGGTGTCGGCACCGCCGACAGAGACCTCACATTCATATGCTCCCCCTCCTCTCTAGGTGAGCCTTCTACCTCAGACATATCAACACACGCGTACCGACACACCACACACACAGGGAACCTCTTATCTGAAGACAGTTTCCCCCACCAGGCCCTTTGGAGAGAGAGAGAGAGAGCATGCCAGCACACACCCCAGCGCTGTATGACCCAGGACAAAAACACAATAATATTATGTTTACCCAGATAGCGCTGTTTACATATACAATATGCGCCAATTTTGTGCCCCCCCTCCTCTTTAAAACCCTCTGTCTACCGTGGTATAAGCAGGAGAGAGTCCAGGGAGCTTCCTCTCAGCGGTGCTGTGGAGAAAAAATAAGATTTTACTTACCAGTAAATCTATTTCTCGTAGTCCGTAGTGGATGCTGGGGACTCCGCAAGGACCATGGGGAATAGATGAGCTCCGCAGGAGACATGGGCACTTTAAGAAAGAATTTAGATTCTGGTGTGCTCTGGCTCCTCCCTCTATGTCCCTCCTCCAGACCTCAGTTAGAGAAACTGTGCCCGGAAGAGCGGATAGTACAAGGAAAGGATTTTGATAATCCAAGGCAAGATACATACCAGCCACACCATATAACTTGTGATAAACTTACCCAGTTAACAGTATGAACAACAACAGAGCATCAGTTCAACCATGATGCAACCATAACATAATCCTTATTTAAGCAATAACTATATACAAGCATTGTAGAAGAAGTCCGCACTTAGGACAGGCGCCCAGCATCCACTACGGACTACGAGAAATAGATTTACCAGTAAGTAAAATCTTATTTTCTCTAACGTCCTAGTGGATGCTGGGGACTCCGTAAGGACCATGGGGATTATACCAAAGCTCCCAAACGGGCGGGAGAGTGCGGCTGACTCTGCAGCACCGATTGAGCAAACACAAGGTCCTCCTCAGCCAGGGTATCAAACTTATAGAACTTTGCAAAAGTGTTTGAACCTGACCAAGTAGCCGCTCGGCACAGCTGTAATGCCGAGACCCCTCGGGCAGCCGCCCAAGAAGAGCCCACCTTCCTAGTGGAATGGGCCTTAACTGATTTTGGCAGCGGCAATCCAGCCGCAGAATGAGCCTGCTGAATCGTGTTACTGATCCAGCGAGCAATAGTTTGCTTTGAAGCAGGAGCACCAAGCTTGTTGGAAGCATACAGGATAAACAAAGACTCTGTTTTCCTGACCCTAGCCGTTCTGGCTACATAAACCTTCAAAGCCCTGACCGCATCAAGCAACTCGGAATCCTCCAAGTCAGTAGTAGCCACAGGCACCACAATAGGTTGGTTTATATGAAAAGATGAAAACACTTTCGACAGGAATTGTGGACGGGTCCTCAATTCTGCTCTATCTGCATGGAAAACCAGATAGGGGCTTTTATGTGACAAAGCCGCCAATTCTGACACACACCTAGCCGAAGCTAGTAGCATGACCACCTTCCACGTGAGATATTTCAATTCCACCGTTTTGAGTGGTTCAAACCAGTGGGATTTCAGGAAACTCAACACCACGTTAAGATCCCAAGGTGCCACTGGAGGCACAAAAAGGGGGCTGAATATGCAGCACTCCCTTTACAAACGTCTGAACTTCAGGTAGAGAAGCCAGCTCTTTTTGAAAGAAAATGGATAGGGCCGAAATCTGGACCTTAATGGAACCCAATTTAAGGCCCAAAGTCACTTCTGACTATAGGAAGTGAAGGAAACGGCCCAGCTGGAATTCCTACGTAGGGGCATTCCTGGCCTCACACCAAGCAACATATTTTCGCTATATACGGTGATAATGTTGAGCGGTCACGTCCTTCCTAGCCTTTATCAGCGTAGGAATGACCTCATTCGGAATGCCTTTCTCTGCTAGGATCCGGCGTTCAACCGCCATGCCGTCAAACGCAGCCGCGGTAAGTCTTGGAACAGACAGGGCCCCTGTTGCAACAAGTCCTGTCTTAGAGACAGAGGCCACGGTTCCTCTGTAAGCATTTCTTGCAGATCTGGATACCAAGTCCTTCTTGGCCAATCCGGAACAATGAGAATTGTTCTCACTCCTCTTTTTCTTATAATTCTCAGCACCTTGTGTATGAGAGGAAGAGGAGGAAATACATAGACCGACTGGAACACCCACGGTGTCACCAGTGCGTCCACAGCTATCGCCTGAGGATCTCTTGACCTGGCGCAATACCTCTGTAGCTTTTTGTTGAGGCGGGATGCCATCATGTCCACCTGTGGCAGTTCCCACCGACTTGCAATCTGCGTGAAGACTTCTTGATGAAGGCCCCACTCTCCCGGGTGGAGGTCGTGCCTGCTGAGGAAGTCTGCTTCCCAGTTGTCCACTCCTAGGATGAACACTGCTGACAGTGCGCTTACGTGATTCTCCGCCCAGCGAAGAATTTTGGTGGCTTCCGCCATCGCCACCCTGCTCCTTGTGCCGCCTTGTCGGTTTACATGAGCCACAGCGGTGATGTTGTCTGACTGAATCAGAACCGGTTGGTCGCGAAGCAGGGTCTCCGCTTGACGTAGGGCGTTGTATATGGCCCTTAGTTCCAGGATGTTGATGTGAAGGCAAGTCTCCTGACTTGACCACAGACCTTGGAAATTTCTTCCCTGTGCGACTGCCCCCCACCCTCGGAGGCTTGCATCCGTGGTCACCAGGACCCAGTTCTGAATGCCGAATCTGCGGCCCTCGAGAAGGTGAGCACTCTGCCGCCACCACAGGAGAGACACCCTGGCCCTGGGGGATAGGGTGATTAACCGATGCATCTGAAGATGTGATCCGGACCATTCGTCCAGTAAGTCCCATTGAAAGGTCCTCGCATGGAACCTGCCGAAGGGAATGGCCTCGTATGATGCCACCATCTTTCCCAGTACTCGCCTGCAGTGATGCACCGACACCTGTTTTGGTTTTAATAGGTTTCTGACCAGTGTCATGAGTTCCTGAGCCCTCTCTATCGGGAGATAAACCCTTTTCTGGTCTGTGTCCAGAATCATGCCAAGGAAAGGCAGACGAGTCGTAGGAATCAACTGCGACTTTGGAATATTTAGAATCCAGCCGTGTTGCCGTAACACTTCCAGAGAACGTGCTACGCTGATCAGCAACTGCTCTCTTGACCTTGCTTTTATGAGGAGATCGTCCAAGTATGGGATAATTGTGACCCCTTGCTTCCGCAGGAGTACCATCATTTCCGCCATTACCTTGGTAAATATTCTCAGTGCCGTGGAGAGACCAAACGGCAACGTCTGGAATTGGTAATGACAATCCTGTACCACAAATCTGAGGTACGCCTGATGAGGTGGATAAATGGGGACATGAAGGTATGCATCCTTTATGTCCAGAGACACCATAAAATCCCCCCCTTCCAGGCTTGCGATGACCGCTCTCAGCGATTCCATCTTGAACCGGAACCTTTTCAGGTACATGTTCAGGGATTTTAAATTCAATATGGGTCTGACCGAACCATCCGGTTTCGGTACTACAAACATGGTCAAATAATAACCCCTTCCTTGTTGAAGGAGGGGAACCTTGACCACCACCTGTTGAAGATACAATTTGTGAATTGCAGTTAACACTATATTTCCCTCTCGAGGGGGGAAGCTGGCAGGGCCGATTTGAGGTATCGGTGAGGGGGCATCTCTTCGAATTCCAGCTTGTATCCCTGAGACAATATATCTATTGCCCAGGGATCCAACTGGGAGTGAACCCACTTGTGGCTGAAATTTCAGAGACGCGCCCCCACCGGGCCTAGCTCCGCCTGTGGAGCCCCAGCGTCATGCGGTGGATTTTGTGGAAGCCGGGGAGGACTTCTGTTCCTGGGAACTAGCTGTGTTGTGCAGCTTCTTTCCTCTGCCCCTGCCCCTGGCAAGAAAGGACGCACCTCGGTCTTTCTTGCTTTTCTGTGATCGAAAGGACTGCATTTGGTAATACGGTGCTTTCTTAGGTGGTGAGGAAACATATGGCAAAAAAAATAGGATTTTGGTACTTACCAGGTAAATCCTTTTCTTTGAATCCATAGGGGGCACTGGAGTACTCTTGGGGATATGGACGGCTTTAGCAAGAACAGGGCACTGAATATTTAAACTTAGAACTCTCCTCCCCTCCATATCCCAGAGTACCTCAGTGTTTTTTACTGAGCCGAACAGGAGCGATAGAGAGGTTGACAATGGAGAATTACATATAACATAACGGACAACAATAAAGTTGACACAGAACGTTACTGACAACTAAACAGTTGGCACCATAACCGATAGAACCTGAAACTGTGAACCAGTTGGTGAGAATGTGTTACCATAAGATCCCCTGAACTTACCACAAACCAGGTAAAACTGCTCTGGGTAGGCGTCCAGTGCCCCCTATGGATTCAAAGAAAAGGATTTACCTGGTAAGTACCAAAATCCTATTTTCTTTTTCATCCACTAGGGGTCACTGGAGTACTCTTGGGACGTACCAAAGTTTCCCCCGTGGGCGGGAGAGCTGTTTGGCACCTGTAACACTAGGCGGCCAAAGCTAGAAGCTGATGCCGCAAACGTATCAAACTTGTAAAAGCGCACAAACGTGTGCACTGATGACCATGTAGCCGCACGGCAAAGCTGCGTCGTGGAAGCTCCACGACCAGCTGCCCATGAAGTTCCCACAGAACGTGTGGCATGAGCTGTTACTGATGTAGGCGGCTGTAACCTAGCATGAAGGTAAGCCCGATGTATAGTCAGTTTTATCCATCTGGATAAGGTCTGCTTAGACGCTGGCCAACCCATCTTGGCAGCATCATAGAGAACAAACAACGTATCCGTCTACGAACTGTAGACGTTCGGGATACATAAACGCGTAATGCGCATACCACATCCAAAGTTCCAGAATCTTCTGTTAACACAGGAACTACTATTGGTTGATTGATGTGAAAAGATTTCACTACCTTTGGCAAGAAAGTGGGATTCGTCCAAAGTTCCGCTCTGTCATCATGAAACACCAAATACGGTGGCTTGCATGACAAGGCACCCAAATCTGAAACACGCCTTGCCGAAGCTAAGGCTAGAAGAAAAATTGTTTTCCAAGTGAGAAACTTTATATCCACTTGCTGTAAGGGATCAAAATATGAAGACTGTAAGAAATCTAAAATCAGATTCCAGTCCCATGGCGCTGTAGGTGGAATGAATGAAGGCTGTACTCTGAGGACACCTTGTAGAAAAGTGTGTACTGATGGCAATAGAGCCAATCGTCTTCGAAAGTAATTTGACAAAGCAGATACCTGCACCTTAAGTGTACATAAACGCAGACCTCCATCTAACCCCGTCTGTAGAAATAACAAAAGACGGGATAACTGAAAGATGAAGTCGGAAACTTCCGAGCTTCACACCAACCGATATAAGCATGCCAAATTGTGTAATAATGAGCTGCCATAACTGGCTTCCTAGCTCGTAACATGGTTGGTATAACCGATTCTGGAATGCCCTCTCTTCTTCAGAGGGCGGTCTCAACAGCCACCCCGTTAAACGCTGCCGCACTAAATTGGGGTAAAGGAACGGACCCTGTCGTAACAGGTCTGGACGTCGTGGGAGCGGCCAAGGATAGTCTGCGAGTAGTCCGCGGAGATCCGAGAACCAAGCTCTCCGAGGCCAATGAGGCGCCACTAGTATGACTGTGGCGGACTCTCTTCTGATCCGTTTTAGCAACAGTGGAACAGAGGGAGCAGCGGCAACGGTGGAAACAGATACACGAGGCTGTACGGCCACGCGATTGTGAGAGCATCCACCGCCACCGCCTTTGGATCTCTAGTTCTGGACACATACTGGGGCGTTTGGTGATTGTGGCGAGATGCCATCAGGTCCACTTGAGGGTAACCCCATCTCTGGACCAACTTGTGAAACAATTCTGGATTTAACGCCCATTCTCCCGGCTGAAAATCCTGACGGCTGAGATAATCCGCCTCACAGTTGTCCAGTCCCGGAATGAACACTGCCGACAATATCACTGGTGATGCTCGGCCCAATTGAGGATTCGAGCTACTTCCCGCATTGCCATGCGGCTTCTCGTTCCTCCGTGTTCGTTGATGTACGCGACCGCCGTCGCGTTGTCTGACTGTACCTGGACAGGCTGAGACCGAAGCATGTGCACTGCTTGTCGTAGTGCATCGTAAATTGCCCGGAGTTTCAGAACAGTTATAGACAGCAATCTTTCGTGATCCACCCAGAGACCCTGGAGCTGACAATTTTGAACTACAGCTCCCCAACCTCTGAGACTCGCGTCCGTCGTTAGAATTATTCAATTCCAGGCGCCGAACCGTTTCACTGCGGTTAGATTGTGTACTTTGAGCCACCAGAGTAGAGATACCCTTGCCCGTGGCGACAACCTCACCCTGTGGTGAATCTGCAGATGCGAGCACGACCACTGTGCGAGCACATCCATTTGAAAAGGACGTGAGTGAAATCTTCCGAACTGACGCGCTTCGAAAGCCGCCACCATTGTGCCTAAGAGGCGAATGTACAAATGTACCGAGACTGTGCGTGGCTTGAGCACTAATTGTACCAGATGACGAATAATCTGTACTTTCTGATCTGGTAGGTAAATTCTTTGATTTACTGTATCGAGAATCATACCTAGGAAATGAAGTCGTTGTGACGGAATTTTATGTGATTTCCTGAAGTTGACAATCCAACCGTGCTGAACTAGTACATTGTACGTTAGCAACGCACTTTGGAGGAGCATCTGTTGAGACGGAGCTTTGATGAGCAGATCGTCCAAGTACGGAACTATTATCACTCCCAGAGATCTGAGATGAGCTATTATCACAGACATCACTTTGGTGAATACCCGAGGCGCTGACGAGAGGCCAACTGTAGAGCCTGAAACTGGTAATGGTTCTGCCATATCGCAAAACGCAAGAACCTCTGATGAGGTGGCCAAATCGGAAGGTGTAAGTACGCATCCTTGAGATCTAGCGCAATCATGAATTCCTGTGGCTCTAAACCTGCAATTACTGACCGCAGAAATCCCATCGTTAATCTGTAGTAAGTGACGTAGTGATTGTCCTTTAAGTGCAATATTGGCCTGACGGAGCCATCCGGCTTTGTTCCCCCACAAAGACTGGAACAATAACCCTGACCTTGTTGATGTACAGGGACCGGAATCAAAACTGCTGAATCCAGCAGAGACTGAATGGCAATTTGCCGACCCGCCCTCTTGTCGTCCGACAGAGGAAGTCTTGTCTTGAAAAACCGCAGTGGCGGGAGACAGCTATACTTCCTTTTAACACGAACTTGCAGATCCACCTATCTGTGGATATCTGGAACCCCTCCAAATGGAACGTCTGAAGGCGTGCTCCCACAATTGGAAATCGGAGATGGGCTTGGAGCCCGTCATGCCACTGGCTTGTTGGTGACCTTAGCGTCCTGACTGGTGTTGGCTTGTTGGAAACCACGCTGAGGTCTAAAGGATTTGAACGTCAGCCTAGAGTATTTCCGTCTAGGTACCGTTGGAGGCAATGGTAGGAAATGGCCTCAGAAATCCATTTGTCCAATTTAGGACCAACAACTTCTCGCCACCGTATTCTGTTGACCTCTGACTCCGCTTGCAAGAACGCAGCCAGAGTGCACATCCCGCTGTAACTACGATGAAAAGCGAGTAGTGAGCTGACAGCCGGCAGGAGAAGCTGTACATAGATACTGAGCAGCGTCTCAGATTATCGTCATGTAGGGAAGACTTGAGTTCTGTTATCAATACCATTAGCGCCTTAGGTACCCAAATGCCCTTCTATTTTACGGTCTGAAGGGTCTTTATAAGTTTTGACATCGACGAATCCACCAATGGCGGATTCTCCCATGTAGATGTCACTGACTGTGAAACGGGTAACTAGACTTAAATGGGCGATGGTATAGAGCCGGTTATCCGGTTTTTCTGTTTAAACTAACATGTTGTTAAGAGATTCTGAAACATACTGGAGATCTGTCGTTTACTAAATACGACTTTATTATATGTCAGAGGCTCCGTAGTCTCCATTCAAAGACTGACGCACTGACGTGATGAGATTATCAATGCTTGTGCTGTCAAAAGCTGCACTATCTGACTGCTGTTCCAATCTGCCCTCCTCACCCTTATTTAGCGCCGTGAGGGCTGGCATAGAATCTTCAGACTGCAACATAGCAGAAACCGGTAAATTATAAGACAAATTAAATTTATCCATTGTACCCAAAGTGAACTTGGACCTTTGCAAAGGCCGAGATGCCTCTGTTAGTTCTGGCGGTCTCACCAGAGACTCCGATCTTGCCGCCTGCCGCTCGTGTCGAGTGGCAGCCAATTCTGATCTCAACCCAGCCATCTACAATTGCTGAACATAGACCATGGAGTATCCGGGAATGAAACCGGCTTCCGGAGTGGAAACCTACAAAACATACTGTACACGTGGTAGATTCATGTACAGACATTGCAGTGAAACTTCTTTTTAGTCTTTGCTGGTGCCTTACTCATTATGCAGACAGACAATACAACAGACAAAGACAGACACTTGCACGACACAGTAAACTGTTACTTAAGGTGTGTAATATAGATAGAGATATATATATATATATATATATATATATATATATATATATAGCCGAAGTGCAGGTCACGTGGCCAGCCTATATGAAACCTGAACCAAAATTCCCACTAACACCCCTGCGCCTCCGGTGGAGTAGAGATGTAGTACTGGAACGTTCTGGAATCGCAAACTGGAAGAAACAGGAAGCATGGTTAAAATGGCCTCATGCCATGCTTACAGTTAAAATCACAGTACAGGGTACAATACATGTCTTTATAACCTGTACCTGACTGCAGTACAATATAGGCTTAATAGTCTATTAATATAACCTATGAAATCTGGCAGCCTGTCATGCAGCCTATTCTCCCTTGCAGCAGCGCTGCCTGTGATCAGACTTCTCCCCCCCCCCTTCCCCCTGTGCTCCCTGTAGCGCTGTGTCTCAGCGGGGAGCGGTTGCCGGGAAGCCTCCTGTATCTGACCTTGGTGTCATGCAGGGAGGTGGGGGACGCGTATGAGGAGAGCGACCGTGTGAACGGAGTTCGGCGGCTGGAGCATCGCGTAGCTGCTTCAGGCGGCGCTAGTGAGAGCGCTGTGCTGCGGCGGTTCTCCCCCTCGTAGCGGCTGGCTTTGAAGTCCGTACAGCGCGGACGGAGCGGCTGGGGCGGGCGGCTGGTATTAGCGGCAGGGGGCGGGCGGCGGTGATGAACACGGACCCCACACAGCGGGGCGGCAGCGTGCGCTGACCGCCCCGTCCCCCCCAGCATACCTTGGCTCCTGTAGAGAGGGCTGCGACGGGGCTTCTTTCTGTAAGCTCCGTCCAGCTGTAGCAGCAGGCAGTGAGCTGCGTGTGGCAGTGAGGGTGCTCTTTGTGAGGACCGACACGCCATGCGCTGCTCCGTGCAGCGGCACTATCCCGGACCCACGTTTTTAGTAGAAACTGGGAAGGGATGTGTCTTAAGTTGTAAAAATAAAATGAAAATGAAAATTCAAAAAATATTCAAAGAAAGTGTGAGAGCCCCACACAAGCCTTGTTAGTGCTGTGAGCACAGAAAAAACACTGAGGTACTCTGGGATATGGAGGGGAGGAGAGTTCTAAATTTAAATATTCAGTGCCCTGTTCTTGCTAAAGCCGTCCATATCCCTAAGAGTACTCCAGTGACCCCTAGTGGATGAAAAAGAAATTTGACTTTCCAGCAGTAGCTGTGGAGACCAGGTCCGAGAGACCCTCCCCAAACAATTCCTCACCCTTGTAAAGGTAAAACCTCCATGTGCCTTTTTGAGTCGGCATCACCTGTCCATTGCCGAGTCCACAGGACCCTTCTGGCAGAAATCGACATAGCATTTATTCTAGAACCCAGTAGACTAATGTCTCTTTGAGCATCTCTCATATATAGAACAGCATCTTTTATATGCCCCAGGGTCATTAATATAGTATCCTTGTCTAAGGTATCAAGTTCCTCAGACAGGGTGTCCGTCCATGCTGCTACAGCACTACACACCCAGGCCGACGCAATCGCTGGCCTCAGTAAGGTACCTGAATGTGTATAAATGGACTTCAGGGTACCCTCTTTCTTTCTATCCGCAGCATCTTTGAGGATAGCCGTATCCTGTGACGGCAGGGCTACCTTCTTAGATAAGCGTGTTAAAGCTTTGTCCACCCTAGGGGAGGATTCCCAGCGTAACCTGTCCGTTGGCGGGAAAGGATATGCCATAAGAATCCGTTTGGAAATCTGCAGTTTTTTTTATCTGGAGATTCCCAAGCCTTTTCACATAACTCATTTAGCTCGTGTGAAGGGGGAAAGGTCACCACCTGCCTCTTTTCCCCATACATATGAACCCTCTTGTCAGGGACTGGGGTTTCCTCTGTGATGTGCAACACATCCTTAATTGCTATAATCATATAACGGATGGATTTAGCCAATTTAGGCTGTAACTTTGCATCACCGTAATCGACACTGGAATCAGAATCCATGTCGGTATCTGTGTCAACAATTTGGGATAGTGGGCGCTTCTGAGACCCTGACAGCCTCTGCGACATAGGATCAGGCACGGGCTGAGACCCTGACTGTCCTAAGGCTTCAGATTTATCCAACCTTTTATGCAAGGAATTAACATTATCATTTAAAACCTTCCACATATCAATCCATTCAGGTGCCGTCGGCGGAGACACCACATTCATTTGCTCCCGCTCTGTTTCCACATAGCCTTCCTCGTCAAACATGTCGACACAAGCGTACCGACACCACACACACAGGGAATGCTCTTTTTGAAGACTGTTCCCCCACAAGGCCCTTTGGAGAGACAGAGAGAGTATGCCAGCACACACCCCAGCGCTATAAACCCAGGAATAACACAGTAACTTAATGTTAACCCAGTAGCTGCTGTTTATATTGATTTTTGCGCCTAATTATGTGCCCCCCCTCTCTTTTTATCCTCTTCTACCGTGTATCTGCAGGGGAGAGCCTGGGGAGCTTCCTCTCAGCGGAGCTGTGGAGAAAAAAATGGCGCTGGTGAGTGCTGAGGAAGAAGCCCCGCCCCCTCGACGGCGGGCTTCAGTCCCGCTTAAATATGTATTTTCTTGGCGGGGGCTCATACATATATACAGTGCCCAACTGTATATATGGTCACTTTTGCCAAAAAGAGGTCCAAATGCTGCCCAGGGCGCCCCTCACCCCCTGCACCCTACAGTGACCGGAGTATGTGGATGTAGTGTGGGAGCAATGGCGCACAGCTGCAGTGCTGTGCATTACCTCAGTGAAGACCGGAGTCTTCTGTCGCCGATTTCGAAGTCTTCTTGCTTCTCATGCTCACCCGGCTTCTGTCTTCCGGCTCTGCGAGGGGGACGGCGGCACGGCTCTGGGATCGGACGACGAGGGTGAGATCCTGTGTACGATCCCTCTGGAGCTAATGGTGTCCAGTAGCCTAAGAAGCAGGACCTATCTTCAGAGAGTAGGGCTGCTTCTCTCCCCTCTGTCCCACGATGCAGGGAGTCTGTTACCAGCAGAGCTCCCTGAAAATAAAAAACCTAACAAAATACTTTATCACAGCAAGCTCAGGAGAGCTCACTGAAAAGCACCCAGCTCGTCCAGGCACAGATTCAAACTGAGGTCTGGAGGAGGGACATAGAGGGAGGAGCCAGAGCACACCAGAATCTAAATTCTTTTTTAAAGTGCCCATGTCTCCTGCGGAGCCCGTCTATTCCCCATGGTCCTTACGGAGTCCCCAGCATCCACTAGGACATTAGAGAAAATGGCGCTGTGAGTGCTGAGGGAGAAGCCCCGCCTCCTCGGCGGCGGGCTTCTGTCCCGCTGAAAATCTCAAAATTTGGCGGGTGCTCTTATATATGTACAGTGCCCAGCTGTACATATACTTATTTTTGCCAAAAGAGGTCTATATGCTGCCCAGGGCGCCCCCCTGCGCCCTGCACCCTTACAGTGACTGCCGTGTGTGAGGTGTATGGGAGCAATGGCACACAGCTGCAGTGCGTTACCTCAGTGAAGATCATGAAGTCTTCTGCCGCCTCTGAAGTCTTCTTTTCTTCTCATACTCACCCGGCTTCTATCTTCCGGCTCTGCGAGGGGGACGGCGGCGCGGCTCTGGGACGGACGGCGAGGGCGAGACCTGCGTACCAATCCCTCTGGAGCTAATGGGTGTCCAGTAGCCCAAGAAGCAAAACCTTGAAACTCACAGAAGTAGGGCTGCTTCTCTCCCCTCAGTCCCTCGATGCAGGGAGTCTGTTGCCAGCAGGCTCCCTGAAAATAAAAAACCTAACAAATATACTTTGACAGGAAGCTCAGGAGAGCTCCCTGAAGTGCACCCATCTCCTCTGGGCACAGTATCAAACTGAGGTCTAGAGGAGGGGCATAGAGGGAGGAGCCAGTGCACACCCAGACCTAAAGTCTTTCTTAAAGTGCCCATGTCTCCTGCGGAGCCCGTCTATCCCCATGGTCCTTACGGAGTCCCCAGCATCCTCTAGGACGTTAGAGAAAAAATAAGATTTTACTCACCGGTAAATCTATTTCTCGTAGTTCGTAGTGGATGCTGGGTACTCCGTAAGGATCATGGGGAATAGACGGGCTCCGCAGGAGACTGGGCACTCTAAAGAAAAGATTAGGTACTATATCTGGTGTGCACTGGCTCCTCCCTCTATGCCCCTCCTCCAGACCTCAGTTAGGGAAACTGTGCCCGGAAGAGCTGACATTACTAGGAAAGGATTTGGAATCCAGGGTAAGACTCATACCAGCCACACCAATCACACCGTACAACATGTGATAATTATACCCAGTTAACAGTATGAACAACAACTGAGCCTCATTAAACTGATGGCTCAGAACAAAAAACCCTATAGTTAAGCAATAACTATATACAAGTATTGCAGAATTCCGCACTTGGGACGGGCTCCCAGCATCCACTACGGACTACGAGAAATAGATTTACCGGTGAGTAAAATCTTATTTTCTCTGACGTCCTAGTGGATGCTGGGTACTCCGTAAGGATCATGGGGATTATACCAAAGCTCCCAAACGGGCGGGAGAGTGCGGATGACTCTGCAGCACCGAATGAGCAAACTCAAGGTCCTCCTCAGCCAGGGTATCAAACTTGAAGAATTTTGCAAACGTGTTTGATCCCGACCAGGTAGCAGCTCGGCAAAGTTGTAAAGCAGAGACCCCTCGGGCAGCCGCCCAAGAAGAGCCCACCTTCCTCGTGGAATGGGCTTTGACTGATTTAGGATGCGGCGGCAGTCCAGCCGCAGAATGTGCAAGTTGAATCGTGCAACAGATCCAGCGAGCAATAGTCTGCTTAGAAGCAGGAGCACCCAGCTTGTTGGGTGCATGCAGGATAAACAGAGAGTCAGTTTTTCGGACTCTAGCCGTCCTGGAAACATAGATTTTCAGGGCCCGGACTACATCCAGCAACTTGGAAGCCTCCAAGTCCCGAGTAGCCGCAGGCACCACAATAGGTTGGTTCAAATGGAAAGCTGATACCACCTTAGGGAGAAATTGGGGACGAGTCCTCAATTCTGCCCTGTCCATATGGAAGATCAGATAGGGGCTTTTGCATGACAAAGCCGCCAATTCTGACACACGCCTAGCCGAAGCCAAGGCCAAAAGCATGACCACTTTCCACGTGAGATATTTCAACTCCACGGTCTGAAGTGGCTCAAACCAATGTGATTTTAGGAAATCCAACACCACGTTGAGATCCCAAGGTGCCACTGGGGGCACAAAAGGGGGCTGAATATGCAGCACTCCCTTAACAAACGTCTGAACTTCAGGCAGTGAAGCCAGTTCTCTCTGGAAGAAAATAGATAGAGCCGAAATCTGGACCTTAATGGAACCCAATTTTAGGCCCATAGTCACCCCTGACTGTAGGAAGTGCAGAAAACGGCCTAGCTGAAATTCCTCCGTTGGGGCCTTCCTGGCCTCACACCACGCAACATATTTTCGCCAAATGCGGTGATAATGGTTTGCGGTAACTTCTTTCCTAGCTTTAATCAGCGTAGGAATGACTTCAACGGAATGCCCTTTTCCATCAGGATCCGGCGTTCAACCGCCATGCCGTCAAACGCAGCTGCGGTAAGTCTTGGAACAGACAGGGCCCCTGCTGTAACAGGTCCTGTCTGAGAGGCAGAGGCCAAGGGTCCTCAGAGATCATTTCTTGTAGTTCCGGGTACCAAGTCCTTCTTGGCCAATCCGGAACGATGAGTATAGTTCTTACTCCTCTCTTTCTTATTATTCTCAGTACCTTTGGTATGAGAGGAAGAGGAGGGAACACATAAACAGACTGGTACACCCACGGTGTCACTAGAGCGTCCACAGCTATCGCCTGAGGGTCCCTTGACCTGGCGCAATAATAAGAATTTACTTACCGATAATTCTATTTCTCATAGTCCGTAGTGGATGCTGGGACTCCGTCAGGACCATGGGGAATAGCGGGCTCCGCAGGAGACAGGGCACATCTAAATAAAGCTTTTAGGATCACATGGTGCGTACTGGCTCCTCCCCCTATGACCCTCCTCCAAGCCTCAGTTAGGTACTGTGCCCGGACGAGCGTACACAATAAGGAAGGATCTTGAATCCCGGGTAAGACTCATACCAGCCACACCAATCACACCGTACAACTTGTGATCTGAACCCAGTTAACAGTATGATAACAAAAAACGAAGTAGCCTCTGAAAAGATGGCTCACAACAATAGTAATAACCCGATCTTTGTAACAATAACTATGTACAAGTATTGCAGACAATCCGCACTTGGGATGGGCGCCCAGCATCCACTACGGACTATGAGAAATAGAATTATCGGTAAGTAAATTCTTATTTTCTCTAACGTCCTAGTGGATGCTGGGACTCCGTCAGGACCATGGGGATTATACCAAAGCTCCCAAACGGGCGGTAGAGTGCGGATGACTCTGCAGCACCGAATGAGAGAACTCCAGGTCCTCCTTAGCCAGAGTATCAAATTTGTAAAATTTTACAAACGTGTTCTCCCCTGACCACGTAGCTGCTCGGCAAAGTTGTAATGCCGAGACCCCTCGGGCAGCCGCCCAAGATGAGCCCACTTTCCTTGTGGAGTGGGCCTTTACAGATTTAGGCTGTGGCAGGCCTGCCACAGAATGTGCAAGTTGGATTGTGCTACAGATCCAACGTGCAATCGTCTGTTTAGACGCAGGAGCACCCATCTTGTTGGGTGCATACAATATAAACAACGAGTCAGATTTTCTGACTCCAGCTGTCCTTGAAATATATATTTTTAATGCTCTGACAACGTCCAGTAACTTGGAGTCCTCCAAGTCGCTAGTAGCCGCAGGCACCACAATAGGCTGGTTCAAGTGAAAAGCCGAAACCACCTTAGGGAGAAAATGAGGACGTGTCCGCAGTTCTGCCCTGTCCGAATGGAAAATCAGATATGGGCTTTTGTATGATAAAGCCGCCAACTCTGAAACTCTCCTGGCTGAAGCCAGGGCCAATAGCATGGTTACCTTCCATGTAAGGTATTTTAAATCTACCGATTTTAGAGGCTCAAACCAATGAGATTTGAGAAAATTCAAAACTACGTTCAAATCCCACGGTGCCACTGGAGGCACTATTGGGGGTTGTATATGTAGTACACCTTTGACAAAAGTTTGTACTTCAGGCACTGATGCCAATTCCTTCTGGAAGAAGATTGATAAGGCCGAAATTTGAACTTTAATGGACCCCAATTTTAGGCCCATAGACAATCCTGCTTGCAGGAAATGTAAGAATCGACCCAATTGAAATTCTTTTGTTGGAGCCTTCTTGGCCTCACACCACGCAACATATTTCCGCCAAATGCGGAGATAATGTTGTACAGTCACTTCCTTTCTAGCCTTAATCAAGGTAGGAATAACTTCCTCTGGAATGCCCTTTTCTTTTAGAATCCGGCGTTCAACCGCCATGCCGTCAAACGCAGACGCGGTAAGTCTTGGAACATACAAGGTCCCTGCTGAAGCAGATCCCTTCTTAGAGGTAGAGGCCACGGATCCTCCGTGAGCATCTCCTGAAGTTCCGGATACCAAGTTCTTCTTGGCCAGTCCGGAGCCACCAGTATTGTTCTTACTCCTCTTTTCCGTATAATTCTCAGTACCTTTGGTATGAGAGGCAGAGGAGGGAACACATACACTGACTGGTACACCCACGGTGTTACCAGAGCGTCCACAGCTATTGCCTGAGGGTCTCTTGACCTGGCGCAATATCTGTCCAATTTTTTGTTGAGGCGAGACGCCATCATGTCCACCTTTGGTTTTTCCCAACGGTTCACAATCATGTGGAAGACTTCTGGATGAAGTCCCCACTCTCCCGGGTGAAGGTCGTGTCTGCTGAGGAAGTCTGCTTCCCAGTTGTCCACTCCCGGGATGAACACTGCTGACAGTGCTATGACATGATTCTCCGCCCAGCGCAGAATCCTTGCAGCTTCTGTCATTGCTCTTCTGCTTCTCGTGCCGCCTTGTCGGTTTACGTGGGCGACTGCCGTGATGTTGTCCGACTGGATCAACACCGGCTGACCCTGAAGCAGCGATTTTGCCAGGCTTAGAGCATTGTAGATCGCTCTTAGCTCCAGTATATTTATGTGAAGGGACATCTCCAGGTTTGACCACACGCCCTGGAAGTTTCTTCCCTGTGT
The DNA here is from genome assembly GCF_028390025.1 of Pseudophryne corroboree. Lineage (NCBI taxonomy): Eukaryota > Metazoa > Chordata > Amphibia > Anura > Myobatrachidae > Pseudophryne > Pseudophryne corroboree. The sequence continues at coordinate 128,225,829 of NC_086450.1, forward strand.
GACTGCTCCCCAGCCTCGTAGGCTGGCATCCGTAGTCACCAGGACCCAGTCCTGTATGCCGAATCTGCGGCCCTCTAACAGATGGGCACTCTGCAACCACCACAGGAGAGACAACCTTGTTCTTGGTGACAGTGTTATCCGCTGATGCATGTGCAGATGCGATCCGGACCATTTGTCCAGCAGATCCCACTGAAATGTCCGTGCATGGAATCTGCCGAATGGAATCGCTTCGTAAGAAGCCACCATCTTTCCCAGGACTCTTGTGCATTGATGTACTGACACAGTTCCTGGTTTTAGGAGGTTCCTGACAAGTTCGGATAACTCCCTTGCTTTCTCCTCCGGGAGAAACACCTTTTTCTGAACCGTGTCCAGAATCATTCCCAGGAACAGCAGACGAGTTGTCGGGGTCAATTGAGATTTTGGAAGATTCAGAATCCACCCGTGTTGCTGAAGCACTACCTGGGTTAGTGCTACACCGACTTCCAGCTGTTCTCTGGACTTTGCCCTTATCAGGAGATCGTCCAAGTAAGGGATAATTAATACGCCTTTTCTTCGTAGAAGAACCATCATTTCGGTCATTACCTTGGTAAAGACCCGAGGGGCCGTGGACAAACCAAACGGCAGCGTTTGAAACTGATAATGACAGTCTTGTATCACGAACCTGAGATACCCTTGGTGTGAGGGGTAAATTGGGACATGCAGATAAGCATCTTTTATGTCCAGGGACACCATGAAGTCCCCTTCTTCCAGATTCGCTATCACTGCTCTGAGTGACTCCATCTTGAACTTGAATTTCTGTATGTACAGGTTCAAGGATTTCAGGTTTAGAATAGGTCTTACCGAACCGTCCGGCTTCGGTACCACAAATAGTGTGGAATAATACCCCTTTCCCTGTTGTAGGAGGGGTACCTTGACTATCACCTGCTGAGAATACAGCTTGTGAATGGCTTCCAAAACCGACGTCCTTTCTGAGGGAGACGTTGGTAAAGCAGACTTTAGGAACCGGCGAGGGGGAGACCTTTCGAACTCCAACATGTAACCCTGAGATATTATCTGCAGGATCCACGGGTCCACTTGTGAGCGAGCCCACTGATTGCTGAAAATCTTGAGTCGACCCCCCACCGCTCCTGAGTCTGCTTGTAAAGCCCCAGCGTCATGCTGATGGCTTTGTAGAACCCGGGGCGGGCTTCTGGTCCTGGGCAGGGGCTGCTTGCTGCCCTCTCTTACCCTTTCCTCTGCCTCGCGGCAGATAAGACTGTCCTTTTGGTCGCTTGTTTTTATAGGAGCGAAAGGACTGCGGCTGAAAAGACGGTGTCTTTTTCTGTTGGGAGGGGGTCTGAGGTAAAAAAGTGGATTTGCCGGCAGTTGCCGTGGCCACCAGGTCCGAAAGACCGACCCCAAATAATTCCTCTCCTTTATATGGCAATACTTCCATATGCCTTTTGGAATCCGCATCACCTGACCACTGTCGCGTCCATAAACTTCTTCTGGCAGATATGGACATCGCGCTTACTCTTGATGCTAGAGTACAAATATCCCTCTGAGCATCTCGCATATAAAGAAAGGCATCCTTTAATTGCTCTAGAGTCAATAAAATACTGTCCCTATCCAGGGTATCAATATTTTCAGTCAGAGAATCCAACCACACTACCCCAGCACTGCACATCCAGGCTGAGGCTATTGCCGGTCGCAGTATAACACCAGTATGTGTGTATATACTCTTCAGTGTAGTTTCCAGCCTCCTATCTGCTGGATCCTTGAGGGCGGCCGTATCAGGAGACGGCAACGCCACTTGCTTTGATAAACGTGTGAGCGCCTTATCCACCCTAGGGGGTGTTTCCCAGCGCGCCCTAACCTCTGGTGGGAAAGGGTATAATGCCAATAACTTCTTGGAAATTAGCAGTTTTCAATCTGGGTTAACCCACGCTTCGTCACACACGTCATTCAATTCCTCTGATTCTGGAAAAGCTACAGATAGTTTTTTCACCCCCCACATAATACCCCTTTTTGAGGTACCAGCAGTATCAGAGATCTGCAAAGCCTCCTTCATTGCCGTGATCATATAACGTGTGGCCCTATTGGAAAATACGTTTGTTTCTTCACCGTCGACACTAGATTCATCTGTGTCGGTACCCGTGTCGACTGACTGAGGTAAGGGACGTTTTACAGCCCCTGACGGTGTCTGAGACGCCTGAGCCGGTACTAACTGGTTTTCCGGCCGTCTCATTTCGTCAACTGACTTTTGTAATGTGCTAACATTATCACGTAATTCCATAACTAAAGCCATCCATTCCGGTGTCGACTCCCTAGGGGGTGACATCACCATTACCGGCAATTGCTCTGCCTCCACACCAACATCGTCCTCATACATGTCGACACACACGTACCGACACACAGCAGCCACACAGGGAATGCTCTAATCGAAGACAGGACCCTCTTAGCCCTTTGGGGAGACAGAGGGAGAGTTTGCCAGCACACACCAAAAACGCTATAAATGTATATAAACAACCCTAGAAGGTGTTGTTTTTGATATAAGCGCTTTTAATATATCAATATCGCCAAATTATGCCCCCCTTCTCTTTGTTACCCTGTTTCTGTAGTGCAGTGCAGGGGAGAGTCCTGGGAGCCTTCCTCACCAGCGGAGCTGAGCAGGAAAATGGCGCTGAGTGCTGAGGAGAATAAGCTCCGCCCCTTTTCCGGCGGGCTTTTCTCCCGGGTTTTAAGAAAACTGGCCTGGGTTAAATACATACATATAGCCTTAATGGCTATATGTGATGTATTTATTTTGCCACTAAAGGTATTTAATATTGCTGCCCAGGGCGCCCCCAGCAGCGCCCTGCACCCTCCGTGACTGAATCAGTGAGACGTGTAGCAACAATGGCGCACAGCTGCAGTGCTGTGCGCTACCTTCATGAAGACTGAGGAGTCTTCTGCCGCCTGCTTTCCGGACCTCCGTCTTCAGCGTCTGTAAGGGGGATCGGCGGCGCGGCTCCGGGACGAACCCCAGGAGGACCTGTGTTCCGACTCCCTCTGGAGCTAAGTGTCCAGTAGCCTAAGACTCCAATCCATCCTGCACGCAGGTGAGTTGGAAATCTCTCCCCTAAGTCCCTCGATGCAGTGATCCTGTTGCCAGCAGGATTCACTGAGATTTAAACCTAAAAAAACTTTTTCTAAGCAGCTCTTTAGGAGAGCCACCTAGATTGCACCCTTCTCGGACGGGCACAAAAACCTAACTGAGGCTTGGAGGAGGGTCATAGGGGGAGGAGCCAGTACGCACCATGTGATCCTAAAAGCTTTATTTAGATGTGCCCTGTCTCCTGCGGAGCCCGCTATTCCCCATGGTCCTGACGGAGTCCCAGCATCCACTAGGACGTTAGAGAAATCTTTTTAGCTTTTTGTTGAGGCGGGGTTCCACTCCCGGAATGAACACTGCTTACAGTACTAACACGTGATTTTCCGCCCATCGGAGAATCTGTGTGGCTTCTGCCATCGCCATCCTGCTTCTTGTGCCGCCCTGTCGGTTTACATGGGCGACCGCCGTGATGTTGTCTGACTGAATCAGCACCGGCTGGTTTTGAAGCAGGGGTTTTGCCTGACTTAGGGCATTGTAAATGGCCCTTCGTTCCAGAATGTTTATGTGTAGGGAAGCTTCCTGACTCGACCATTGTCCTTGGAAGTTTCTTCCCTGAGTGACTGCCCCCCAACCTCGGAGGCTTGCATCCGTGGTCACCAGGACCCAGTCCTGTATGCCGAATCTGCGGCCCTCGAGTAGATGAGCACTCTGCAGCCACCACAGCAGAGACACCCTGGCCCTCGGGGACAGGGTGATCAGCCGATGCATCTGAAGATGCGATCCGGACCACTTGTCTAACAGATCCCACTGAAAGATCCGTGCATGGAACCTGCCGAACGGAACTGCCTCGTAAGAAGCTACCATCTTTCCCAGGACTCGCGTGCAGTGATGCACCGACACCTGTTTTGGGTTTTAGGAGGTCTCTGACCAGAGATGACAACTCCTTGGCCTTCTCCTCCGGGAGAAACACCTTCTTCTGTCTGGAATTGGTAATGGCAGTCCTGTACCACAAACCGGAGGTACACCTGGTGAGGTGGGTAAATCGGGACATGTAGGTAAGCATCCTTGATGTCCAGTGATACCATGTAATTCCCCGCTTCCAGGCTTGCAATAACCGCCCTGAGCGATTCCATTTTGAACTTGAACTTCCTTATATAAGTGTTCAAGGATTTCAAATTTAGAATGGGTCTCACCGAACCGTCTGGTTTCGGTACCACAAACATTGTGGAATAGTAACCCCGTCCCTGTTGGAGAGGAACTTTTATTATCACCTGCTGGAGGTACAGCTTGTGAATTGCCGCCAGTACTACCTCCCTGTCCTGGGGAGTAGCTGGCAAGGCTGATTTGAGGTAACGGCGAGGGGGAGACGTCTCGAATTCCAGCTTGTATCCCTGAGATACCACTTGTAGAACCCAGAGATCCACCTGTGAGCGAACCCACTGGTCGCTGAAGTTCCGGAGACGGGCCCCCACCGCACCTGGCTCCACATGTGGAGCCCCAGCGTCATGCGGTGGACTTAGTGGAAGCAGGGGAGGATTTTTGTTCTTGGGAACTGGCTGTATGGTGCAGCTTTTTCCCTCTACCCCTGCCTCTGGGCAGAAAGGACGCGCCTCTAACCCGCTTGCCTTTCTGAGGCCGAAAGGACTGTACTTGATAATAAGAATTTACTCACCGGTAATTCTATTTCTCGTAGTCCGTAGTGGATGCTGGGACTCCGTAAGGACCATGGGGAATAGCGGCTCCGCAGGAGACTGGGCACAACTATAAAGAAAGCTTTAGGTCTAACTGGTGTGCACTGGCTCCTCCCACTATGACCCTCCTCCAGACTTCAGTTAGGATACTGTGCCCGGAAGAGCTGACACAATAAGGAAGGATTTTGAATCCCGGGTAAGACTCATACCAGCCACACCAATCACACCGTATAACTCGTGATACAATACCCAGTTAACAGTATGGCAACAACGGAGCCTCTCAACAGATGGCTCAACAATAACCCTTTAGTTAAACAATAACTATATACAAGTATTGCAGACAATCCGCACCAGGGATGGGCGCCCAGCATCCACTACGGACTACGAGAAATAGAATTACCGGTGAGTAAATTCTTATTTTCTCTGACGTCCTAAGTGGATGTTGGGACTCCGTAAGGACCATGGGGATTATACCAAAGCTCCCAAACGGGCGGGAGTGCGCGGATGACTCTGCAGCACCGAATGGGCAAACTCTAGGTCCTCCTCAGCCAGGGTATCAAACTTGTAGAATTTAGCAAATGTGTTTGACCCCGACCAAGTAGCTGCTCGGCAAAGTTGTAGAGCCGAGACCCCTCGGGCAGCCGCCCAAGAAGAGCCCACCTTCCTTGTGGAATGGGCTTTCACTGATTTAGGATGCGGCAGTCCAGCCGCAGAATGTGCAAACTGAATCGTACTACAGATCCAGCGAGCAATAGTCTGCTTTGAAGCAGGTGCACCCAACTTGTTGGGCGCATACAGGATAAATAGCGAGTCAGTCTTTCTGACTCCAGCTGTCCTGGAAACATAGATTTTCAGGGCCCTGACTACGTCTAACAACTTGGAAGCCTCCAAGTCTTTAGTAGCCGCAGGCACCACGATAGGTTGGTTCAGATGAAAAGCTGATACCACCTTAGGGAGAAACTGGGGACGAGTCCTCAATTCTGCCCTATCCATATGGAAAATCAGATAAGGGCTTTTACATGACAAAGCCGCCAATTCTGATACACGCCTGGCCGAAGCCAAGGCCAACAACATGACCACTTTCCACGTGAGATATTTCAATTCCACGGTTTTAAGTGGCTCAAACCAATGTGACTTTAGGAAATCCAACACCACGTTGAGATCCCAAGGTGCCACTGGAGGCACAAAAGGGGGCTGAATATGCAGCACTCCCTTAACAAAAGTCTGAACTTCAGGTAGTGAAGCCAGTTCTCTCTGGAAGAAAATAGATAGAGCCGAAATCTGGACCTTAATGGAACCCAATTTTAGGCCCATAGTCACCCCTGACTGTAGGAAGTGCAGAAAACGGCCCAGCTGAAATTCCTTCGTTGGGGCCTTCCTGGCCTCACACCACGCAACATATTTTCGCCAAATGCGGTGATAATGGTTTGCGGTCACTTCTTTCCTAGCTTTAATCAGCGTAGGAATGACTTCCTCCGGAATGCCCTTTTCCTTCAGGATCCGGTGTTCAACCGCCATGCCGTCAAACGCAGCCGCGTTAAGTCTTGGAACAGACAGGGCCCCTGCTGCAGCAGGTCCTGTCTGAGCGGCAGAGGCCATGGGTCCTCGGAGATCATTTCTTGAAGATCCGGGTACCAAGCTCTTCTTGGCCAATCCGGAACAATGAGTATAGTTCTTACTCTTCTCCTTATTATCCTCAGTACCTTTGGTATGAGAGGAAGAGGAGGGAACACATAAACCGACCGGTACACCCACGGTGTCACTAGAGCGTCCACAGCTATCGGCTGAGGGTCTCTCGACCTGGCACAATATCTTTCTAGCTTTTTGTTTAGGCGGAACGCCATCATGTCCACCTGTGGCTTTTCCCAACGGTTTACAATCAGTTGAAAGACTTCCGGATGAAGTCCCCACTCTCCCGGGTGGAGGTCGTGTCTGCTGAGGAAGTCTGCTTCCCAGTTGTCCACTCCCAGAATGAACACTGCTTACTGTACTAACACGTGATTTTCCGCCCATCGGAGAATCCCTGTGGCTTCTGCCATAGCCGTCCTGCTTCTTGTGCCACCCTGTCGGTTTACATGGGCGACTGCCGTGATGTTGTCTGACTGGATCAGTACCGGCTGGTTTTGAAGCAGGGGTTTTGCCTGACTTAAGGCATTGTAAATGGCCCTCAGTTCCAGAATATTTATGTGTAGGGAAGTCTCCTGACTTTACCATAGTCCTTGGAAGTTTCTTCCCTGTGTGACTGCCCCCCAGCCCCGAAGGCTGGCGTCCGTGGTCACCAGGATCCAGTCCTGTATGCCGAATCTGCGGCCCTCTTGAAGATGAGCACTTTGCAGCCACCACAGCAGAGACACCCTGGTCCTTGGAGACAGGGTTATCAGCCGATGCATCTGAAGATGCGATCCGGACCACTTGTCCAACAGGTCCCACTGAAAGGCTCTTGCATGGAACCTGCCGAATGGAATTGCTTCGTAGGAAGCTACCATCTTTCCCAGGATTCGCGTGCAGTGATGTACCGACACCTGTTTTGGTTTTAGGAGGCCTCTGACTAGAGATGACAGCTCCTTGGCCTTCTCCTCCAGGAGAAACACTTTTTTCTGTTCTGTGTCCAGAACCATCCCCAGGAACAGTAGACGTGTCGTAGGGACCAGATGTGACTTTGGAATATTCCGAATCCAGCCGTGCTGTTGTAGCACCTCCCGAGATAGTGCTACCCCGACCAACAACTGCTCCCTGGACCTCGCCTTTATCAGGAGATCGTCCAAGTACGGGATAATTAAAACTCCCTTCTTTCGAAGGAGTATCATCATTTCGGCCATTACCTTGGTAAATACCCTCGGAGCCGTGGATAGACCAAATGGCAACGTCTGGAATTGGTAATGACAATCCTGTACCACAAATCTGAGGTACTCCTGGTGAGGATGGGAAATGGGGACATGCAGGTAAGCATCCTTGATGTCCAGTGATACCATGTAATCCCCCTCGTCCAGGCTTGCAATAACCGCCCTGAGCGATTCCATCTTGAACTTGAATTTTTTTATATATGTGTTCAAGGATTTCAAATTTAAAATGGGTCTCACCGAACCGTCCGGTTTCGGTACCACAAACATTGTGGAATAGTAACCCCGTCCTTGTTGAAGTAGGGGCACTTTGACTATCACCTGCTGGGAATACAGCTTGTGAATTGCCTCTAACACTGCCTCCCTGCCTGAGGGAGTTGTTGGTAAGGCAGATTTGAGGAAATGGCGGGGGGGAGACGTCTCGAATTCCAGCTTGTACCCCTGAGATACTACTTGAAGGATCCAGGGATCCACCCGTGAGCGAGCCCACTGATTGCTGAAGTATTTGAGACGGGCCCCCACCGTACCTGGCTCCGCCTGTGGAGCCCCAGCGTCATGCGGTGGACTTGGAGGAAGCGGGGCAGGATTTTTGCTCCTGGGAACTGGCTGTATGCTGCAGCTTTTTCAGTCTACCTCTGCCTCTGGGCAGAAAGGACGCGCCTTTAACCCGCTTGCCCTTATTGGGCCGAAAATAGGATTTTGGTACTTACCAGGTAAATCCTTTTCTTTGAATCCATAGGGGGCACTGGAGTACTCTTGGGATATGGACGGGCTTCCGTAGGAACAGCACTGAATATTTAAATTTAGAACACTCCACCCCTCCATATCCCAGAGTACCTCAGTGTACTACCTCAGTGTTTTTTACTGAGCCGAACAGGAACTATAGACAGGTTGACAATGGAGAATTCCTATAACATAAAGGACAACAACGAAGTTGACACATAACGTTACTGACAACTAAACAGTTGACACCATAACCGATAGACCTTTATAATTTGAACCAATCGGTGAAAATGTGTTACCATAAGCTCCTCTGAGCTTAATACAACCCAGGTAAAACTGCTCTGGGTGGGCGTCCAGCGCCCCCTATGGATTCAAAGAAAAGGATTTACCTGGTAAGTACCAAAATCCTATTTTCTTTATCATCCATTAGGGGTCACTGGAGTACTCTTGGGACGTACCAAAGCTTCCCCCGTGGGCGGGAGAGCTGTTTGGCACCTGTAACACTAGGCGGCCAAAGCTAGATGCTGATGCCGCAAACGTATCAAACTTGTAAAAGCGCACAAACGTGTGCACTGAAGACCATGTAGCCGCACGGCAAAGCTGCGTCGTAGAAGCTGCTCGACCAGCTGCCCATGAAGTTCCCACAGAACGTGTGGAATGAGCGGTTACTGATGTAGGTGGTTGTAACCTAGCATGAAGGTAAGCCTGACGTATGGTTAGTTTTATCCATCTGGATAAGGTTTGTTTAGACGCTGGCCAACCCATCTTGGCAGCATCATAGAGAACAAACAACGGATCCGTCTTACGAACTGAAGACGTTCGGGATACATAAACGCGTAATGCGCGTACCACATGCAGAGTTCCAGAATGTGCTGTCAACACAGGAACTACTATTGGTTGATTGATGTGAAAAGATGACACTACCTTTGGTAAGAAAGCGGGATTCGTCCGAAGCTCCGCTCTGTCATCATGAAACACCAAATACGGTGACTTGCATGACAAGGCACCCAAATCCGAAACACGCCTTGCCGAAGCTAAGGCTAGAAGAAAAATTGTTTTCCAAGTGAGAAACTTTATATCCACTTGCTGTAAGGGTTCAAAATATGAAGACTGTAAGAACTCTAAAACCAGATTCAAGTCCCATGGCGCTGTAGGTGGAATGAATGGAGGCTGTACTCTGAGGACACCTTGGAGAAAAGTGCGTATAGACGGCAATAGAGCCAATCGTCTTTGAAAGTAAATTGACAAAGCAGATACCTGCACCTTTAGTGTAGATAAACGCAGTCCTCCATCTAACCCTGTTTGTAGAAACAACAAAAGGCGGGATAACTTGAAAGATGATGTCGGAAACTTCCGAGCTTCACACCAACCTATATAGGCACGCCATATTCTGTAATAATGAGCTGCCGTAACCGGCTTCCTAGCTCGTAACATGGTTGGTATAACCGATTCTGGAATGCCCTCTCTTCTTAAGAGGGCGGTCTCAACAGCCACCCCGTCAAACGCAGCCGCGCTAAATCGGGGTAAAGGAACGGACCCTGTTGTAACAGGTCTGGACGTAGTGGGAGCGGCCAAGGATCGTCTGCGAGTAGTCCTCGGAGATCCGAGAACCAAGCTCTCCGAGGCCAATGAGGCGCCACTAGTATGACTGTGACAGACTCTCTTTTGATCCGTTTTAGCACCAGAGGGAGCAACGGAAACGGTGGAAACAGATACACAAGACTGTACGGCCACGCGACAGTGAGAGCATCCACCGCCACTGCCTTTGGATCTCTTGTTCTGGACACATACTGGAACGTTTGGTGATTGTGTCGAGACGCCATCAGGTCCACCTGAGGATAACCCCATCTCTGAACCAACATGTGAAACACTTCTGGATTTAATGCCCATTCGCCTGGATGAAAATCCCGACGACTGAGATAATCCGCTTGCCAGTTGTCCACTCCCGGAATGAACACGGTCGACAACATCACCTGGTGGCATTCCGCCCAATTGAGGATTCGAGCTACTTCCCGCATTGCCATGCGGCTTCTCGTTCCTCCTTGTTTGTTGATGTATGCGACCGCCATCGCATTGTCTGACTGCACTTGGACAGGCTGAGAGCGAAGCATGTGCACTGCTTGTCGTAGCGCATTGTAAATTGCGCGGAGTTCCAGGACATTTATAGACAGCAATTTTTCGTGATCCGCCCCGAGACCCTGGAGCTGACAATTTTGAATTACCGCTCCCCAACCTCTGAGACTGGCGTCCGTAGTTAGAATTATCCAATTCCAGCCTCCGAACCGTCTTCCTGCGGTTAAATTGTGTTCCTTAAGCCACCAGAGCAGAGATACTCTTGCCCTTGGCAACAACCTCACCCTGTGGTGAATCTGCAGATGCGAGCCCGACCACTGGGCGAGCACATTCAGTTGAAAAGGATGCGAGTGAAATCTTCCGAACTGAAGCGCTTCGAAAACTGCCACCATTGTGCCTAAGAGGCGAATGCACAAGTGTACAGACACTGTGCGTGGCTTGAGCACTAATTGTACTAGATGGCGTAGAATTTGTACTTTCTGCTGTGGTAGGTAAATTCTTTGATTGACCGTATCGAGAATCATACCTAGGAATTGAAGGCGTTGAGACGGAATTAGATGTGATTTCTTGAAGTTGACAATCCAACCGTGGTGAACCAGTACATCGTATGTTAGCAGCACATGTTGGAGAAGTATCTGTTGAGACGGTGCTTTGATGAGCAGATCGTCTAAATACGGAACTATTGTCACTCCCAGGGATCTTAGATGAGCTATCATCACAGACATCACTTTGGTGAATACCCGAGGCGCTGATGACAGGCCAAACGGTAGAGCCTGAAACTGGTAATGGTTCTGGCGTATTGCAAACCGTAAGAATCTCTGATGAGGCTGCCAAATTGGAATGTGTAAGTACGCATCCTTGAGATCTAGCGCAATCATAAATTCCTTTGGCTCTAAACCCGCAATCACCGAACGCAGAGACTCCATTTTGAATCTGTAGTAAGTTACGTACTGATTGAGACCCTTTAAGTTCAATATTGGTCTGACTGAGCCATCCGGCTTCGGTACCACAAACAGACTTGAATAATAACCCTGACCCTGTTGGTGTACAGGGACCGGAATCAAAACTGCCGAATCCAGTAGGGACTGAATGGCAATTTGCAGAACCGTCCTCTTGTCGTCCGACAGAGGCAATCCTGTCTTGAAAAACCGCAGAGGCGGAAGACAGTCGAACTCTATTTTGTAACCTTTTAACACTAAATTGCGGATCCACCCATCCGCGGATGTGTGGAACCACGCCAAATGGAACGTCTGAAAGCGTGCTCCCACAATCGGAGAACCGAGATGGGCTGGTAGCCCGTCATGCCACTGGCTTGTCGGTAACCTTAGCGTCCTGGTGAGTTGTGTTGGTTTGTTGGAAACCACATCCGCGACCACGTCTAGCAGGCGTGGCTGTTCCTCTGCCACGTCCTCGAAAGGACTGATGTCTAACGGATTTGAACGAAGGTCCAGCGTACCTCCTTCTTGATACCGGTGGAGGCAATGGTAAGAAAACAGACCTACCTCCCGTAGCCTCAGCAATCCATGCGTCCAATTCAGGACCAAACAGCTTCTTGCCATCGTAAGGCAACGCCTCTATACCTCGTTTGACCTCTGCCTCCGCATGATAAGCACGCAGCCAGAGTGCTCTTCGTGCCGTAACTAGCGACGATGAAATACGAGAAGTGAGCTGACAGACGTCAGTCGACGCTGTACAGAGATACTCTACAGCCTCACTCATTTGATTTACAAGAAGTATCAGGTTTTCGTCATGTAAAGCAGATTTGAGTTCTGTAAGCCATATTATGAGCGCCTTAGTGACCCAAATGCCAACCAATCCAGGTCTCAGCATCACACCTGCTGCTACATACATGGATTTTAGCATAGTTTCTATCTTGCGATCTGAAGGATCTTTAAGCGTAGTCGCTGCTGGCACTGGTATGGTTAATTTCTTGGTAAGCTTCGACACTGAAGAATCAACTATTGGTGGATTCTCCCATGTACACGTTACCGAGTCTGGAAACGGGTAACAAGACTTAAAACTGCGAGGTATAGAAAACCGTTTATCTGGATTCTGTCTTGTTTCTACTAACATCTGATTAAGAGATTCCGACACAGGAAAACTTATTGGTGTTCCGTGAGGTCTGGCATGGAATCGTCAGAATGCAACATAGCAGAAACTGGAAAATCATAAGACATATGAAATTTATCCCGTTTACCTTTGGACCTTACGCAAGGCTGAGCCGCCTCCGGTAGTTCTGGCGGTCTCACCCTAGACTCAGATCTTGCCGTTTCCCGCTCCTGACGAGCGGCGGTCAATTCTGATTGTAACCTATCCAGTACATTTACTAACATACCCCACGGAGGGTCCGGTGAGGTCATTGGTTGTAAAACTGGAGCAGAGGACCTGGGAGTTTCCTTATTAAATCACAGCCTCAACGCTATAATTACTAGCCATAAACACCTGGTATACATCCCTACAGTGTTGGTGTAGGTGGCGAGTACGAGCTGCGGAATCGGGGAGCCGGTTTCCTGGCTCCCGCGGATTGCGGCCTACTCGTCGCCCAGAAGCCGGGGCCTAAATTTTCATGCTGTCCCCCAGCTGAGCGGTCGGCCTGCTGGGGACGTCAGACGGACCTGCTCTCCCCGGTTCTTCACAGGAGCATCGCTACAGACTCCCCGGGGGTCCCAGCTGGCGGACGGGAGGAGGCCTGAGAGTGGACAGGAGCCGAGAAGCGCGCTCCGGAGTGCGAGCGGCGGCCATCTTAGAAGACGGAGAACGGGAGGAGAGGTGGCGGAGGTTCAGAGGAGACACCCGACGGCCTGCAGAGGTGAGCGGTTTGCAGCGTCCACCCCACTGAAGTGGCTGCACGTCCCCCCCCCCCCCCCCCCCGAGTGCCGGGAGTTCGGCCTGTCCGGAACGTTCGACGGACCGGCCACTATCACACCCCTTGCAAGGGCATCTCGGAGGACTCACCGGAGGTCCCCGCTGGCCGGCGGGAGGAGGCCCAGGCTCAGATAGAAGCCGAGAAGCACACGACGAGATACGAGTGGCGGCCATCTTGGAGACAGGAGAACGGGAGGCAGGACGGCGGAGGCTCGGAGGAGACATCTGGCGGCCCTGGAGGTGAGCGGATAGAAGGGTCCGCTCCATAGCAGTGGCTGTTCGTCTCCCCCCCTTGGTGCCGGGTCCCTTTACCAGCTACCAGCGGCGCACTGCTCCGGACGGGACTCCCCCCTCCCCCCCCTGCCTATCAGAAAGCGTGCGTCCAGAATAAAATAAAAGGAGCGCTCTCATTCATCTATGCTCTGGAGGCGCCGGGACATACTCAGGGGTGCGGGTCCCCATTAAGCGACAGACGAAGTCCCCCCCTCACTCACCTCATCAGTGCACACCGAATTTACCTGTGGATACTGGGAGAACCTGTGTGTCCCCGACCCCTCTGCGGATACACCCACGGCTGTGGGTGGCCCATTAGAGGGAACAGGAGGGAGAAGCAGAGTCCTGCGACCCACGGGTCCCTCATATTAGATCCTGGAGCTGTGCAGAGAGTGCTCAGGAAGCACGGCAGTAGGGGCAACTAAATCAGACCAAACCTTACAATACAGCTCAGCAGACGAATCCCCCATCTAACGGGACCTCTCTTTTGCAGCAGTGCCACACTCCTGGCCCTACACTTGGTGCCACCAAGAACCTTCCCTCGGCAAGGTAGTATTATCCGTCCGGGTGGCCTTGGGCTTTATCCTGACCCTCTGCAAATTGCGTCCTAACCCTAAGTGTACCTGGGCGACCTGGAGTGCGGGACAGAAGTTCCCCCCAACGACACATAGGCACAAAGAAGAGGATGGCTAGTTACATAGCCTTGCAAGCCTTGCTCATGCCAATGTAAAGCGAGCAGTACCCCCTACCCTTGCCAATATCTACATGACATCCTGGTAATACCAGAGACAGCGGAGCCTCAACTTTCCATATCTTACGTGATCAGAACTGCCGAGCTCTCTTACCCTGGCCTTAGCATGCCTTCCAGACGCAGCAAGCCGTCTAAGCCCGCGCAGCAGCTTTCATTTTTCAAGTCATCCCCTAAGTTGCCGGGCCCTAAACCCACTGGATCCTCTGTTACAGAAACAGTACCGCAAACTCCCCCCTCTCGGGAGATACCTCCGCTTGCTTCCATAGCCGCTACAAGCCTGGATAAAGTTGGAGATGGAGATGCTCTGACTGTGGGCACTATGAAACTCCTTCTATCTCGCTTTAAAGACGAAGTGGCAGCGGAGTTCCGTACCACTTTAACAGCGTGTCAACAATCCATAGATGACCTAGGGGGACGTACTGACCATTTGGAAAATAAAATTAAAGAGGTCGTGGGGTCCCATAACGGCCTACTAGACTCCCATGACGCCTTGGAGGCAGAAGTGAAGCTTCTGCGAGACAAAGTCACAGAGCTGGAGGACAGATCACGACGCAGCAACCTTAAATTGCGGGGAGTCCCCGAATCTGTGTCACATAGCAGTCTACACGATTACGCTGTGGCCCTATTCAAAGCTCTATTACCCCAGTCCCCTTCGGCAGATTTCATTATTGACCGAATACACCGATTGCCAAAGGCGAGAGCGGCCCCAGGAGACGCGCCTAGAGATGTCCTGATGAAAATGCACTACTTTCACGTAAAGGAGGCATTACTGAAAGCATCAAGACCGACGTCGGACAACTCTTCAGCCCTTAAGGGACTTCAGCTTTTCGGGGACTTGTCAGCAGCTACTCTTTACAAACGGCGCTCCTTTCACCCCATTACGGCAGCTCTCAGGAAGGCGGATATCCCTTACCGCTGGGGCTTCCCCACCAAGCTACTGATCCATCGAGATGGCTCCACTGTCTCTATTTCTACAGCGGATGAAGGAGCAAAATTGCTCAAATCCTGGAACATTGCGGAACCCTCAGCGGACTCCTCACCCCGTCGACTTCAGCAGGACTGGTCCGCGGTGAAGTGAGGTGGCATGCTCGGAATCGGACACCGTCCGCAGAGGCTATCTCGGTAACGTAATGACTCTAGTGACTCTCCAGTTATGGGTATTGGAGTTTGAGGTATAAGATGAGTTGCTGGAGAGATCCTAACGACACTTCTGACGGCGGTGCCAGTCTATGTGCCTTGTGTCCAGACTGGACAGTTTTTGTTAAGTAATGTTTGTTCCTCATGTTCTATTTACATGCATAAGTCCCTATATGCCTTAATATTACCGGGATGATTATGTTTCTGTTTATGTTTCGGTTTATGTGTTCAGTATAGAATGCAGTATAAAATATGGCAGCGGGTAGGCGCTACGCCACTAACCCCCCCCTTAGCCTACACAGCCGCCTTATCATGGCGACTGGTTATGATCTCAAGGGAGATCAATTCAGTTTTGTTTTTTTTGTTTTTTGTCTGTCTGTCCTCCCACCCCCGGAAATGTTTCCCTTCCCCTATCAGGTATATCAGCTTAAGCACGGAAATCGGTCATCGGAACTTTTAGCTCTTTTTGTAAAGGACTATGGTTAACATAGTTTCTATCAATGCCAAAGGGCTCAATTCCCCTCACAAACGAAGAGTTGCCCTAAACTGTTTTTATAAACTTAAAGCACATGTGGTGGCGGTGCAGGAGACACACTTCCAGAGCCAAAATCCCCCCTTATTTACTAACACACGTTACCCCCTCTGTTACATGGCAAATGGGCCCGCCAAGAAAGCTGGCGTGGCTCTCCTTATAGCACAACATTGCTCGTTTGTTCTGTCCGATAAATATGAAGACCCAGACGGGAGATATTTAATCTTAGTGGGTAAATTGGATAATGTAGAGACTACCTTGGTCTCCTGTTATGCGCCTAACGCCAAACAAATCCCATTCCTTAGAACCTTCTGTAGAACTCTCAAAGAACGTATGAAGGGAGCCCTTTTGATTTTAGGGGACTTCAATATGGTACTGGATCCCGTTGTTGACCGCTCCCGTCCGACCCGGGCCCTCCGTAACAGCCCGCCTCAGGACCCCTCAGGCAAATTTGGCCAACTATTGGCTGAGTACGCGCTGTATGATGTCTGGAGGGCTAAACACCCACGAGAACGAGATTACACTTTTTATTCCCATGTCCATAGTTCATACTCTCGTATAGACTTAGCATTAGCGGATAGATGGACATTAGCGTCTATTAGCAAAATAGACATATTACCTACGTCTTGGTCTGACCACTCTCCGATCATTGTTGTTTGGGATATTAGTAAGAGGGTGGTTCCCCACGGCCCATGGAGAATGGGCCAACACCTGTTGGCTCACCCTGAGGCTCACCAGGCCATTCAGCAATATCTGGACCTATATTTGACCACCAATTGCCCCGGAGACACGTCTGTTTTTACCCATTGGTGTTCCCTGAAGGCCGTGATTAGAGGCTCTGCAATTCAAATCGCAGCTAGACTTAAGCGCGAATACAGGAGGAGACACGAATCAGCCGACAGAGAGGCTGCGCGGTTGGAAGCGGCACATAAAATAAACCCCGACAATAAATCTCTTTATAAGCAACTCCTTATTGCTCGAGACAAGGTAAACGCCTTTGCCTTAACCGAAGTACATCGCAACCTGCAGCGGCTAAATCAAAATTATTATAGGCTTGGTAATAGAGCAGGAAGGTTATTGGCGCGCAAATTAAGAGGACGCAGAGCCAAGGAACGCATACATGCTGTCCATACATCTTCAGGAGTCAAAGTAACTGACCCGGTCGAGATAGCGAACGCGTTTGCTGAATACTACTCGCAGCTGTATAACCTCAAAGATGACCCTGACACCCCCCAGCCCACGTTAGCAGACATCAAAGGTTTCTTAGACGGGCTATCGCTCCCCACTATAGACGCCCAGACCCGTGAATCCCTTAGCGCCCCCTGGTTAATTGACGAAGTCATAGCAGCCATAGATTCCTGTCCAATAAATAAGGCCCCTGGCCCAGATGGGTATCCCTCCAACTTCTACAAAACATTTAAACTAACCCTTGCTCCACTCTTATTGTCAGTATACAATGAAGCCTCTGATTCCACATGCTTCCCGAGAGAGATGTTGGAGGCCAGAATAGTCACCATCCCTAAACCAGGAAAATCCCCTACAGTGGTTCAGAACTACCGCCCTATAGCATTGCTGAACACTGACCTTAAATTGTTCGCCAAGATGGTTGCAAATAGGATCGCCCCTCTCCTGCCAAGTTTGATTAACTCAGACCAGGTAGGTTTTGTTCTGGGCAGACAAGCGTCGGATAACACACGTAGAGTTATTAACTTAATTGACCGCTGCCAGGCCCGGAACGAGCCTCTCCTGCTTCTATCTCTGGATGCAGAAAAAGCATTCGATAGGATCCATTGGGACTACCTAAGGGTTACCCTGGGTCATTTTGGATTTGCGGGTAGAATACTCGATTCTATATTGGCTTTGTACTCCTCACCCTCGGCTTCGGTTTTCACCAATGGGTACAACTCCTCCACATTTAATATTACTAATGGGACCCGGCAGGGTTGCCCATTATCACCCCTTATTTTTGTGCTAGCGGTGGAGCCCCTGGCGGAGCAAATTAGGATGTCAGATTCAATTATAGGCCCAGAAGTGGGGGGGATGCCGCATAAAATCTGTCTTTTTGCGGATGATATTCTGGTATGTCTTAGAGAGCCTGAAGCGTCCTTACCCCATCTACATACTCTATTAGACTCATATGCAGCGGTTTCCTACTACAAACTAAACACTACTAAGACCGAGGCCCTCCCCTTGAATATCTCCGACAGCACTCTTAGTCGTCTAAAGAATGATTATAAGTATGCGTGGCAACTTAGATCACTTAAATATCTGGGTGTTCATATATCTAGGGGGCGGGACTTAATAGGATGCAACTATGACCCTCTTTATCGTACGTTTGAATTGATGATTAAAGATTGGATGATGCAGGAGGTCTCCTGGGTCGGACGGGTGGCGGCGGCAAAGATGGTCCTTTTGCCAAAGTTGATGTACCTGTTTCGCACCATCCCAAGAGCTTTCCCCAAAGATGTTTGTAACAGATTCAACCGGCTTTTGACTAAATATATATGGGGGGGCTCGAAGCCGAGAATAGCGAAATCCACATTGACGGCACCTAAATGGGACGGGGGTGTCGCGTATCCAGATCTAGAGAGATACCATATCGCTTGTTTACTTACACAGGCTAAAGACTGGTTCACTCAGAGCAAGTCTAAACCATGGGTGTCCCTGGAGCAAGACACGATATCCCCCTTCACATTATCAGATTTGTTGTGGTTGCCCACCAACTCAGTTCCAACCAGAGTTGCTGAATGCCCAGCAGTACACACAACCCTGATGGCATGGAAAGAAGTAATTAGATCTCTCCCTCCTGGTGCTATCCCCTCCCCCCAGTTGTCCCTCCACACTATAGCCCTACTGATACCAGATATGCAATTATACCATTGGCAGGACTTAGGTCTCACTACTCTAAAGGATGTCCTCCGGGACGGCACCTTAGTTTCCTTCTCCCTGCTCCAAGAACAGTTTCAGATTCCCAAACAGGACTTTCATAAATATCTACAACTGCGACATTGGCTTCAAAGTTGCTTGCCACATCGAGTTCCACATACTGAGTTCCCTAAACTACTGATGTCACTCATTACACCCAGCGGCAACAGAGGAGGCATATCACGATGGTACCAGTTTCTTGTGACAGAGGCCCATCATGGAGTTTTCCCTGCACAGACCAAATGGGAAAGGGATCTCCCTGCAGCCTTCACTGAAGATGTATGGAGAGATATCTTTAAATCTTGTTTTAGAATTTCTAAATGCGTGAATCATTGTGAAATGTATTACAAATTGGTCCATAGGGTATATCTAACGCCAGATCGCCTGCACAAAATTTGGCCTGATGTCTCCGCTAGTTGCTGGAGAAACTGCGGGATGGTGGGGGATATCCTACATATATTTTGGTTGTGCCCAATAATTCGGGCGCTATGGAGGGAAGTGTTTCTACTTATTTCCCACGTACTGGGAGTGGTACTTTTGCCCGAACCTCTCTTGGCGCTTTTCCATTACTATGGGAAGGAAATGTCCAGCGGAGATAGATACCTATTAGGCCATATCCTTATAGCCTCTAAGGCCGCCATCGCCTCCAAATGGAAATCAGCAGCTGTCCCCACTATTTCTATGATAGAAAATAAAGTCCATCAACACTATGTTTTCGAAACAGCACAGGCCAAGTATTCCTCAGGAAATACCTCTATTAGCAAGAAATGGATTAAATGGTCCCTTTACAAGGAGGGTTCGGGCCAGATAGGTGCCCCTTGGGCTTCGATTTCTACTCCAGACCTCTCCGTACTTCGCTCCCCCAGTCCATTCCAGACATTAACAGGGTAAAGTGAAGTAGACCTTTTGTTTTACACTCTACTGTGTTCTCATTGTTACATTATGATACCCCTGATATGTACTTCCCCCCCCAATGTCTTTAATGTCTTTATTAGTTTTGTATTATGTATGTCTCTTCACCCTCATCCAGATTGTTTATACCAATTTACATATACATATTTATGTAATCTGTGTGAAAATTCAATAAAAATTTAATATTAAAAAAAAAACTGGAGCAGAAATGGTATTCTGAACCGAATCCACAAAACATACGGTACATGTGGTAGATCCATCCGGTAACACACTGCTACAGACTTTGCAATTATGCTTTTTAGTTTTTGCTGGTGCCTTACTCATTATGGCGACAGACAGTACAATACACAAAAAACAGACACTTGCACGACTCGGTAAAATAGTACGAAGGTGTCTCATATATATATATATATATATATATATATATATATATATATATATATATATATATATATATATATCTGGCCAAGTGCAGTACACGTGGCCAGTACTATGAAATGTGATCCCAAATTCCCACTAACACCCCCTGCGCCTCCGGTGGAGTAGAGATGTAGTACTGGAACGTTCTGGAATCACAGCAGGAAGACAGGAAACATGTTAAAATTGCCCCCATGCTAAGCTTACACATATAATCATAGTGCTGGTTACAAACTTACAACTGATTATAACCCTGCAAATAACCCTGCAGCCTAACATCTGCTGTTGCTGCAGTATTTTCTTATGCCGCTGTATTGCCCCCTTATTTATTGCCCCCCCCCCCCTCCGTGAGGTAATGCCTGCATGCTCTTTGAGATGCAGAGCAGCGGGCAGCGTGTGAGGCCGCCAGCGGGTATCGGCGAGCGGATCGCTGTGCTGTGAGCCGCGGGAGCCGGGTGAACAGCGGGTAAAACAGCGGTGGGACCCGGAGCAGTGCGAGCGGCCAGAGCAGCAGCGGCGGCCGGCGCAGTGAGCGGGAGAGCAGCGGCGGCCGGAGCCGTGTGAGCGGGAGAGCAGCGGCGGCCGGAGCCGTGTGAGCGGGAGAGCAGCGGCGGCCGGAGCCGTGTGAGCGGGAGAGCAGCGGCGTCCGGAGCCGTGTGAGTGAGGAGAGCAGCGGCGGCCGGAGCCGTGTGCGGCGGCGGCCGGAGGCAGTCTGCAGAGTCCCCAGTCCCCCCACCTCGGGGCGGCAGCGGGAGCTGACCGCCCCGTTCACATACCTTCACTCCTGCAGCTTGTGAGGAGGCTCCGACGGGGCTTCTGTACAAGCGCCGGCCAGCCTGAGCAGGAGGATCTGTGTGTGGCTGTGAGGAAGCTCTTTCAGAGAGGCCCGACACGCCCCTGCTGCTATCAGCAGCTGCACTATCCCTGACCCTGCCTTTTGGAAGGGGGAAAGGGATGTATAGAATAGAAAAAATAAGAATTTACTTACCGATAATTCTATTTCTCGTAGTCCGTAGTGGATGCTGGGAACTCCGTAAGGACCATGGGGAATAGCGGCTCCGCAGGAGACTGGGCACAAAAGTAAAGCTTTAGGACTACCTGGTGTGCACTGGCTCCTCCCCCTATGACCCTCCTCCAAGCCTCAGTTAGGATACTGTGCCCGGACGAGCGTACACAATAAGGAAGGATTTTGAATCCCGGGTAAGACTCATACCAGCCACACCAATCACACCGTACAACCTGTGATCTGAACCCAGTTAACAGCATGATAACAGAGGAGCCTCTGAAAAGATGGCTCACAACAATAATAACCCGATTTTTGTAACAACAACTATGTACAAGTATTGCAGACAATCCGCACTTGGGATGGGCGCCCAGCATCCACTACGGACTACGAGAAATAGAATTATCGGTAAGTAATTTCTTATTTTCTCTGACGTCCTAGTGGATGCTGGGAACTCCGTAAGGACCATGGGGATTATACCAAAGCTCCCAAACGGGCGGGAGAGTGCGGATGACTCTGCAGCACCGAATGAGAGAACTCAAGGTCCTCCTCAGCCAGGGTATCAAATTTGTAGAATTTAGCAAACGTGTTTGCCCCTGACCAAGTAGCTGCTCGGCAAAGTTGTAAAGCAGAGACCCCCTCGGGCAGCCGCCCAAGATGAGCCCACCTTCCTTGTGGAATGGGCTTTTACAGATTTTGGCTGTGGCAGGCCTGCCACAGAATGTGCAAGCTGAATTGTACTACAAATCCAACGAGCAATGGTCTGCTTAGAAGCAGGAGCACCCAGCTTGTTGGGTGCATACAGGATAAACAGCGAGTCAGATTTTCTGACTCCAGCCGTCCTGGAAACATATTTTCAGGGCCCTGACTACGTCCAGCAACTTGGAGTCCTCCAAGTCCCTAGTAGCCGCAGGTACCACAATAGGCTGGTTCAAGTGAAACGCTGAAACCACCTTAGGGAGAAATTGAGGACGAGTCCTCAATTCTGCCCTGTCCGTATGAAAAATTAGGTAAGGGCTTTTATAGGATAAATCCGCTAATTCTGAGACACGCCTGGCTGAAGCCAGGGCCAACAGCATTACCACTTTCCATGTGAGATATTTTAAGTCCACAGTGGTGAGTGGTTCAAACCAATGTGATTTTAGGAACCCCAAAACTACATTGAGATCCCAAGGTGCCACTGGAGGTACAAAAGGAGGCTGTATATGCAGTACCCCCTTGACAAACGTCTGAACTTCAGGAACTGAAGCCAGTTCTTTCTGGAAGAAAATCGACAGGGCCGAAATTTGAACCTTAATGGACCCTAATTTTAGGCCCATAGACAGTCCTGTTTGCAGGAAATGCAGGAAACGACCCAGTTGAAATTCCTCTGTAGGGGCCTTCCTGGCCTCGCACCACGCAACATATTTACGCCAAATACGGTGATAATGCTGTACGGTTACATCCTTCCTGGCTTTGATCTGGGTAGGGATGACTTCATCCGGAATGCCTTTTTCCTTCAGGATCCGGCGTTCAACCGCCATGCCGTCAAACGCAGTCGCGGTAAGTCTTGGAACAGACAGGGTCCCTGCTGGAGCAGGTCCTTTCTTAGAGGTAGAGGCCACGGGTCCTCTGTGAGCATCTCCTGAAGTTCCGGGTACCAAGTCCTTCTTGGCAAATCCAGAGCCACGAGTATAGTCCTTACTCCTCTCCTTCTTATGATTCTCAGTACCTTGGGTATGAGAGGCAGAGGAGGGAACACATACACTGACTGGTACACCCACGGCGTTACCAGAGCGTCCACAGCTATTGCCTGAGGGTCCCTTGACCTGGCGCAATACCTGTCTAGTTTCTTGTTGAGGCGGGACGCCATCATGTCCACCTTTGGTTTTTCCCAACGGTTCACAATCATGTGGAAGACTTCTGGGTGAAGTCCCCACTCTCCCGGGTGGAGGTCGTGTCTGCTGAGGAAGTCTGCTTCCCAGTTGTCCACTCCCGGAATGAACACTGCTGACAGTGCTATCACATGATTTTCCGCCCAGCGAAGAATCCTTGCAACTTCTGCCATTGCCCTCCTGCTTCTTGTGCCGCCCTGTCTGTTTACGTGGGCGACTGCCGTGATGTTGTCTGACTGGATCAGCACCGGCTGACCTTGAAGCAGAGGTCTTGCTAGGCTTAGAGCATTGTAGATGGCCCTTAGCTCCAGGATATTTATGTGAAGTGATGTCTCCAGGCTTGACCACAAGCCCTGGAAATTTCTTCCCTGTGTGACTGCTCCCCAGCCTCTCAGGCTGGCATCCGTGGTCACCAGGACCCAGTCCTGAATGCCGAATCTGCGGCCCTCTAGAAGATGAGCACTCTGCAACCACCACAGGAGATACACCCTTGTCCTTGGTGACAAGATTATCCGCTGATGCATCTGAAGATGCGACCCGGACCATTTGTCTAGCAGATCCCACTGGAAGGTTCTTGCGTGGAATCTGCAGAATGGGATTGCTTCGTAAGAAGCCACCATCTTTCCCAGGACTCTTGTGCATTGATGCACTGAGACTTGGCCTGGTTTTAGGAGATTTCTGACTAGTTCGGATAACTCCCTGGCTTTCTCCTCCGGGAGAAACACCTTTTTCTGGACTGTGTCCAGGATCATCCCTAGGAATAGAAGTCGTGTCGTCGGGATCAGCTGCGATTTTGGAAAATTGAGAATCCAACCGTGCTGGCGCAGCACTATCTGAGATAGTGCTACTCCGACTTCCAACTGTTCCCTGGATCTTGCCCTTATCAGGAGATCGTCCAAGTAAGGGATAACTAAAACTCCCTTCCTTCGAAGGAGTATCATCATTTCGGCCATTACCTTGGTAAAGACCCGGGGTGCCGTGGACAATCCAAATGGCAGCGTCTGAAACTGATAGTGACAGTTCTGTACCACAAACCTGAGGTACCCTTGGTGAGAAGGGTAAATTGGGACATGTAGGTAAGCATCTTTGATGTCCAGAGACACCATATAGTCCCCTTCTTCTCGGTTTGCAATCACTGCTCTGAGTGACTCCATCTTGAATTTGAACCTTTGTATGTAAGTGTTCAAGGATTTTAGGTTTAAAATTGGTCTCACCGAGCCGTCCGGCTTCGGTACCACAAATAGTGTGGAATAGTACCCCTTTCCCTGTTGTAGGAGGGGTACCTTGATTATCACCTGCTGGGAATATAGCTTGTGAATGGCTTCCAATACTGCCTCCCTGTCTGAGGGAGACGTCGGTAAAGCAGACTTTAGAAAACGGCGAGGGGGAGACGTCTCGAATTCCAATTTGTACCCCTGAGATACCACCTGAAGGATCCAGGGGTCCACTTGCGAGTGGGCCCACTGCACACTGAACTTCTTGAGACGGGCCCCCACCGTGACTGAGTCCGCTTGTAAAGCCCCAGCGTCATGCTGAGGACTTTGCGGAGGCGGGAGAGGGCTTTTGTTCCTGGGAACTGGCTGTTTGTTGCAGCCTTTTTCCTCTCCCTCTGCCACGGGGCATAAATGAGGCGCCTTTTGCCCGCTTGCCCTTATGGGGCCGAAAGGACTGCGCCTGATAATACGGCGTCTTCTTAGGTTGAGAAGCTACCTGGGGTAAAAATGTGGATTTTCCAGCAGTTGCCGTGGCTACCAGGTCTGATAGACCTACCCCAAATAACTCCTCCCCCTTATAAGGCAATACTTCCATGTGCCTTTTAGAATCCGCATCACCTGACCACTGCCGCGTCCATAAACCTCTTCTTGCAGAAATGGACAGCACGCTAACTCTTGATGCCAGTCGGCAAATATCCCTCTGTGCATCACGCATATATAGAAATGCATCCTTCAAATGCTCTATAGTCAGTAATATACTGTCCCTATCTAGGGTATCAATATTTTCAGTCAGGGAATCCGACCACGCCAGGCCCGCACTGCACATCCAGGCTGAGGCGATTGCTGGTCGCAGTATAACACCCGTGTGAGTGTATATACATTTTAGGATACTCTCCAGCTTTCTATCGGCAGGTTCCTTTAGGGCGGCCGTATCAGGAGAGGGTAGTGCTACCTGTTTAGACAAGCGTGTGAGCGCTTTATCCACCCTAGGGGGTGTTTCCCAACGTGCCCTATCCTCTGGCGGGAAAGGGTACGATGCCAATAACCTTTTAGGAATTATCAGTTTTTTATCGGGGGAAACCCACGCCTCATCACACACTTCATTTAATTCCTCGGATACAGGAAAAACTACAGGCAGTTTTTTCTCACCAAACATAATACCCTTTTTAGTGGTACTTGTATTATCAGAGATATGCAATACATTTTTCATTGCTTCAATCATGTAACGTGTGGCCCTAGTGGAAGTCACGTTTGTCTCCTCATCATCGACACTGGAGTCAGTATCCGTGTCTGTGTCTACCATTTGAGGTAACGGGCGTTTTAAAGCCCCTGATGGCGTTTGAGACCCCTGAACAGGCACAAGCTGAGTAGCCGGCTTTCTCATGTCGTCAACTGTCTGTCGTAAAGAGCTGACACCGTCACGCAATTCCTTCCATAAGCTCATCCACTCAGGTGTCGACTCCCTAGGGGGTGACAACTCTATAATAGGCAATTGCTCCGCCTCCATCTCATATTCCTCCTCAAACATGTCGACACAATCGTACCGACACACCGCACACACACAGGGAATGCTCTGATAGAGGACAGGACCCCACTAGCCCTTTGGGGAGACAGAGGGAGAGTATGCCAGCACACACCAGAGCGCTATATATAGACAGGAATACCACTATAAAATGTGCTTTTCCATTTATAGCTGCTGTTAGTATTAAAACTGCGCCAAATTAGTGCCCCCCTCTCTTTTTTACCCTTTTCTGTAGTGCAGGACTGCAGGGGAGAGTCAGGGAGACGTCCTTCCAGCGGAGCTGTGATGGAAAATGGCGCCCGTGTGCTGAGGAGATAGGCTCCGCCCCCTTCTCGGCGGCCTTTTCTCCCGCTTTTTGGTGAGTTCTGGCAGGGGTTAAAATACATCCATATAACCCTGGGGGTTATATGTGGTGTATTTATGCCAGCCAAGGTGTTTACATTGCTGCTCAGGGCGCCCCCCCCCCCCTAGCGCCCTGCACCCTCAGTGACTGAAGTGTGCCTGAGTAACAATGGCGCACAGCTGCAGTGCTGTGCGCTACCTTGTTGAAGACTGATGTCTTCTGCCGCTGATTTTTCCGGACCTCTTCTTGCTTCTGGCTCTGTAAGGGGGCCGGCGGCGCGGCTCTGGGACCGAGCTCCGAGGCTGGGCCTGTGTTCGGTCCCTCTGGAGCTAATGGTGTCCAGTAGCCTAAGAAGCCCAAGCTACCACCACTTAGGTAGGTTCGCTTCTTCTCCCCTTAGTCCCTCGATGCAGTGAGCCTGTTGCCAGCAGGTCTCACTGAAAATAAAAAACCTAAAACTAAACTTTCACTAAGAAGCTCAGGAGAGCCCCTAGTGTGCACCCTTCTCGGCCGGGCACAAAAATCTAACTGAGGCTTGGAGGAGGGTCATAGGGGGAGGAGCCAGTGCACACCAGGTAGTCCTAAAGCTTTACTTTTGTGCCCAGTCTCCTGCGGAGCCGCTATTCCCCATGGTCCTTACGGAGTTCCCAGCATCCACTAGGACGTCAGAGAAATATAAAAATAAAAATTCAAAGTAATTGTGACTCTTAGCCACAGAGCTGTTACTACTTCGAGCACAGAAAAAACACTGAGGTACTCTGGGATATGGAGGGGTGGAGTGTTCTAAATTTAAATATTCAGTGCTGTTCCTACGGAAGCCCGTCCATATCCCAAGAGTACTCCAGTGACCCCTAGTGGATGATAAAGAAAGGACTGTACCTGATAATACGGTGCTTTCTTTGGCTGTGAGGGAACATGGGGTAAAAATGTAGACTTCCCAGCTGTTGCTGTGGAAACGAGGTCCGAGAGACCATCCCCGAACAACTCCTCACCCTTATAAGGCAAAACTTCCATGTGCCTTTTAGAATCTGCATCTCCTATCCACTGCAGAGTCCATAACCCTCTCCTGGCAGAAATGGACATTGCACTTATTTTAGATGCCAGCCGGCAAATATCCCTCTGTGCATCTCTCATGTATAAGAGTGCGTCTTTAATATGCTCTACGGTTAGCAATATAGTGTCCCTGTCTAGGGTATCAATATTTTCCGACAGGGAATCTGACCACGCAGCTGCAGCACTGCACATCCATGCTGAAGCAATAGCTGGTCTCAGTAGAACACCTGTGTGTGTATATACAGACTTCAGGATAGCCTCCTGCTTTCTATCAGCAGGTTCCTTCAGGGCGGCCGTATCCGGAGACGGTAGTGCCACCTTCTTTGACAAGCGTGTGAGCGCTTTATCCACCCTAGGGGATGTTTCCCAACGTGACCTATCCTCTGGCGGGAAAGGGTACGCCATAAGTAACCTCTTAGAAATTACCAGTTTCTTATCGGGGGAAGCCCACGCTTCTTCATACACTTCATTTAATTCCTCAGATGGAGGAAAAACAACTGGTAGTTTTTTCTCTCCAAACATAATACCCTTTTTTGTGGTACCTGGGGTAACATCAGAAATATGCAACACATTTTTCATTGCCTCAATCATATAACGTGTGGCCCTATTGGAAGTTACATTAGTCTCATCGTCGTCGACACTGGAGTCAGTATCCGTGTCAACATCCGTGTCTGCCATCTGAGGTAGCGGGCGTTTTAGAGCCCCTGATGGCTTTTGAGATGCCTGGGCAGGCACAGGCTGAGAAGCCGGCTGTCCCATATTTGGTATGTCGTCAAACCTTTTATGCAAGGAGTCGACACTGTCGCGTAATTCCTTCCACAGAACCATCCACTCAGGTGTCGACCCCGCAGGGGGTGACATCCCATTTATCGGCATCTGCTCCGCCTCCACATAAGCCTCCTCATCAAACATGTCGACACAGCCGTACCGACACACCGCACACACACAGGGAATGCTCTGACTGAGGACAGGACCCCACAAAGCCCTTTGGGGGGACAGAGAGTATGCCAACACACACCAGAGTGCTATAATACAGGGATTAACTGAATTATTTCCCCTTATAGCTGCTATATAAGTTATACTGCGCCTAAATTTAGTGCCCCCCTCTCTTTTTTACCCTTTGTAGCTTGATACTGCAGGGGAGAGCCAGGGAGCGATCCTTCCAGCGGAGCTGTGAGGGAAAAATGGCGCCAGTGTGCTGAGGGAGTTAGCCCTGCCCCTTTTCCGGCAGACTTCTCCCGCTTTTTTCAGGAATTCTGGCAGGGGTAATTTATCACATATATAGCCTCTGGGACTATATATTGTGATGATTTGCCAGCCAAGGTGTTTATATTGCTGCTCAGGGCGCCCCCCCCCCCAGCACCCATCAGTGACCGGAGTGTGAGGTGTACATGAGGAGCAATGGCGCACAGCTGCAGTGCTGTGCGCTACCTTGTTGAAGACCGAGGTCTTCTGCCGCCGATTTTCCGGACCACTTCTTGCTTCTGGCTCTGTAAGGGGGACGGCGGCGCGGCTCCGGGACCGAACGATCGAGGTCGGGTCCTGTGTTCGATCCCTCTGGAGCTAATGGAGTCCAGTAGCCTAAGAAGCCCAAACTATCTCCAGTCAGGTAGGTTCGCTTCTTCTCCCCTTAGTCCCTCGTAGCAGTGAGTCTGTTGCCAGCAGATCTCACTGAAAATAAAAAACCTAAAATATACTTTCTTTCTAGGAGCTCAGGAGAGCCCCTAGTGTGCATCCAGCTCAGCCGGGCACAAGATTATAACTGAAGTCTGGAGGAGGGTCATAGTGGGAGGAGCCAGTGCACACCAGTTAGACCTAAAGCTTTCTTTATAGTTGTGCCCAGTCTCCTGCGGAGCAGCTATTCCCCATGGTCCTTACGGAGTCCCAGCATCCACTTAGGACGTCAGAGAAAATACGGTGCTTTCTTAGGCTGTGAGGGAACCTGAGGTAAAAAAGTCGACTTCCCAGCTGTTGCTGTGGATACGAGGTCCGAAAGACAGTCTCCAAACAATTCCTCACCCTTATAAGGCAAAATTTCCATGTGCCTTTTAGAATCAGCATCACCCGTCCACTGCCGAGTCCATAATACTCTCCTGGCAGAAATGGACATCGCATTAATTCTAGATGCCAGCCGGCAAATGTCCCTCTGTGCATCTCTCATATATAAGACTAAGTCTTTAATATGCTCTATGGTTAGCAATATAGTGTCCCTGTCAAGGGAATCAATGTTATCAGACAGGGAATCAGACCACGCTGCTGCAGCACTGCACATCCATGCTGAAGCAATAGCAGGTCTCAGTATAGTACCTGAGTGTGTATACACAGACTTCAGGATAGCCTCCTGCTTTCTATCTGCAGGCTCCTTCAAGGCGGCCGTATCCTGAGACGGCAGTGCCACCTTTTTTGATAAGCGTGTGAGCGCCTTGTCCACCTTAGGGGATGTCTCCCAGCGCAACCTATCCGTTGGCGGGAAAGGGTACGCCATTAGTAACCGCTTAGAAATTACTAGTTTCTTATCTGGGGAACCCCACGCTTCTTCACACAATTCATTTAACTCATCAGATGGGGGAAAAGTCACTGGCTGCTTTTTCTCCCCAAACATAATACCCTTTTTTGTGGTAACCGGGTTAATGTCAGAAATGTGCAACACATTTTTCATTTCCGTAATCATGCATCGGATGGCCCTAGTGGATTGTATATTTGTCTCATCCTCGTCGACACTGGAGTCAGACTCCGTGTCGACATCTGTGTCTGCCACCTGAGGTAGCGAGCGTTTTTGAGCCCCTGACGGCCTCTGAGATGCCTGGGCAGACGCGGGCTGAGATGCCGGCTGTCCCAAAGCTGCGTCATCGAACCTTTTATGTAAGGAGTTGACACTGTCGGTTAATACCTTCCACATATCCATCCACTCAGGTGTCGGCCCCGCAGGGGGCGACATCACACTTATCGGCACCTGCTCCGCATCCACGTAAGCGTCCTCATCAAACATGTCGACACAGCCGTACCGACACCGCACACACACATAGGGAATGCTCTGACTGAGGACAGGACCCCACAAAGTCCTTTGGGGAGACAGAGAGAGAGTATGCCAGCACACACCACAGCGCTATATAATCAGGGATTTACACTAACAAAAGCGATTTTCCCTATAGCTGTTTTTATATATAGTTTTGTGCCTAAATTTAGTGCCCCCCCTCTCTTTTTTACCCTTGATGTCTGGAAACTGCAGGGGAGAGCCTGGGGAGCTGTCTTCCAGCGGAGCTGCCATAGTGACCCCCACTGCTCGGGGGT
Organism: Pseudophryne corroboree; assembly: GCF_028390025.1. Classification (NCBI taxonomy): domain Eukaryota; kingdom Metazoa; phylum Chordata; class Amphibia; order Anura; family Myobatrachidae; genus Pseudophryne; species Pseudophryne corroboree. The sequence continues at coordinate 128,256,341 of NC_086450.1, forward strand.
GCACCTGGGTGACCGCTCTATCTGCCCTCTTCTAAATCCAGCGCTGCCAGAATAGGACACTTTCCTGCTGCTTCGGGTAATTACCGTCCCACAAACACTTCTCCAGCCGCAGATTGAAGACTGTGGTGACTCCACTTTCAAATGTTTGTGGTTACCAAAAGCTATATCATAAAAACTTCCTAGCAGAATCCTGGGGGAAGAGGTGGTGGTGATGGGGAGATGGGGGGGGGGGGGGGTTGTAGTTCACCATTTTTAACTTACATAGACCACAGCTGATATTATATTGCAGTATTAGTGTAGGCACGGGATTAGACCAACCTGCAGCCGATCAGAACATTAGCGCACTCACAGGACTAGACCAACCTGCAGCCAGAGCATTAGAGCAGTCACGGGACTAGACCAACCTGCAGCCAGAGCATTAGCGCAATCAGAGCATTAACGCGCTCACAGGACTATGAAAATGAACAGTTAAAAAAAACAGTTAAACATTGAACAGCATCAAGAAAGAAATCTGGAACATTATGTGGCCTCTCCTCACCTCTGCCATGAGAACACCAGGACCAATGCCTACTACTTCTGTGTCCAAGAACATCATGACTGCCCCCGGGACTACCCCTCAAGCTCAGCAGGGAACTGAGGGACGTGCGCATCAGGACCAGACTTTGCTGGGTCAGTTCCATTGGACATTAGTGTGCACCCCACATTCTCACACCCACCCGCACTGCTCTCATGAGACCAGGACATTTATCTTTTTCACAAAATAATGTTAGTACAGTTTTCCTGCAAATGTGTTTTTCTCTTCTCTTTCTTCTTACACGGTACTACCACCCCACTGTGTGCTATTCCCGTAATGTGTACCGCCATTGGTTGCACACCCTGCCAGCAGTAACCTATGCAGTGCGCCCCACATGGCTGCCTCGGATGGTTCCTCCGTGGGCGGGGTGTGCTTCATTTGGATCTTTCCATGCAGGGTATAGCATACTCCTACACACGTGTCAGTTCTCCCATACATGCATTTGGCCCCTGTATGGCTCATCTCCCACTGTGTAATCTTGTAGTGCGCCCAACATGGCTGCCTTATCTGGTGCGCTTGTGGATGGGATGAAAAATGCGTGGACCTGATGTTTTTATTGGAACCCTACTCTGAACTTAAGGACTCTGCAATCTCCCCATTTTGTGTTCTCTTCTAGGGGTGGACTATTCCACCCTGGGTAATCCTACGCAGTGCGCCTAAGATGGCTGCCGCACCTGGTGCCTTGTGATGGTGGAATACACAACCCCTGGAGGTTATTACTCAAAATGCCTACACCAATCATGCATTATTCTTTCTGTGTCTTTGTCTGTGTGGTTTATCTTTTGATGTAATACTTAAATCTTCTGTATTATGTGCATTGTGTGAGTTCTAGTTGGCGCCGCGGATGGCTGCCTCGGTGCTGCTCTGCCAAGCAGCCTTAGTTTTTAGTCTTAAATGTATAATATGTCTACTGTACAGTTGCATATGTGCAGTATGAACTCATATGTGTAATGTTTGTAATGTATGCTACGTTTTTTTCCTCCATGTTGCTGCTTGGCGATGCATTGTACCACAAAGAATTCCTAGTGTACTTGAGTACACCTGGCCAATAAAGCTGATTCTGAAGAGAAAATGGCGCCGGTGTGCTGAGGAAGATAGCCCCGCCCCCTTCTCCCGCTTTTTTATCTGTATAATGGCGGGGGATTATGCACATATACAGCTTAAAAGCTGTATTGTGTGTCAATTAGCCATGTATGGTACTCTAATTGCTGCCCAGGGCGCCCCCCCCCCCAGCGCCCTGCACCGATCAGTGACCGGAGTGTGTGGTGTGCATAGGGAGCAATGGCGCACAGCTGCAGTGCTGTGCGCTACCTTAATGAAGACCGAAGTCTTCAGCCGCCGATTTCCTCCGGTTTCTTCCGTCTTCTGGCTCTGCAAGGGGGACGGCGGCGCGGCTCCGGGAACGGACGATCGAGGTCGGGCCCTGTGTTCTATCCCTCTGGAGCTAATGGTGTCCAGTAGCCTAGAAGCACAAGCTAGCTGCAAGCAGGTAAGTTTGCTCCCCTCCCCTAAGTCCCACGTAGCAGTGAGTCAGTTGCCAGCAGATCTCACTGAAAATAAAAAACCTAACAAATACTTTTCTTTCTAGGAAGCTCAGGAGAGCCCCTAGAGTGCATCCAGCTCTGGCCGGGCACAGATTCTAACTGAGGTCTGGAGGAGGGGCATAGAGGGAGGAGCCAGTGCACACCAGATATAGTGCCTAATCTTTTCTTTAGAGTGCCCATTCTCCTGCGGAGCCCGTCTATTCCCCATGGTCCTTACGGAGTACCCAGCATCCACTAGGACGTCAGAGAAAATTTTTAAATACCTTTTCTGTCTTGGTTCACATTTATCCAACAAGCATGGCCATACTGCAAGTCTAATCTCTTACTGTGGTGTCGGCATTCCCCGCATATTGTGACTGCAGCTGTTTTGCTATTATCCAACATCACTTTCTTTAGCGTGCTTCTTACCATTTATTTACTTGATAACTGCTTTTCAAATGACCTAGCATAACATATACTATACCCAGGATCGAGGAAAGATCAAAACTACACCGTTATGTGCTAAGCAATATCCGGTACATGGTTACTATTCACCATAGGTTACGATCGGTCTTGCTTCTTTTACTTAATACAAAATCACCTGTTCACATTTAAAATAAATAATATTCTAAAAGTTAAGAAACATGAATATCTGGAATAATTTATTTCTTTAATAATCGCATTCATTTATTGTAGAAAGGAGTCATAACAATGGTTTAAATAATTTAAGCCATACATTACAATACAGAGTGATAAATTCCCTTAAAAAAAAATAAAAAAAAAAATTCTACCGAGTTCATCATAAGTGATAAAGCACTGGGAGGCTATGAAATGCACATATCTTCTATCTATGGAAGGCCAAGATACAATTTCCAGTGAACGTTTAAGTTTTAAACATCCAATTACACTTTTGCAGTATGTTATAGTGGAACAGGTCAGAAGAGGTCTATGTCCAAGGTTAATTTAAATACAAAAAGTACTTCCTGAAATTCACTAGCTTCGATTCTACAAACTATAAGCGTAGAAAGAACAAAAACATTTTTTTTTTTTTTTGCTCAAACAGAAGATGGATAAACTGTCTTGCAAAAACACCTCCAAGTTAAAAAAGCAAAAATCTATAGAAAAAATAAAAATTCACATTGAAGTTTGGCAAAATGCTAAGAGATCTATGCAGATGAGCAGAATATTTAATTTACATTTATATTGTAAACTAGCCTTATGAAGCCCCATTTAGTAGATTAAAAGAAAAAAAAAAAAAAACTACTAAATTTTTAGGTAATAACCCACAAAACTGATAACCATGCATCAATGCAAAACTAAATTAATCTTAAATTCTGATAGAAAATGGCAAAGTGTCAAAAGCCCATAAAACGACATTATAGGATTAGACGCCAATTTGTTATCGGCGCCCAATGTTGGCCATAATCCCCAATGGTTCCCTCAGCATGCACGAGCCAAAATGTAAGGCCAAAAAAAAACCCAACAAAATTTTGCAAGAAAGTCAATTTTTGATATTTCAACATTCTTGTTAAAAAATAAAAAATCACCTGCATGGTTGACAATTTTACAGAAACTGTTGTGCCCTAGTATACAAAGAATATAAAAATAACTTAATGTATTCAGCCTGTGTACTACAGTCAAAGTATATCAAATGACTAAAAACGGAAATTTGAAATGATACAAGGTGGATTCGCAGCAGGGTCACTTGGGTCCTTCCTAGTAGAATTCACATGTTGGGTTGTAATGCCATTCTTCATTATTAGACTGGCGGCTGGAAATTCAGATGGACATAGTGCACTGCAAGAACTTCATGAGGAAAGAAACAAAAACCAAAAACACATTATTGCTTTTATAAAAGACAGGGAGGCCTGGTTTACAAAAACATATACTGAAAAAGTTAATAAACTGCAGTTATCAGCACTGGAGTCCAGTGGCTAGAAAAGGGATTTGGGAGCAAAGCAAAAATAACTTTGGACCTGGACCACCATGTTGCACTACTAGGGAAGCAAATACATTTTGCCATATTGCATGCAGAGTAGATACTGGCTGTTTTTGCATGCAGTCCACAAATAACAGACAGCATTATTTTTACTCTAATTTAGACACGCCCCTCCCAAATCTAAATCTTTCTGCACATCTTAAACCACTCTTCCCCTGTCGGGTTTTGAAGTGCCCGGGATCCCGACGTCGGTTATGTGAGCAGCGGGATCACATAACTACATCCCTCTGTCAGAAACAGTGATGTGTACAGGCAGACAGCTTCTGGTTTTATAATGGAGACATTCCAACTGCTCTACAAATACAACACACATCGTGTACTGCATACAGAGAACGCAACGCACTCCCAGCAGCCTGTAACAGGCTGTTCTAGTAGAAAGGGTGTAATCTGGATGGGAAAGTCTACTAGAAACTCTTCCTCTATCTAGTCTATCAAGTAAGAAAGAGTTTCAGGACAAGGCTGCAGATTAATCTAATCAGACATTCCTAGGGGTCGATTCAAGTATCTCGACCCTGTACTTGCAGGCTGCATACAATACTCAGCAAGTCCTGGGTGAAATCCGGCTGCGAGATGAGGTGCCGTTGCAACAGATCAGAAACGTGCTTGTGCGAAATTCTTTTTCCAGCAATCCTCTCTCACAGAGCAGCTACCCAATAACCTTACAGTAGCCCACGGAGAGTGAAATCTCCCAGATTCTGTCTCTGGAGCAAACTAAGCATAGTTCAGTGACCTGTAAATATCTAGAAGTCTCAAACATTTTATTAAAACTGTCCTGCAAGTTTAAGCGTTGCCAGTAACTTTGCTGGTAGATACTTACATCATCATACACAAAGTTGACATATCCTTGCTGCATGCCATCTCTTCGCCGAAAGGCATCTGTATTAAAAAAGACAGAGAAAAAAAATTGCAAATATTCTGCTTTCACTGCACATAAAAACAAGACGACTAGAGACTATGCACTGGGTCACGCAGTTCTCTCAATCAAGCCAGGCTGTGGCTGCGAGTGGCACTTCAGCTGCTGCAAAATATAGATCCCGGCATGACATGCAACAGTTGCCGTTAGGGCAGACTAATCCTGTTGGGAACATATTAGGATGTTTAGTTCAACAGCAGCTAAAGAGCCACATGTACTAGGTTGCTGAAAGCAGAGCTAGGCAACGAAACATTTTTACTGGAAGGTTGAGAACAAGTAATTTCTGCACAGGATTATTTCCATATACCAACTACTGAATCTACTGGGACATCTGAATGGCTCAGACTTGTCTGGATGCTGAAATACCAACTAATTACCAATATTCTAAGCTTGAAGTTTGTTTTTAAATAAGACAGAATACTTGAGTAACTCCAGTTGGAAGAAGCTTTTTCCAATTCCGCCGGTTTCTACTGGAAAGCTGAACTGAACCCAATCTCGGGAGCTACAGAAGACAGCATCAGGGCTCTTCATGGAGGTTGTTGCATTACCAAGAACACTAGCATCAGCATTAAAGAGGATGCCTCACATTACATTATCTAAAAAGCCTATACTATCTGCTGTCATAAAGGCAGTGTCACATGATTCAGTGGGTTCATTCACATCCTGCTGTGAGGATGAAATCTGAATACCTGTCGCATAAGGTGTATAGCAGAAATGGGGACAGGCTCAACTGATCGGCTGAATAGAAAATACTGTAAGTTTTACTACATTACAGAACTGCACCAGGTGCGTGTTTTGGATACATGGTACTGTACAATGTGGGAGGTAAATGCCTGCAGAAAGGGCAGCGTCATTGGTACTGCATAAAACTGCAGTGAGAAATGTATTCCATATACTTATGTTCTATCAGCTATAATGGAACACATTTTAGGATTTTCCAGTTTAACACATTACACTGAGTATGTTTTGGAATTTAGCATGCAATTTTAATGTTAGTAGGTGCACTTTATATTTAATTCATAAAGCTACTACGTATTGAAAGTTTAAAATACAAACCGTGACATTGCCAAAAGAGGAATAAACCAATCCCACACGTTTCTGTGCGACAGATTTGAAACCACTATTGTTCAGTATATATAAATACTAACAATGGCTTCTCACACCTGTAGCTTCCGTCTAGTGACCGGGAGCTACTCTATGGTTTTGGGTTCCCATCACTGACCATGGATTTCTGTTAGTACCCTCCTGAGGTTCGAGCAGAACTCCCAGGAAGCAGGGCTTGTGACCTGGGCGCAAGGGCCGGCACACCTTAACTGCCGCACGCCAGGCACTTAGTACGTGAAATGCCACTTCAATCCCATTGCTTTTGGGTGCGAGAATGCGGCAGTCACAGCCAATGCAGGGCTGGCTGGCCAAACAATTAAATAGCTCCCAGACACTTTAGATGAGAGCTACAGGTGCGAAAAATAACTCTGAATCCTAATACACTTGTTATGATTCCCAGAAACTGTTTGACTTGTCAATGTAGGTTTCCTTTGAACCACACAAATTAATATTACCTGTTAAAGCACGAAGCTTCACACAGCATGCAACATAGTCGTCAAAATATATCCTGCCGTTCTTACTGTAACGCTTCATTACTGCATTCAAAGTCTGTGGGTTTAGTCTGTAACCTAGAAGAGATTGAAAAGGAAACAAAATCATATGCAGACTTCTAAAAACAACCATGGACATTACACAGGTTAACAAGTCTCAATGCTCTGCACATCAGCTGGCATCACAAGTTGGGTATGTGTTACCGGCAGCCCAGAGCCTGGCAGTCAGTATCCAGACGCTGAGATCCCGGACGCAAAATGCCGGCGGGGGCGAGCGCAGCGAACCCCCTTGCAGGCTCGGTGGTAAGCAACCCTCACCACCGGTTCTATTCCCACTCTATAGGTGTCGTGGACACCCACGAGTGAGAATTGTCCCTTTTAGTCAGCATGCGGACTTTCTGGATTGTCAGTGTTCGGGATGCAGGGGGAGGTATTGTGACCGGCGGTCTATTTTCCCCATTGAGCAAAAACAAGAAAAGCGTAAGAAAGGAAGCTACATTTTATGCTTTGGACAACAGGTGTTTTGCTTAAAATGGGACAGCAAGAATACTACTGGACACCAAATTTCCTAGGCCGTAGAAACGCTCTGACAGATGATTATCACACATTACTTCTTACAGACGTTTCCACAACCCCATCTTCCCACAGACAAGTGTACATGGGAGGCCCTTTTGCTTGTGACCCATGCAGTGCACATAAAGGGACGCTCCCTACTGCAGTGTTTACCATCCTCCTGATATGCCATGTGGAGCACTATGGGGTTGCTCCAAGGTAGGTAGCTCTTAGCTTAGATAACTAAGGAGCCATTATCATGTGGCTCCTTGCTGGATAATCATAGACTCAGATTGAGGTAATGCGAGTTGTGGGTTGCGGTGCCCATGGATTGGCTGGGCTAGATGGCTCTGATGTGGTATACCTTTACATTCTATTAACACTTATCACTAACAATCTTTATTTTAATTACAATTACATTAATTTTTGTATTAACTTTCTGTATATAGCTTTGGCTTCCGAACACTAATTTATTAACACTAGTTTTTTCACTGGTATACTGCCCTGGGCTTACTGGCTTATGCCGATTTTTGGGGTGCTACACCATGCACCTAGATATAGCGCTAGGGACCCCCAATATACAGAGTCCTTGACACGGCTTGGGGGCTTATTCATACATTTGTGCAAATATATGTAACCAAGATCTCTGAATTCTAATATTGTGCAGGATGTAAATCTGGTTACTCTTATCATTGAGGGTGCTGGGGGAAACTAAATGCTTTTTTTAGCGCTTAGAAATACCACTCCCGTGCAAGCACCTGGGTGATATCACTAAGCTAATTGAGCATCTACCACTATATGCCATGCAGTGCACATAAAGGGACGCTCCCTACTGCAGTGTTTCCCATCGTTGGCCCTCATGGAACACTAAGAACACTAGAACAATCTCAGCATGACAGGTAATTTACTGCCAAGTCAGTAAGACATTGTCCAGATCATTCAGTATGTACCTGCGATTGCACACTCCCGTGGCTCACGTGACATCTTCTGGTTGACTGTACTGCACGGCAGGCCATGCTAATTTTGCACTGCACCGTTTTGTCCTGCATTTTTCAAGTGTGTATGCATGGTACGTTGTAAGGCCCTGTCACGTCAGATCAGCCGGGAACACATCACTCCAGGTTTTAATGCTAACATGCTTGAGTACAGATGGTTAAATCAAAACAAAAACGAAGTACTAGTTACATCATCTGTGCTCAAGTATAGCTATCCTTAAAACATGGACTGTTATTGTGCTTTGAGGGTCGTGGATGGGAACCCTGACCTACTGCATAAAGCAGAGGTTCTCAAACGCAGTCCTCAAGGCACCCCAACAGTGCAGGTTTTAATTATATCCATGCTTGTCCACAGGTGACTTAATTAGTAACTCATTCAATTGGATTTAACCATCTGTGCTAAGCAATGTATATATTTAAAACCTGGACCGCTGGGGTGCCTTGAGGACTGCGTTTGAGAACCTCTGGCATAATGATTTGTATTGAAAAATCGCTGTACAAAGGCTTCCCGATACAATATATCAGGATTTTGGTACTTACCGATAAATCCCTTTCTCCGATTCCACAGGGGCCACTGGAGTGTAGTTACAATGGGGAAATAGTAGGTAGTAATTGGGAGCTGGCACTTTAAAAATTCTCACATTGTGGCTAGCTCCTCCCCTACTATCTCCCCTCCAAGCCAGTCTACGTAAAACTGTGCCCGAGGAGAGCTGTAATGAACAAACCTTAAGGTAGAGGAGGTTAGCGACGCCCTGTAAACCAGGCGAACACAAACTAAACCTGGAACAGAACCTGACAAAAACCAGGCTAGCCTGAACTCAACAAGCAGTCATGTGGTGATCTGCAAACCGTTAAGCAAAAAAACAGGAGGAACAGCGCTGGGCGGGCATCCAGTGGCCCCTGTGGAATCGGAGAAAGGGATTTATCGGTAAGTACCAAAATCCTGATTTCTCCTTCATCCACTAGGGGCCACTGGAGTGTAGTTACAATGGGGACGTCCCAGAGCTCCCAAAAACGGGTGGGAAAGCGCTGAGAGTCCTGTAAAAACTGCTCGGCCAAACAGTGATGCAGAGGCCGTAAAAGTGTCAAACTTGTAGAATTTGACAAAACGAATGTCGGTTTGACCAAGTAGCCGTCCGACAAAATATTCATGGAGACCCCGCGGGCAGCTGCCCACGAAGGTCTTACAATGCGCGTAAAGTGCGCTGAAATGGAAAAATGGAGGCTCCCTAGTAACCGCCAAGAAGACTGTCTGATGGTCAAATGTATCCAACTGCCCAGCGTATGCTGGGACCCGGGCTATTTAGTACAGGAGCATCGTACAGAACAAAGAAGAAAAACACTTCATCGAATAGCCTGAGACCTCTGTAGAGAGAGTTGGCGAGCCCTGACAACATTCAGAGAGGACTGAAAAACACTAGTGTCAGGTTTATATGAAAAATGGACATCCCCTCTGGAAGAAACGACCGCTGAGGCCGAAGCACAGCCAGGGGAGTTGCCAATAGAGTACTCCCTGAAAAAGAGGCCGAACTTACGGCCGCTAGGCTAATCTCATTTGGAAGAAAACCGAAAAAGGCAGAGACCTAAAATTCCGGTCAGTGTGGTTTGAAGCGCAGCGGAGCAAAACCTCCCAGAGAAACCAAAGATGAATGGTAACTGGAAGAAGGGGGAAAAACCCCTTTTATCCTTATTATGTCCCATAAAGTTTTCCAAAAGTGGCAAAAGCGAGAAGAGGTAACAGACTTCTGAAATCGGGGCCCAGTAGGCCTAACCGAACTAGGGAACTCCTCCCTTCTGAGGTCTCGTGAACAGTCACACGGGTAAACGAAACCAGTGTAAGATTGAACAAGGAGAAAAAAAAAAGGAGCCTGTTGAAGTAGACAGTCCAGTCGAGGTAGGAGCCAAGGCTCCTCTACTGACAACAGGCGTATCTGTATCTTCAAGTCATGCGTGACCCAACCAGCGCCTCCACGAGTACTAGCACGCATAATCCCCTCCTGTGTTACTGAACATGAGGTAGATATAGAAAAGGAGGCAGGATAGAATATCCAGAAAACTCCCCGGAGCCCTGAGGGCCTCCTCGCCTACTGCCGCCGGACGAGAGTAATAAAGGGTTAAAGAGTCAGTCAGAACGCCCTGAGGTCGATCCGAAATTTCCGCCCACAGCGGACCAGCTGACAAAACTCCGGGGAGTGTTCCCTCACCCAGGAGTCTGACCTGGTCGCTTGACCTGGAAAGAAGATTGTTGTCCCCCGCTCAGAGAGGAATGGAGGCGACCGACCACTCATTGCGTCGCAACTTGACTGAAGGAATAGAGTACCTGGTGCCGAGGAATGAAAAATCCTCTGACGGACCGTGTTGAGAAACGTCTATGCGGAGCATAAAGTGGATCTGTGTCGAATCAGAAGCTCCTGGATCCTCCGGATATTCAGAAGCCACCTAATGTACAGAGTGGGATAGTAGCAGTAAATTGTCCCATTAGGGAACCAACGTCACTCACTGCCCTTGAAAAAGAGTTATTCTGTGATCTTCCTAAATTCTGTGGGAGCGGAAGAGAGACCGAGAGGAAAGGACTGACAGTGAAAATGAGAATCCTTTAATGCGAATCTGAGAAAAGCCTGTCCAACGGAAATTAGTAAACAGGCATCTCTGAAGACAAGGGACACGTAAAACTCCCTTTCTTGTTCAAACTAGCAATCACAGACTAAAAGGATTGTAAGGCCAGAATAGGCCTGTCCGAGCCACTTGGCTTCGGAACGTGAAAAGAAAACAAAGGCCTGAAAACTGTCCTAATTCAAATGATATGTGAAAAACAGGGATCAATACCCTTTGCGGTTAGAAACCTATGGAGCGCAGCCTGCAGTATGACTCTCTTGTCATCGTAAATTGACCGACCCATGCCGAGGGACTCCTGAGACGGTTGTAACCGCCCAAGCCTTCTCCCATCGGCCTGCGCCTACCCTGGGACCCTCCAGGTGGTAGGAAAGTCTGTATAATGGGTGTATAGGATGACATAAAATCAGACTGGACCGAGGATGTTGAACCTCTGCTTCAGCCTTTTAACCCTGAAAACCCCTGGCGACGAAGATATCACCCGTGTGGAGTCGAAAGCCTGAAAGGGCACGGAAAAATCTAAAGGAAAGACCAGTAAAGGTCGGTCTTGGAGCTGGGGCAGTAGTAGGAGAAAGCAAAGTGGACTTACCTCCAATGGTTCAAGAAATCCTGCAGAAAGTTCCTTCCCCAGAACCATCTGCCCCGTAGGATTTCATGTTCACCTGTCACTGTCGCAGCCCCAGAGGTCGTCGGGTTAAGACAGCCAAGCGAAGATGCAGGGTCCGAGTCTGCAGACGTGGAGACCTCCAAAGAACGTAAAGCAGAATCGTGATTCTGACCTGTACCAAAGTATCAATTGTTCCTGATGCGAAGCATCCTGTAACCTAGAGGGCAATTGTTCCCCAACCTACCTGCTCCGGACACGGTAGAACCGCGCTGCCGCATATGTCGATGAATCCCTGAGCAAGGTTGCCTCAGGAAAACGGCGGCTTGTTGGACTGGCGATACATCGAGGGGTATACCCTAGAGAGGTTCTGATACCATCTCCTGCCATTTGCGGGGAAAGGATAGGAAAACAAACATTGTTTGATACCTGATATTGTGTATTCGGGTGTCTGTCGGCCGCCTACCGGAGCCTGCCCAGCTCATCCGAAACTGGACCAGTCGCTGTCATTTCGTCATTGGCGTGGAACCCTGATGGACTTGACGTGTCCGCCTCCTTTACCTGCAGTATCAGATGAACTGCTGTATAATGCACCTGGATATTCTGAGACAATGGTTCAGATCCACAGAAAACAGACATCATCAGTAATGCATGGAATGTTAGCAAGGTTCCCTTTGGAAAGGTGAAATGACGTACAAGGTCTCTGGTTAACAGTGACATTACCTGCATAATCTGAGCTGTTCAAACAGGAGTGTCCTGCAGGTGTGTGGAGGGCTAAGCAGATGGCTCCACCGCATACTTCACACCTAAGAGGGAATTCTTTGACTATCCCAGGCGAGACAAACGAAAGGAGAAAATAAGAATTTACTTACCGATAATTCTATTTCTCATAGTCCGTAGTGGATGCTGGGACTCCGTAAGGACCATGGGGAATAGCGGCTCCGCAGGAGACTGGGCACAAAAGTAAAAGCTTGAACTAGCTGGTGTGCACTGGCTCCTCCCCCTATGACCCTCCTCCAAGCCTCAGTTAGGATACTGTGCCCGGACGAGCGTACATAATAAGGAAGGATATTGAATCCCGGGTAAGACTCATACCAGCCACACCAATCACACCGTACAACCTGTGATCTGAACCCAGTTAACAGTATGATAAACGAAGGAGCCTCTGAAAAGATGGCTCACAACAATAATAACCCGAATTTTGTAACAATAACTATATACAAGTATTGCAGACAATCCGCACTTGGGATGGGCGCCCAGCATCCACTACGGACTATGAGAAATAGAATTATCGGTAAGTAAATTCTTATTTTCTCTAACGTCCTAAGTGGATGCTGGGACTCCGTAAGGACCATGGGGATTATACCAAAGCTCCCAAACGGGCGGGAGAGTGCGGATGACTCTGCAGCACCGAATGAGAGAACTCCAGGTCCTCCTCAGCCAGGGTATCAAATTTGTAGAATTTAGCAAACGTGTTTGCCCCTGACCAAGTAGCTGCTCGGCAAAGTTGTAAAGCCGAGACCCCTCGGGCAGCCGCCCAAGATGAGCCCACCTTCCTTGTGGAATGGGCTTTTACAGATTTTGGCTGTGGCAGGCCTGCCACAGAATGTGCAAGCTGAATTGTACTACAAATCCAACGAGCAATCGTCTGCTTAGAAGCAGGAGCACCCAGCTTGTTGGGTGCATACAGGATAAACAGCGAGTCAGATTTCCTGACTCCAGCCGTCCTGGAAATATATATTTTCAGGGCCCTGACTACGTCCAGTAACTTGGAGTCCTCCAAGTCCCTAGTAGCCGCAGGCACCACAATAGGCTGGTTCACGTGAAACGCTGAGACCACCTTTGGGAGAAATTGAGGACGAGTCCTCAATTCTGCCTTATCCGTGTGAAAAATCAGGTAAGGGCTTTTATAAGATAAAGCCGCCAATTCTGAGACACGCCTGGCTGAAGCCAGGGCTAACAGCATTACCACCTTCCATGTGAGATATTTTAATTCCACAGTGGTGAGTGGTTCAAACCAATGTGATTTTAGGAACCCCAAAACCACATTGAGATCCCAAGGTGCCACTGGGGGCACAAAAGGAGGCTGTATATGCAGTACCCCTTTGACAAACGTCTGGACTTCAGGCAGAGAAGCCAGTTCTTTTTGGAAGAAAATCGACAGGGCCGAAATTTGAACCTTAATGGACCCTAATTTTAGGCCCATAGACAGTCCTGTTTGCAGGAAATGTAGGAAGCGACCCAGTTGAAATTCCTCTGTAGGGGCCTCTTTGGCCTCACACCACGCAACATATTTTCGCCAAATGCGGTGATAATGTTTCGCGGTTACATCCTTCCTGGCCTTTATCAGGGTAGGGATGACTTCTTCCGGAATGCCTTTTTCCTTCAGGATCCGGCATTCAACCGCCATGCCGTCAAACGCAGCCGCGGTAAGTCTTGGAACAGACAAGGTCCCTGCTGGAGCAGGTCCTTTCTTAGAGGTAGAGGCCACGGGTCCTCCGTGAGCATCTCTTGAAGTTCCGGGTACCAAGTCCTTCTTGGCCAATCCGGAACCACGAGTATAGTTCTTACTCCTCTCCTTTTTATGATTCTCAGTACTTTTGGTATGAGAGGTAGAGGAGGGAACACATACACTGACTGGTACACCCATGGTGTTACCAGAGCGTCCACCGCTATTGCCTGAGGGTCCCTTGACCTGGCGCAATATCTGTCTAGTTTTTTGTTGAGACGGGACGCCATCATGTCCACCTTTGGTTTTTCCCAACGGTTTACCATCTCTTGGAAGACTTCTGGATGAAGTCCCCACTCCCCCGGGTGAAGGTCGTGTCTGCTGAGGAAGTCCGCTTCCCAGTTGTCCACTCCCGGAATGAACACTGCTGACAGTGCTATCACATGATTCTCCGCCCAGCGAAGAATCCTTGCAGCTTCTGCCATCGCCCTCCTGCTTCTCGTGCCGCCCTGTCTGTTTACGTGGGCGACTGACGTGATGTTGTCCGATTGGATCAATACCGCCTGACCCTGAAGCAAGGGTTTTGCTTGAGTTAGGGCATTGTAAATGGCCCTTAGTTCCAGAATGTTTATATGAAGAGATGTTTCCATGCTTGACCACAAGCCCTGGAAATTTTGTCCCTGTGTGACTGCTCCCCAGCCTCTCAGGCTGGCATCTGTGGTCAACAGGATCCAATCCTGAATGCCGAATCTGCAGCCCTCTAGTAGATGAGCACTCTGCAGCCACCACAGAAGAGACACCCTTGTCCTTGGCGACAGGGTTATCCGCTGATGCATCTGAAGATGCGATCCGGACCATTTGTCCAGAAGATCCCACTGAAACGTTCTTGCATGGAATCTTCCGAATGGAATCGCTTCGTAAGAAGCCACCATTTTTCCCAGGACCCTCGTGCACTGATGCACTGACACCTGGCCTAGTTTTAGGAGATTCCTGACTAGCTCGGATAACTCCCTGGCCTTCTCCTCTGGGAGAAACACCTTTTTCTGGACTGTGTCCAGAATCATTCCTAGGAACAGGAGACGTGTCGTTGGAATCAGCTGCGATTTTGGAATATTTAGAATCCACCCGTGCTGACGTAACACTACCTGAGATAGTGCTACTCCGACTTCTAACTGTTCCCTGGACCTTGCCCTTATCAGGAGATCGTCCAAGTAAGGGATAATTAAAACGCCTTTTCTTGGAAGAAGATTCATCATTTCGGCCATTACCTTGGTAAAGACCCGAGGTGCCGTGGACAATCCAAACGGCAGCGTCTGAAACTGATAATGACAGTTTTGTACTACAAACCTGAGGTACCCTTGGTGAGAAGGGTAGATTGGGACGTGGAGATAAGCATCTTCGATGTCCAGAGACACCATATAGTCCCCTTCTTCCAGGTTTGCTATCACTGCTCTGAGTGACTCCATCTTGAATTTGAACCTCTTTATGTAAGTGTTCAAGGATTTTAGATTTAAAATTGGTCTCACCGAGCCGTCCGGCTTCGGTACCACAAACAGCGTGGAATAATACCCCTTTCCCTGTTGTAGGAGAGGTACCTTGATTATCACCTGCTGGGAATACAGCTTGTGAATGGCTTCCAAAACTGCCTCCCTGTCGGAGGGAGACTTTGGTAGAGCAGACTTCAGGAACCGGCGAGGGGGAGACGTCTCGAATTCCAGTTTGTAACCCTGTGATACTACCTGCAGAATCCAGGGGTCCACTTGCGAGTGAGCCCACTGCGCGTTGAAATTTTTGAGACGGGCCCCCACCGTGTCCGAGTCCGCTTGTAAAGCCCCAGCGTCATGCTGAAGACTTGGCAGAAGCAGAGGAGGGCTTCTGCTCCTGTGAAGAGGTTGCCTGGTGCAGTCTTTTTCCTCTTCCTCTGCCCCGGGGCAGAAATGAGTGGCCTTTTGCCCACCTGTACTTATGGGGACGAAAGGACTGAGTTTGAAAAGACGGTGTCTTTTTCTGCTGAGAGGTGACCTGGGGTAAAAAGGTGGACTTTCCGGCCGTTGCCACCAGATCCGATAGACCGGCCCCAAATAACTCCTCCCCTTTAAACGGCAATACTTCCATATGTCGTTTGGAATCCGCATCCCCTGACCACTGTCGCGTCCATAACCCTCTTCTGGCAGAAATGGACATAGCACTCACTCTTGATGCCAGGGTGCAAATATCCCTCTGTGCATCACGCATATATAGTAATGCATCCTTCAAATGCTCTATAGTTAGTAATATACTGTCCCTATCCAGGGTATCAATATTTTCAGTCAGGGAATCCGACCACGCAACTCCAGCACTGCACATCCAGGCTGATGCGATTGCTGGTCGCAGTATAACACCAGTATGTGTGTATATACCCTTCAGGATATTTTCCAGCCTTCTATCCGCTGGTTCTTTGAGGGCGGCCGTATCAGGAGACGGTAACGCTACTTGTTTAGATAAACGTGTGAGCGCTTTATCTACTCTAGGGGGTGTTTCCCAACGCGCCCTAACCTCTGGCGGGAAAGGGTATAGTGCCAATAATTTATTAGAAATTAGCACTTTTTTATCGGGGGAAACCCACGCTTTATCACACACCTCATTTAATTCATCTGACTCAGGAAAAGCTACTGGTAGTTTTTTCACTCCCCACATAATACCCTTCTTTGTGGTACTTGTAGTGTCAGAAAAATTCAATGCCTCCTTCATTGCCGTGATCATGTAACGTGTGGCCCTACTGGACATTACGTTTGTCTCCTCACCATCGACACTGGACTCAGTATCCGTGTCTGGGTCTGTGTCGACCCACTGAGGTAACGGGCGTTTTATCGCCCCTGACGGTGTCTGAGACGCCTGGACAGGCACTAATTGATTTGTCGGCTGTCTCATGTCGTCAACAGTTTTTTGTAAAGTGCTGACATTGTCACGTAGTTCTTTAAATACAACCATCCAGTCAGGTGTCGACTCCCTAGGGGGTGACATCACTAATACAGGCAATTGCTCTGCTTCCACATCATTTTCCTCCTCATACATGTCGACACAATCGTACCGACACCCAGCACACACACAGGGAATGCTCTGATAGGAGGACAGGACCCCACTAGCCCTTTGGGGAGACAGAGGGAGAGTTTGCCAGCACACACCAGAGCGCTATATATATATCAATAGGGATAACCTTATATAAGTGTTACTCCCTTTTATAGCTGCTGTTTATAATTTAGCTGCCAATAGTGCCCCCCCTCTCTCGTTTTTTACCCTGATTCTGTAGGGACTGCAGGGGAGAGTCAGGGAGCCGTCCTTCCAGCGGAACTGTGAGGGAAAATGGCGCTTGTGTGCTGAGGAGATAGGCTCCGCCCCTTCACGACGGCCTTATCTCCCGCTTTTTTCTGGAAAACTGGCAGGGGTTAAATACATCCATATAGCCCAGGAGCTATATGTGATGTATTTCTTTTGCCATCCTAAGGTATTTCTGTTTTTATTGCGTCTCAGGGCGCTCCCCCCCAGCGCCCTGCACCCTCAGTGACCGGAGTGTGCTGAGAGCAATGGCGCACAGCTGCAGTGCTGTGCGCTACCTTAGTTGAAGACAGGAACGTCTTCTGCCGCCGATTTCACCGGACCTCTTCGTTCTTCTGGCTCTGTAAGGGGGCCGGCGGCGCGGCTCCGGGACCCATCCAGGCTGAACCTGTGATCGTCCCTCTGGAGCTAATGTCCAGTAGCCTAAGAAACCCAATCCACTCTGCACGCAGGTGAGTTCGTTTCTTCTCCCCTTAGTCCCACGATGCAGTGAGCCTGTTGCCAGCAGGACTCACTGAAAATAAAAAACCTAAAATAAACTTTTACTCTAAGCAGCTCAGGAGAGCCACCTAGCATGCACCCTTCTCGTTCGGGCACAAAAATCTAACTGAGGCTTGGAGGAGGGTCATAGGGGGAGGAGCCAGTGCACACCAGCTAGTTCAAGCTTTTACTTTTGTGCCCAGTCTCCCGCGGAGCCGCTATTCCCCATGGTCCTTACGGAGTCCCAGCATCCACTTAGGACGTTAGAGAAAAGGTGGGTTAAATAAACACAGCCCTACGTAAGGTCTGCACTATAACGTGTGACCGACACGATTCAACTAAACTTTCTGGAGCAGCGGAGACCTGAACCAGTAGCGCTGCGCTGTGGGACAGGAGTCTTAGCCCTAGGCTATAGGAGCTCTCCTTAAAGTTTTGTTTGGATTCAAACCCCTGTTCAGATACCCGCTACTAGCGTACTGAGCCACAGCGCTATTTGTCTGATGCCTTACACACATTCCCCAATTACAAATAGCATTAGTAACTAGTGACACCCAGGAATAATAAAGGGAAGGCAACACCCCGCCCTGTATGTAGTGTACCGCTAATTAAGGTGCACCAGATGTTTCTCTGAGGTTCCGCTGGCTTTTCAAAATGGTGACCAGTCTGTGAGAAAAGATGGGGGAAAATGTTCTGTGGCAAGGTGGGGTATTCTGTTATTAGAAAACATTGCGGAAGTGTTTGTTTTATCCCCTATATCTGGCATTTTATGGATATATCTATATACATACCCACACGCGCGCGCGTGTGTGTGTGTGTGTGTGTGTGTGTGTGTGTGTGTGTGTGTATGTATGTATGTATATATATATATATATATATATATATACACACATACATATATACACATACACACAAACATAACTATATATGTATATATACACACATACACACAAACATAACTATATATGTATATATACACACATACACACAAACATAACTATATATGTATATATACACACACACACACACACACACACACACACCACCGTGAAACCAACCGGGTAGATAAATACTGTCTATGTGAACCCAATAGGGTAGATAAATAATGTGTATTTGTAGGTAAATAAATACTGCACAGTAGATTTTTAAATTATTAATGAGCTGAGTTCCAGCTACTGTAATAGAGCAGGTTCCCTGATTTGCATGTAGGGAAATGCCGGGTAGAGGACTCTACTGCAGGGAGGAATGTAGCTATATTTCAGCAGCAGCATGAAGTATGGAAAAGCTAAAAAACCCCAGAGACAGGGTCTGTTGCCTAGCGACAGTGAGACCTGGGAGCCTGCTGAGTAAAGCGGGTTATAAGCCTTTACTCACCCCTCCTTGCAAAGAAATCCTCCCTGCACAGCCAGGAGAGGAATGAGCCTTCAGTGCGAGACCCCACACACACTGGAGCGGCGTGCTGCAGCGGCGCGGGGAGCGGAGAGAGCCCGCCGTACAGAGCGGGAGTTAGCTCCGCCCCCCCTGCCATGTATCCCCCGGCCGCCTTGCTGCGGTCGGGGTGCGGGTAAATAGAACCCCCGGGCGCCTGTTTGCTGCTGCCGGGGAGCGCCTGTATATTGTAAATGTAACCCCCCGGCCGCCTTGTATATGCTGCGGCCGGGGAGCGGTGTGTAACCCCCCCGGCCGCCTTGTATATGCTGCGGCTGGGGAGCGGTGTGTAACCCCCCCGGCCGCCTTGTATATGCTGCGGCTGGGGAGCGGTGTGTAAACCCCCCGGCCGCCTGTATGCTGCGGCCGGGGAGCTGAGAGTCTGAGCCCGCCGCCGGACGGAGCGGGAGTAAGCTCCGTTCCGACGCCACTTTTAAATTTAAAAACCCACTATGTAGTACCCGTCTTGTAAGCTTGTATGCTGCGGCCGATGTAAATGTATCACCCGGCTGCCTGCCTGCTGCAGCCGGGGATTGAAGAGCGCTGAGCTCGCTTACAGAGCGGGCTGAAGCTCCGCCCCCACCTAATGGCGCCAAGTTCAAACTAGTAAGTGCGCCCTCTTCTGCTGATGCACTGCAGCGTTATAAGGGGGTTAGAGGTTATGCAGGACACAACACAGTAAAGACCATCACATCTAAGAGTCTCACTCTGCACATGTAAAATCACACCAGTCTGGAGGGGGGGAGATTGTACTCACCACTGTCCTCCTTCTGATGGAGTGGCCCCGACACGCGCCGCACGCAGCGGTGTCCGGCCGGAATCTTCTGTGATGGAGTGGTCCCAACACGCGCCGCACGCAGCGGTGTCCGACCATTTTTGATACTCACCGCTGCCATGCTGCCGGAATCTTCTGCTGGATGGAGTGGCCCCTACACGCGCCGCACGCAGCGGTGTCCGCCAACTCAGGAGAGCTCAGTGTCTCCCTCAGCCGGGGCCCATCCCGAGCCGCACGCAGCTGCGATGGGACCCCGCCGGCAGCTCCCGCGGTGCAGACTGGCAGTGGCAGAGCTGCCAGTCTGTGAGTGTGTGAAAGAAAAATAAAATAATAAAAGAAAAAGAAAAAATTCTTCAGCTAAACCCAAGTGAACCAGCTCACCTCGGGCACTAAACTAAGACTGGCTTGGAGGGGAGATAGTAGGGGAGGAGCTAGCCACAGTGTGAGAATTTTTAAAGTGCCAGCTCCCAATTACTACCTACTATTTCCCCATTGTAACTACACTCCAGTGGCCCCTAGTGGATGAAGGAGAAAGCTGATTAATAAAGGAGGTTTCTGACTGGATGAGTGAATGTAGCTATCCAAGGAGCTGCACCTTATTTCCAGTACATGTCTATTTTGATTACTTACCCATGGACATAAGGGCCTGGCTCATTTCAAGAGGCTCCACTGTGCCACTTCTGTCTTGATCAAATGCAGAGAAGTTTTGCTTCCAGGCGCTCAGTGCACCCCATAATTCTTTAAATTCATTGAATCCCATTTTGCCAGTATGATCCACCTGGTTTGATTTTGTTAAAGGAATTAAGATCTGCTACTACCATGAATATCTCTGAGCTCACTGGTGCACTGTACACAAGTGATGGTATTACTGGTAGGCCCTTTAAGCCGTAAGAGGAACACACCTCACCCCTGCAGAAAAGTATCAGGTTACACATAATAGCAGGTGAAAGTAAGGCTGGTTTGTCAAGCCGGTAAGGAAATATCACCATGTAATTACAGTCTATCCAGCAACATCGACTATGTAGACATTCCATGCACTATTCCATGCACTCTCACCAGAGTCACTATGACGAGGGTAAAACAGACTTTACGGTAAGAATGCTAAAGTCGTATAGCTTTGTCAGGCAGATTCAGGGTGGATTTAGGTTTTCTTTGTTGTTGCCTACGAGCACATAAGAAGCCAGATATAACGTAGTGCAGGAGATTACCATATAGCACCATATAGCACAATGATAGCTAGTAAGGCATACATGGAGTAAGAAGCCAGCTATAACGTAGTGCAGGAGATTACCATATAGCACAATGATAGCTAGTAAAGGCATACATGGAGTAAGAAGCCAGCTATAACGTAGTACAGGAGATTACCATATAGCACAATGATAGCTAGTAAGGCATACATGGAGTAAGAAGCCAGCTATAACGTAGTGCAGGAGATTACCATATAGCACAATGATAGCTAGTAAGGCATACATGGAGTAAGAAGCCAGCTATAACGCAGTGCAGGAGATTACCATATAGCACAATGATAGCTAGTAAGGCATACATGGAGTAAGAAGCCAGCTATAACGCAGTGCAGGAGATTACCATATAGCACAATGATAGCTAGTATGGCATACATGGAGTAAGCAGCCAGCTATAACGCAGTGCAGGAGATTACCATATAGCACAATGATAGCTAGTAAAGCATACATGGAGTAAGAAGCCAGCTATAACGCAGTGCAGGAGATTACCATATAGCACCATATAGCACAATGATAGCTAGTAAGGCATACATGGAGTAAGAAGCCAGCTATAACGCAGTGCAGGAGATTACCATATAGCACCATATAGCACAATGATAGCTAGTAAGGCATACATGGAGTAAGAAGCCAGCTATAACATAGTGCAGGAGATTACCATATAACACGATGATACCTAGTAAGGCATACATGGAGTAAGCAGCCAGCTATAACGCAGTGCAGGAGATTACCATATAGCACCATAAAGCACAATGATAGCTAGTAAGGCATACATGGAGTAAGAAGCCAGCTATAACGCAGTGCAGGAGATTACCATATAGCACAATGATAGCTAGTAAGGCATACATGGAGTAAGAAGCCAGCTATAACGCAGTGCAGGAGATTACCATATAGCACAATGATAGCTAGTAAAGGCATACATGGAGTAAGAAGCCAGCTATAACAGTGCAGGAGATTACCATATAGCACAATGATACCTAGTAAGGCATACATGGAGTAAGAAGCCAGCTATAACGTAGTGCAGGAGATTACCATATAGCACAATGATAGCTAGTAAAGGCATACGTGGAGTAAGAAGCCAGCTATAACGCAGTGCAGGATATTACCATATAGCACAATGATAGCTAGTAAGGCATACATGGAGTAAGAAGCCAGCTATAACGTAGTGCAGGAGATTACCATATAGCACAATGATAGCTAGTATGGCATACATGGAGTAAGAAGCCAGCTATAACAGTGCAGGAGATTACCATATAGCACAATGATAGCTAGTAAGGCATACATGGAGTAAGAAGCCAGCTATAACATAGTGCAGGAGATTACCATATAGCACAATGATAGCTAGTAAAGGCATACATGGAGTAAGAAGCCAGCTATAACTTAGTGCAGGAGATTACCATACAGCACAATGATAGCTAGTAAAGGCATACATGGAGTAAGAAGCCAGCTATAACATAGTGCAGGAGATTACCATATAGCACCATATAGCACAATGATAGCTAGTAAGGCATACATGGAGTAAGAAGCCAGCTATAACTTAGTGCAGGAGATTACCATACAGCACAATGATAGCTAGTAAAGGCATACATGGAGTAAGAAGCCAGCTATAACGCAGTGCAGGAGATTACCATATAGCACCATATAGCACAATGATAGCTAGTAAGGCATACATGGAGTAAGAAGCCAGCTATAACTTAGTGCAGGAGATTACCATACAGCACAATGATAGCTAGTAAAGGCATACATGGAGTAAGAAGCCAGCTATAACATAGTGCAGGAGATTACCATATAACACGATGATACCTAGTAAGGCATACATGGAGTAAGCAGCCAGCTATAACGCAGTGCAGGAGATTACCATATAGCACAATGATAGCTAGTAAGGCATACATGGAGTAAGAAGCCAGCTATAACGTAGTGTAGGAGATTACCATATAGCACAATGATAGCTAGTAAAGGCATACATGGAGTAAGAAGCCAGCTATAACGCAGTGCAGGAGATTACCATATAGCACCATATAGCACAATGATAGCTAGTAAGGCATACATGGAGTAAGAAGCCAGCTATAACGTAGTGCAGGAGATTACCATATAGCACCATATAGCACAATGATAGCTAGTAAAGGCATACATGGAGTAAGAAGCCAGCTATAACGTAGTACAGGAGATTACCATATAGCACAATGATAGCTAGTATGGCATACATGGAGTAAGAAGCCAGCTATAACACAGTGCAGGAGATTACCATATAGCACAATGATAGCTAGTAAGGCATACATGGAGTAAGAAGCCAGCTATAACGTAGTGCAGGAGATTACCATATAGCACAATGATAGCTAGTATGGCATACATGGAGTAAGAAGCCAGCTATAACATAGTGCAGGAGATTACCATATAGCACAATGATAGCTAGTAAAGCATACATGGAGTAAGAAGCCAGCTATAACGTAGTGCAGGAGATTACACTATAGCACAATGATACCTAGTAAGGCATACATGGAGTAAGAAGCCAGCTATAACGCAGTGCAGGAGATTACCATATAGCACCATATAGCACAATGATAGCTAGTAAGGCATACATGGAGTAAGAAGCCAGCTATAACGCAGTGCAGGAGATTACCATATAGCACAATGATAGCTAGTAAAGGCATACATGGAGTAAGAAGCCAGCTATAACGCAGTGCAGGAGATTACCATATAGCACAATGATAGCTAGTAAGGCATACATGGAGTAAGAAGCCAGCTATAACGTAGTGCAGAAGATTACCATATAGCACAATGATAGCTAGTAAAGGCATACATGGAGTAAGAAGCCAGCTATAACGTAGTACAGGAGATTACCATATAGCACAATGATAGCTAGTAAGGCATACATGGAGTAAGAAGCCAGCTATAACGTAGTGCAGGAGATTACCATATAGCACCATATAGCACAATGATAGCTAGTAAGGCATACATGGAGTAAGAAGCCAGCTATAACGCAGTGCAGGAGATCACCATATAGCACAATGATAGCTAGTAAGGCATACATGGAGTAAGAAGCCAGCTATAACGCAGTGCAGGAGATTACCATATAGCACCATATAGCACAATGATAGCTAGTAAGGCATACATGGAGTAAGAAGCCAGCTATAACGCAGTGCAGGAGATTACCATATAGCACCATATAGCACAATGATAGCTAGTAAGGCATACATGGAGTAAGAAGCCAGCTATAACGTAGTGCAGGAGATTACCATATAGCACAATGATAGCTAGTAAGGCATACATGGAGTAAGAAGCCAGCTATAACGCAGTGCAGGAGATTACCATATAGCACAATGATAGCTAGTAAAGGCATACATGGAGTAAGAAGCCAGCTATAACGCAGTGCAGGAGATTACCATATAGCACCATATAGCACAATGATAGCTAGTAAGGCATACATGGAGTAAGAAGCCAGCTATAACGTAGTACAGGAGATTACCATATAGCACAATGATAGCTAGTAAGGCATACATGGAGTAAGAAGCCAGCTATAACGCAGTGCAGGAGATTACCATATAGCACAATGATAGCTAGTAAGGCATACATGGAGTAAGCAGCCAGCTATAACGCAGTGCAGGAGATTACCATATAGCACAATGATAGCTAGTAAAGGCATATATGGAGTAAGAAGCCAGCTATAACGCAGTGCAAGAGATTACCATATAGCACAATGATAGCTAGTAAGGCATACATGGAGTAAGAAGCCAGCTATAACGTAGTGCAGGAGATTACCATATAGCACAATGATAGCTAGTAAAGGCATACATGGAGTAAGAAGCCAGCTATAACGTAGTACAGGAGATTACCATATAGCACAATGATAGCTAGTAAAGCATACATGGAGTAAGAAGCCAGCTATAACGTAGTGCAGGAGATTACCATATAGCACAATGATAGCTAGTAAAGCATACATGGAGTAAGAAGCCAGCTATAACGCAGTGCAGGAGATTACCATATAGCACAATGATAGCTAGTAAAGCATACATGGAGTAAGAAGCCAGCTATAACGCAGTGCAGGAGATTACCATATAGCACCATATAGCACAATGATAGCTAGTAAGGCATACATGGAGTAAGAAGCCAGCTATAACGTAGTGCAGGAGATTACCATATAGCACAATGATAGCTAGTAAATGCATAAATGGAGTAAGAAGCCGGTATAACGCAGTGCAGGAGATTACCATATAGCACCATATAGCACAATGATAGCTAGTAAGGCATACATGGAGTAAGAAGCCAGCTATAACGCAGTGCAGGAGATTACCATATAGCACAATGATAGCTAGTAAATGCATACATGGAGTAAGAAGCCAGCTATAACACAGTGCAGGAGATTACCATATAGCACAATGATACCTAGTAAGGCATACATGGAGTAAGAAGCCAGCTATAACATAGTGCAGGAGATTACCATATAGCACAATGATAGCTAGTAAGGCATACATGGAGTAAGAAGCCAGCTATAACGCAGTGCAGGAGATTACCATATAGCACAATGATAGCTAAACTAGTAAGGCATACGTGGAGTAAGAAGCCAGCTATAATGCAGTGCAGGAGATTACCATATAGCACGATGATAGCTAGTAAAGGCATACATGGAGTAAGAAGCCAGCTATAACGCAGTGCAGGAGATTACCATATAGCACAATGATAGCTAGCAAGGCATACATTGAGTAAGCAGCCAGCTATAACGTAGTGCAGGAGATTACCATATAGCACAATGATAGCTAGTATGGCATACATGGAGTAAGAAGCCAGCTATAACATAGTGCAGGAGATTACCATATAGCACAATGATAGCTAGTAAGGCATACATGGAGTAAGAAGCCAGCTATAACGTAGTGCAGGAGATTACCATATAGCACAATGATAGCTAGTAAGGCATACATGGAGTAAGAAGCCAGCTATAACGTAGTGCAGGAGATTACCATATAGCACAATGATAGCTAGTAAGGCATACATGGAGTAAGAAGCCAGCTATAACACAGTGCAGGAGATTACCATATAGCACAATGATACCTAGTAAGGCATACATGGAGTAAGAAGCCAGCTATAACGTAGTGCAGGAGATTACCATATAGCACAATGATAGCTAGTAAGGCATACATGGAGTAAGAAGCCAGCTATAACGCAGTGCAGGAGATTACCATATAGCACAATGATAGCTAAACTAGTAAGGCATACGTGGAGTAAGAAGCCAGCTATAATGCAGTGCAGGAGATTACCATATAGCACGATGATAGCTAGTAAAGGCATACATGGAGTAAGAAGCCAGCTATAACGCAGTGCAGGAGATTACCATATAGCACAATGATAGCTAGCAAGGCATACATTGAGTAAGCAGCCAGCTATAACGCAGTGCAGGAGATTACCATATAACACGATGATAGCTAGTAAAGGCATACATGGAGTAAGAAGCCAGCTATAACGTAGTGCAGGAGATTACACTATACCACAATTATAGCGAGTTTTTCGCCATTGCACCTAGAGACTCCATAGTGTATAGACCAGGGGAGGGCTGGGTAAGAGGCAACTGGTCATCTTACAAATGTGGTAAGCAAACTGTTAGAGCAGCTGTTTTATAAAGGATACGTCCAACATGGCAACCATAATGCGGCAGGTTTCCAGGCTGAAAGCTAAAATAGAAAAGAACAAATGAATAGTCAATACACATTCAAATTAACCAGTGTAGTTCAGAGTAATTTAAGGTAACAGTACTTCTACATTATACTTCACATTCACTGGCAGATTACACAACCCAGTACAATTTACAAATTTAGACACCTTTAAAAAGCCATTTCATTCAACAAGAGACTAATTTTAGCAAATAGCTCATCTGCATGGTTCCACAGTGCATACCATACCTCACAACTTTAGAAAGTTGGGAGGAGGGACACAGACGCACGCTGAAGGTGCTCGCCCGAAAATAGGAGGCACTGCCTCACAGAAGTACCGCCATCATGGGTCACGCCTGTTTTCGCAGCGGTGGGCGGGCATGCCAAGCGCTCTGAGCTGCTGGCTTGCCCCTGTTCCACTCTCCCAGTGAACAAAACGCAGCATCTATTCGCCGCTGTTTTGCTTGGCAAAGCAGCGAGTGAGGGGATCTCCCAACTGCAGGACACTGCAACTAGCTGGTGTGAGAACGGGACAGTCCCGACAAAAATCGGGACAGTTGGGAGGTATGATAATGTAATGGGGCATACACACGGGGTGACTTGTGCGGTGTGCTAAGCGATCTAGGTTAGCACAGATCGCTCAGCACACAGCGATATGTGCTAATCAGTGTTTTTTGCACATGCTAGGCAATCGAACTATATCTTGTCTGCATGTGCTAAAGATCTGAGCGGGGGATGGCGACGCGCGGGACCACGCACCGCCACTGCTATGGGGTATACACACTGAGCGATCAGTGCTTAAATTCTACGTGATCTACACAGGATTGCTTAAAAAAATAAAAAAAAATAATAATAATAATTATAGGCAAAAAATAAAAATCGGCCTGTGTGTATGCCCTATAAGAATCTAAAGCAACATTTCACAATCCCTGTAGTTAGGAAAAGAAGATGTAGTTTTGAATAGATTACCAGGCCTGAGCCGGGGGGCTGGGGGAAGCAGTTTATTCAGTGCTATTTAAGAGGAGGGGGCACAATAATCTATTTATTCAGTTCTATTTAAAAAAAAAAAAAAAAAAAAAAAAAAAAAAAAAGAGACCCAACTAGCTGCTATGGGAAAAACCACCCCTATACCCCTGTTCCACATAAAGGTGCAACAACACAGGATTGTGGTCATTGGAAACCGACCTACCCGTGTAACTAGCAGGTTTTACAAGGAAAGATCCCAGGTAGTGGAAACTGGTAAACCAGGTTGTCCGACCCAGCGCCGGTACTGCACCAGTGTGCAGTATGAAGGCGCCGACCCAGGAATAGCCCAGGTCAACGCTGCACTGTGATAGGGTTGTCTCAGGTCTCGCCTGGTTTGGAACAGTCTTCCAAATCCTGCCCAGACCCGGGACTTGTGGAAAAAGGGGTATAGGTTACCTATAGAACATTTTTCAGAAGCGACCTCATCCCCTTTATCAATAAAGCTGTCAATTTCCAACAAATGGTTTAACAGAAATACCAGCCTTACTATTAAAAAGCACACATGCTGTGCAGGACATGAGCAATGCAGCTGACTGGACAAACAACAACATTCAGTCCAATCAGATGCATCAACATTCAACTTCTTCAAGATGCCTAGAGAAACTCTGGACACCAAAACTAGGCTTAGGGGCATATTCAATTAGCTGCAGTGCTTACTACTCAAATGTAAGCCCATTTCCTCCCATGGTAAGCTTACATCTAACGCAGTTAACCCACAGATTCCGGGTTAATTGTCTGCAGCTATGTGTTACCACACTCGCAAATAACCCAACTTAACACCATTCTGAGGTGCGAACAGAAATCTTGGTTAACAGAAATCCAGTGCAAGTGGAGCCTGCAACTGAACCGCCCCAAGTAATGCTACAAGCCCACAAGAAGCACCGTGGCTAATTAAATATGCCCCTTAGGTTAAAAGTTTTGCCAACATCTTAAGAAGGTAAAAAAATATCAAGAGAATTTAAAAACTCCAATTACACAACAAAAATATGACATACAATGGTGGACAGGATAGTCTAGATTTAAACACAACATTCCAAATGTCCACGGCCTATGACCAGAGATTCTGCTGTTGCCTTGCACTAGGTTATAATGTTTACGTCAAGTGCCCTGTAAACAAGACAGGGTTATCACACCCTTATCCTAGAGAAACTAAAATTAGAAAGTTAGTGTTTGAGTCTTGCATGACTAGTTAGCCATGTATGCGGGCCTTGCAAACTCTTACATCACGAACAGGATTAAACCTCAAGATCCTGCTTGTGCTAAGGTTGTTAGACATATTGCAGCTGCAGTCTTCACTTGAGATTCAGTACACATTATATTAGGGGGATATGTACTAAGCAGTGAAAAGAGCGGAGAAGTGAGCCAGTGGAGAAGTTGCCCATGGCAACCAATCAGCATTGAAGTAACATTCATAATTTGCATTCTTTAAAATTATACAGAGTAGCCGATTGGTTGCCATGGGCAACTTCTCAACGCTTATCACTGCTTAGTACATTCTCTCCATAGTTGTGCAGATTACAGCATTTCCCATACAATGCCATCACAATGTAACATACATTCTTAAGACCACTGAAGCAGCCAAACTATACCGACAGGTCACCTGTCCATTCACAGAACAAACGCAAGGTTAATGCTGTATATGAAAACAACAGTAATCATACATGGGATTCTGTAAACTATGTCCTGACCATATTAGGACCATAAAAAGAAAAACTGGTAGATAATCCTAAATCATGTATTGACAGTGGGGGCACAGTAGATTTTCTTTGACTTACGAGTATAGGACCCATGGATTCCAGCCTGTGTTAAACATCTCTGTAGTTCTTCAGCATCTACTTCACCATCCTACAGAACAACATTTATTTAACATAACACACAATGTAAGGGTAGATACCGAACAAGTACAGAATGAAGACTACTAAATTGTCACTTTGGCAAAAATAGGATTTTAATACCTACCGGTAAATCCTTTTCTCGTAGTCCATAAGGGATATTGGGGGAAACTAGTACGATGGTGTATAGACTGGGTCCAAAGGAACCAGTGCACTTTAAATTTCTTCAACTGGATGTGCTGGCTCCTCCCCTCTATGCCCCCTCCCACAGGCAGTTCTAGGTAAAAACATGCCCGAGGGAGAAAGGACATGAGAGAAGGAACACTATAAACAGAAAAAGGTGGTGAGATTTACACACCAGCACACCACTAACCAACAAACTATAGAACAAGAACCTGCAGAAAAGTCCACGCACAATATCCCTTATGGACTACGAGAAAAGGATTTACCAATAGGTATTAAAATCCTATTTTATCTAGCGTCCATAAGGGATATTGGGGGAAAACTAGTACGATGGGGACGTCCCAAAGCGGGAATATGCGGAGACCGCTGCAGCACCGCCTGCCCAAACTGGGTATCCTCTTTGGCCAGGGTATCAAATTTGTAGAACTTCACCAAAAAAAAAAAAAAAAAAAAAAAAAAAAAGTGTTCTTCCCTTACCAGGTAGCAGCTCGGCATAGTTGCAAGGCCGAGATGCCACGGGCAGACGCCCAGGAAGAGCCCACTGAACTTGTAGATTGGGCCTTTAGAGAATTAGGAACAGGTAAGGCTGCAGACACATAGGCCTGTTGGATAGTAAGCCTAATCCAACAAGCAATGGACTGCTTTGAAGCAGGGCAACCCTTTTTCTGTGTATCATAGAGCCTCTGGAGGAGCAGAAGCGTCAGAACTGGACGAAACCATAATAGATTGATTCAGATGAAACGCGGAGACAACCTTCGGCAGGAACTGTTGTCTAGTCCGGAGCTTCACTTTGTCCTCATAAAAGACCAAGGCCCTCATTCAGAGTTGTTCGCTCGCTAGCTGCTTTTAGCAGTATTGCACACGCTAAGCCGCCGCCCTCTGGGAGTGTATCTTAGCTTAGCAGAATTGCGAACGAAAGATTAGCAGAATTGCGAATAGAAATTTCTTAGCAGTTTCTGAATAGCTCCAGACTTACTCAGCCATTGCGATCAGTTCAGTCAGTTTCGTTCCTGGTTTGACGTCACAAACACACCCAGCGTTCGCCCAGACACTCCCCCGTTTCTTCAGACACTCCCGCGTTTTTCCAAGAAACGCCAGCTTTTTTTGCACACGCCCATAAAACGGACAGTTTCCGCCCAGAAACACCCACTTCCTGTCACACTCCGATCACCAGAACGATGAAAAAATAAGAATTTACTAACCGATAATTCTATTTCTCATAGTCCGTAGTGGATGCTGGGGACTCCGAAAGGACCATGGGGGATAGCGGCTCCGCAGGAGACTGGGCACAAAAGTAAAAAGCTTTAGGACTACCTGGTGTGCACTGGCTCCTCCCCCTATGACCCTCCTCCAAGCCTCAGTTAGGATACTGTGCCCGGACGAGCGTACACAATAAGGAAGGATTTTGAATCCCGGGTAAGACTCATTACCAGCCACACCAATCACACCGTACAACTTGTGATCTGAACCCAGTTAACAGCATGATAACAGAAGGAGCCTCTGAAAAGATGGCTCACAACAACAATAACCCGATTTTTGTAACAATAACTATGTACAAGTAATGCAGACAATCCGCACTTGGGATGGGCGCCCAGCATCCACTACGGACTATGAGAAATAGAATTATCGGTAAGTAAATTCTTATTTTCTCTAACGTCCTAGTGGATGCTGGGGACTCCAAAAGGACCATGGGGATTATACCAAAGCTCCCAAACGGGCGGGAGAGTGCGGATGACTCTGCAGCACCGAATGAGAGAACTCCAGGTCCTCCTCAGCCAGGGTATCAAATTTGTAGAATTTAGCAAACGTGTTTGCCCCTGACCAAGTAGCTGCTCGGCAAAGTTGTAAAGCCGAGACCCCTCGGGCAGCCGCCCAAGATGAGCCCACTTTCCGTGTGGGATGGGCTTTTACAGATTTTGGCTGTGGCAGGCCTGCCACAGAATGTGCAAGCTGAATTGTACTACAAATCCAACGAGCAATCGTCTGCTTAGAAGCAGGAGCACCCAGCTTGTTGGGTGCATACAGGATAAACAGCGAGTCAGATTTTCTGACTCCAGCCGTCCTGGAAACATATTTTCAGGGCCCTGACTACGTCCAGCAACTTGGAATCCTCCAAGTCCCTAGTAGCCACAGGCACCACAATAGGCTGGTTTAAGTGAAATGCTGAAACCACCTTAGGGAGAAATTGAGGACGAGTCCTCAATTCTGCCCTGTCCGTATGAAAAATTAGGTAAGGGCTTTTATAGGATAAAGCCGCCAATTCTGAAACACGCCTGGCTGAAGCCAGGGCTAACAGCATTACCACTTTCCATGTGAGATATTTTAAGTCCACAGTGGTGAGTGGTTCAAACCAATGTGATTTTAGAAATCCCAAAACTACATTGAGATCCCAAGGTGCCACTGGAGGCACAAAAGGAGGCTGTATATGCAGTACTCCCTTGACAAACGTCTGAACTTCAGGAACAGAAGCTAGTTCTTTTTGGAAGAATATTGACAGGGCCGAAATTTGAACCTTAATGGACCCTAATTTTAGGCCCATAGACAGTCCTGTTTGCAGGAAATGCAGGAATCGACCCAATTGAAATTCCTCTGTAGGGGCCTTCCTGGCCTCGCACCACGCAACATATTTACGCCAAATACGGTGATAATGTTGTACGGTCACATCCTTCCTGGCTTTGATCAGGGTAGGGATGACTTCATCCGGAATGCCTTTTTCCTTCAGGATCCGGCGTTCAACCGCCATGCCGTCAAACGCAGCAAGTCTTGGAACAGACATGGTCCCTGCTGGAGCAGGTCCTTTCTTAGAGGTAGAGGCCACGGGTCCTCCGTGAGCATCTCTTGAATTTCCGGGTACCAAGTCCTTCTTGGCCAATCCGGAGCCACGAGTATAGTCTTTACTCCTCTCCTCCTTATGATTCTCAGTACTTTTGGTATGAGAGGAAGAGGAGGGAACACATACACTGACTGGTACACCCACGGTGTTACCAGAGCGTCCACAGCTATTGCCTGAGGGTCCCTTGACCTGGCGCAATATCTGTCCAGTTTTTTGTTGAGGCGGGACGCCATCATGTCCACCTTTGGTTTTTCCCAACGGTTCACAATCATGTGGAAGACTTCTGGGTGAAGTCCCCACTCCCCCGGGTGAAGATCGTGTCTGCTGAGGAAGTCTGCTTCCCAGTTGTCCACTCCCGGAATGAACACTGCTGACAGTGCTATCACATGATTTTCCGCCCAGCGAAGAATCCTTGCCACTTCCGTCATTGCCCTCCTGCTTCTTGTGCCGCCCTGTCTGTTTACGTGGGCGACTGCCGTGATGTTGTCCGACTGGATCAACACCGGCTGACCCTGAAGCAGAGGTCTTGCCTGACTTAGGGCATTGTAAATGGCCCTTAGTTCCAGGATATTTATGTGAAGTGACGTTTCCATGCTTGACCACAAGCCCTGGAAATTTCTTCCCTGTGTGACTGCTCCCCAGCCTCTCAGGCTGGCATCCGTGGTCACCAGGACCCAATCCTGAATGCCGAATCTGCGGCCCTCTAGGAGATGAGCACTCTGTAACCACCACAGGAGAGACACCCTTGTCCTTGGAGACAGGGTTATCCGCTGATGCATTTGAAGATGCGATCCGGACCATTTGTCCAGCAGATCCCACTGAAAAGTTCTTGCGTGGAATCTGCCGAATGGAATCGCTTCGTAAGAAGCCACCATCTTTCCCAGGACCCTTGTGCATTGATGTACTGACACTTGGCCTGGTCTTAGGAGGTTCCTGACTAGGTCAGATAACTCCCTGGCTTTCTCTTCCGGGAGAAACACCTTTTTCTGTACTGTGTCCAGAATCATTCCTAGGAACAGCAGACGTGTCGTCGGAATCAGCTGCGATTTTGGAATATTTAGAATCCATCCGTGCTGTCGTAGTACTACTTGAGATAGTGCTACTCCGACCTCTAACTGTTCTCTGGACCTTGCCCTTATCAGGAGATCGTCCAAGTAAGGGATAATTAAGACGCCTTTTCTTCGAAGAAGAATCATCATTTCGGCCATTACCTTGGTAAAGACCCGGGGTGCCGTGGACAATCCAAACGGCAGCGTCTGAAACTGATAGTGACAGTTCTGTACCACAAACCTGAGGTACCCTTGGTGAGAAGGGCAAATTGGGACATGGAGGTAAGCATCCTTGATGTCCAGAGACACCATATAGTCCCCTTCTTCCAGGTTCGCTATCACTGCTCTGAGTGACTCCATCTTGAACTTGAACCTTTTTATGTAAGTGTTCAAAGATTTCAGATTTAAAATGGGTCTCACCGAGCCGTCCGGCTTCGGTACCACAAACAGCGTGGAATAATACCCCTTTCCCTGTTGTAGGAGGGGTACCTTGATTATCACTTGCTGGGAATACAGCTTGTGAATGGCTTCCAATACCGCCTCCCTGTCGGGGGGAGACGTTGGTAAAGCAGACTTCAGGAACCGGCGAGGGGGAGACGTCTCGAATTCCAATTTGTACCCCTGTGATACTACCTGCAGGATCCAGGGGTCCACTTGCGAGTGAGCCCACTGCGCGCTGAAATTCTTGAGACGGGCCCCCACCGTGCCTGAGTCCGCTTGTAAGGCCCCAGCGTCATGCTGAGGACTTGGCAGAAGCGGGGGAGGGCTTCTGTTCGTGGGAAGAGGCTGTCTGCTGCAGTCTTTTTCCCCTTCCTCTGCCCCGGGGCAGATATGAGTGGCCTTTTGCCCGCTTGCCCTTATGGGGACGAAAGGACTGAGCCTGAAAAGACGGTATCTTTTTCTGCTGTGAGGTGACTTGGGGTAAAAAGGTGGATTTCCCAGCCGTTGCCGTGGCCACCAGGTCCGATAGACCGACTCCAAATAACTCCTCCCCTTTATACGGCAATACTTCCATATGCCGTTTGGAATCCGCATCACCTGACCACTGTCGCGTCCATAACCCTCTTCTGGCAGAAATGGACATCGCACTTACTCTTGATGCCAGAGTGCAAATATCCCTCTGTGCATCACGCATATATAGAAATGCATCCTTTAAATGCTCTATAGTCAATAATATATTGTCCCTGTCCAGGGTATCAATATTTTCAGTCAGGGAATCCGACCAAGCCACCCCAGCACTGCACATCCAGGCTGAGGCGATTGCTGGTCGCAGTATAATACCAGTATGTGTGTATATACTTTTTAGGATATTTTCCAGCTTCCTATCAGCTGGTTCCTTGAGGACGGCCGTATCAGGAGACGGTAACGCCACTTGTTTTGATAAGCGTGAGCGCCTTATCCACTCTAGGGGGTGTTTCCCAACGCGCCCTAACCTCTGGCGGGAAAGGGTATAATGCCAATAATTTTTTAGAAATTAGCAGTTTTTTTTATCGGGGGAAACCCACGCTTCATCACACACCTCATTTAATTCATCTGATTCAGGAAAAACTACGGGTAGTTTTTTCACACCCCACATAATACCCTTTTTTGTGGTACTTGTAGTATCAGAAATGTTCAAAACCTCCTTCATTGCCGTGATCATGTAACGTGTGGCCCTACTGGAAAATACGTTTGTTTCCTCACCGTCGACACTGGAGTCAGTGTCCGTGTCAGTGTCTGTATCGACCTGAGGTAACGGGCGTTTTATAGCCCCTGACGGTGTTTGAGACGCCTGTACAGGTATTAACGGATTTGCCGGCTGTCTCATGTCGTCAACAGTCTTTTGTAAAGTGCCGACACTATCACGTAATTCTTTCCATAAGACCATCCAGTCAGGTGTCGACTCCCTAGGGGGTGACATCACTAACACAGGCAATTGCTCCGCCTCCACACGTCGACACAGCGTACCGACACACAGCACACACACAGGGAATGCTCTGATAGAGGACAGGACCCCACTAGCCCTTTGGGGAGACAGAGGGAGAGTTTGCCAGCACACACCAGAGCGCTATATATATATATATATATATATATATATATATATATATATATATATATATATATATATATATATATATATATATATATATATATATATATATATATATATATATATATACACACACACACACACAGGGATAACCTTATATAAGTGTTTTTCCCTAATATAGCTGCTGTATATATTTATATGCCAATTTAGTGCCCCCCCTCTCTTGTGTTACCCTGTTTCTGTAGTGCAGGACTGCAGGGGAGAGTCAGGGAGCCTTCCTCCAACGGAGCTGAGAGGAAAAAATGGCGCCAGTGTGCTGAGGAGACAGGCTCCGCCCCCTTCTCCCGCTTTTTTAGGAAAAATTGGCAGGGTTAAATGCATCCATATAGCCCAGGAGCTATATGTGATGTATTTTTTGCCAAAAAAAGGTGTTTTATTGCGTCTCAGGGCGCCCCCCCCAGCGCCCTGCACCCTTAGTGACCGGAGTGTGAAGTGTGCTGAGAGCAATGGCGCACAGCTGCGGTGCTGTGCGCTACCTTATTGAAGACAGGACGTCTTCTGCCGCCGATTTTTCGGACCTCTTCACTCTTCTGGCTCTGTAAGGGGGCCGGCGGCGCGGCTCCGGGACCCATCCATGGCTGGGCCTGTGATCGTCCCTCTGGAGCTAATGTCCAGTAGCCTAAGAAGCCCAATCCACTCTGCACGCAGGTGAGTTCGCTTCTTCTCCCCTTAGTCCCTCGGTGCAGTGAGCCTGTTGCCAGCAGGTCTCACTGAAAATAAAAAACCTACTTTAAACTTTTACACTAAGCAGCTCAGGAGAGCCCCTTAGCCTGCACCCGTCTCGTTCGGGCACAAAAATCTAACTGAGGCTTGGAGGAGGGTCATAGGGGGAGGAGCCAGTGCACACCAGGTAGTCCTAAAGCTTTTTACTTTTGTGCCCAGTCTCCTGCGGAGCCGCTATCCCCCATGGTCCTTTCGGAGTCCCCAGCATCCACTAGGACGTTAGAGAAATCCTTGTTATGCAGTGAGTAAAATACCTAACTTGTGTAAAATAACTAACCGCATGCGCTCAGCGATCCTTGCGCATGCGCAGTAAGCGACTAATCGCAATATAACGAAAAACGGCAACGAGCGAACAACTCGGAATGACCACCCAAGTACGGACTTTTACACGATAAAGCCCCCAATTCTGAAACACGTTGAGCAGAAGCCAGGGCCAGTAACATCACAGTTTTCCACGTGAGGTACTTGTCTTCTACAGTCAGAGGTTCAAACCAGGAGTACTGCAGAACTGCCAACACTACATCCAAATCCCAGGGTGCCGTAGGCGGCACAAAAAGTAATTGTATGTGGCGTACCCCTTGAAAGAAGGTCTGAACTTCTGGCAACATCGCCAATTTCTTCTGGAAGAAAATGGAGGGCTAAAATCTGGACCTTAATGGAACCCAGACGCAAGCCCTTATCCACACGAGCCTGCAGGAAACGTAGAAAACGTCCCAAGTGAAATACTGCAAGCTGATACGTGCA
Organism: Pseudophryne corroboree; assembly: GCF_028390025.1. Taxonomy (NCBI): domain Eukaryota; kingdom Metazoa; phylum Chordata; class Amphibia; order Anura; family Myobatrachidae; genus Pseudophryne; species Pseudophryne corroboree. The sequence goes on from NC_086450.1 coordinate 128,293,512, forward strand.
GTCCTCGCCTAAAGAGACACATCTACTCCAGATAGGATGGTAGTGTTTTGACGTCACAGGTTTTCTGGCCTGAACCATGGTAGCAATAACCTTTTTGGAAAGGCCCTTGTGAGCTAGGATGTTTCCGCTCAACCTCCATGCCGTCAAATTAAGCCATAAGTCCGGGTAGACGAACGGTCCTTGTTGAAGATCTCCTTAGTGGTAGAGGCCAAGGGTTTTTAACAAACATGTCCAGAAGATCTGCATACCAAGCCCTCCGAGGCCAATCCGGTGCTATCAGAATTGCCTGGACACCCTGATGCCCGATTTGCTTTAACACCCTTGGGAGCAATGGTATTAGATGAAACAGGTTGATCAGCCGGTTCGGCCAAGGCGACGCCAGGGCATTCACTGCCCTCTCCTGAGGGTCCCTGGTCAGTGAGCAGTACCAGGGAAGTTTCTTGTTGAGCCGAGAAGCCATCATGTCTATTTGGAGGGCAAACCCTCTAGTCGATGATCTGTTGGAACACCAGATGGTGGAGCCCCCACTCCCCCGTGTGAAGAGCGTGACAACTCAGGAAATCCACCTCCCAGTTGTCCACAACCGAAATGAAGATTGCTGACATTGCTCTTGCATTTCTTTCCGCCCAGAGGAGTATTTTGACACTTCTAGCATGCAGGCTCTGCTTTTGGTCCCTCCTTGACAAGTGCTATATGTCACTGCCGTGGCGTTGTCCGACTGTACCTGGATCACGTGATCCCCGAGCAGAGGAGAGGCCTGAAGCAGAGCATTGGGGGGTAATTCTGAGTTGATCGCAGCAGGAACTTCGTTAGCAGTTGGGCAAAACCATGTGCACTGAAGGGGAGGCAGATATAACATGTGCAGAGAGTTAGATTTGGGTGTGGTGTGTTCAATCTGCAATCTAAATTGCAGTGTAAAAATAAAGCAGCCAGTATTTACCCTGCACCGAAACAAAATAACCCACCCAAATCTAACTCTCTGCACATGTTATATCTGCCTCCCCTGCAGTGCACATGGTTTTGCCCAACTGCTAACAAAGTTCCTGCTGCGATCAACTCAGAATTACCCCCAAAGTTCCAGAATGTTGATCGGAAGGAGGGACTCGTGGGCTGACCACCTTGGGTGACAGCTCCCCATCCCCGTAGACTTGCATCAGTCGTGAGGAGGGTCCAATCCCGAATCCCCGGCCCTCCAGGAGATTGGAGGACTGTAGCCACCACAGGAGGGAAATTCTGGCCTGAGGTGACCGCCGAATTAACCAGTGCATCTGGAGATGCGATCCGGACCACTTGCTCAGGAGATCCAATTGAAATGTTCTGGTATGGAACCTCCCATACTGGATCGCCTTGTAAGAGGTAACCATTTTTCCCAGCAATCTTATGCAAAGATGGATGGATACTCGAGCAGGCCGGAGAACCATGCGGACCATCTCCTGAAGTGTTTTCGCCTTGTCCTCTGGTAGAAACACCTTCTGGGCCACAGTATCCGGCAACATCCCCAGGAACAGGAGCCTACGAGTTGGCTCCAGGTGGGACTTCTGCAAGTTGAGGATACACCCACGGTCCGAAAGAAGATGGTGCGGTCGATATGGAGCAACAAAAGCTCCCTGGATTGTGCCTTTATTAGAAGATCGTCCAGATAAGGGACCACATTGACCGGGAGTTGGAACATCATCTCCACCATCACCTTTGTGAATACCCTCGGGGCTGTGGACAGGCCGAAGGGTAGTGCCTGGAATTGGAAGGGATTGTCCAGTAGGGCAAACCGCAGGCATGCCTGATGAGGCATCCAGCAACCCGCAATGACCGGTCTTTGTGCTATACCGGCTGCTGAGTATTTAGATTTTAGGGTAGTCTCAATCTTCCTATCCCCTGGATCCTTCATGGTAAAGGAGCCCGGGGCGGGCTGCACCGGACTTTAGACAGAAGAGATACTGAGACATCCACCCCAGTGGATTCCTCCCAAAATTTTCTACCTTCATGAGCAAATGGGAAAGTGTGCAAAAACTTTTTGGACACTTTGAATTTGTCTGGATTTTTCCAGGCCTGTTTGAATAAGTCATCTAACTCTGTAGAATCAAGGAAAGTGACATTAGGCTTGTTTTGTACAAAGAAACACGACTGCTGTGACGCAGCATCCTCTAGAGGGAGCTTTAACACATCCCTTATAGCCAAAATGAGGGGTTCAATACCCTAAACAGCATCAGGATCCCCACTAATGGGGTCCAGGACATCCCCATCATCCTGTATATCATCTGTGTCAGATAGAATAGCAGGTAAACCACGCTTCTGAGGACCTGCATGGGGGGGGTTTGGTGCTATGCATCTGCCCTAGCAGCTAAATCTGCAACAGTTTGTTGCAGTAGCTGAGTTTTCTGCATATTAGCATTGAGCGGAGATAACATATCAGACATCACAGTCTTAAGAGACCCTAACCAGTGGTGCCCTGGACCATCTCCCCCAGCCCCTTCACTGATTTGTGAAGATTGACTGCATTGTTCACAGGAAACAGTTATTAGATAAGGAAGAGAATCTAGTGTGACTAACTGCACAGCTTGTGTTTACCCATATTCAAAGTAAGCACAATAGCACACATACAGTTATAATGAGAGAGAGAGAGAGAGAGACCAGCACACCATAAGCTGCACAGCCCCAGTGAGGCTGTGCGCTCCCTATAATACAGTAAACACTAACAATTATTGTCCTAGATAGGATCAGGATAGTGTACACAAGCAGCTCTCCCCCTTTGCTACACACTGTACCAGATTTCCAGCGTGTCTGAGGATCAAGAGGCGCCGTCTGTGCTGCAGTAAGCAGAGGAAGGCGCCAAAACGCCTCAGGCCCTGCTCTGAGGTAGCGCCGCACCTTTCTATGGCGCTGGAGTTACATACATAGATTATACTGGCAAAAAAAAAAAAGTCCCCATGTAAGCTCAAAAGATCACACAAGTGCTAGTCAAGCCGTTTTGTGCCAGTTCTACACGGGAGATCTTAGCGGGGAACCACCCCCCCGGGAGGGTCCCGAATGCCGTGCCTATGGTCAGCTGCACTTTGAACCGGGGGACCCCCCTAGCAGGGCCCCCGGTTGAACTCACTACCGATGTCACTTTCAGGCAACGTTAGGGGTGTGCTGAACAACCACTCCTCGGGATGGTGGTCCTGCAGCAGGGAAGCAGCTCTGTACCTCGTAAGGCTGGTGACCCCTTCCCCCCTAACTCCCACGGTGCAGGTATGCCGTTGCCCAGACAGCATACTGAAAATAAAAGATTAAAAAGAAATTGAAGAAAACTCTCTGGAGCTGCAGAGATGTGCATCCTCTCCTGAGGGCACTTTTTTCTAAACTGCCTGTGGGAGGGGGCATAGAGGGGAGAAGCCAGCACACCCAGTTGAAGAAATTTAAAGTGCACTGGCTCCTTTGGACCCAGGCTATACCCTATCATACTAGTTTCCCCCAAAATCCCTTATGGATGCTAGAGAAATATTAATACGCAAGATAGGGAAGGGCCAACAGAAGAGGGCTATTAGCAGTGGTGACCATTCATGAGGCACTAAAAGAAAAGTGCTTTGTTTGCAAGTGATAGCTCCTTGGATAACATACCACTCCTCCGTTCCAAGATGGGCAATTTCCTAGGACAACAATTGTAGCTTCTATTATCAAAAAGCAGATCTGTATGGTTGTACAATACAGCCAAAATAGATGAATAACTTTGCAATACAACTCTGTGATGTGCCACGGAGGGGGAGAATTGTTACAGGGTACTGCAGCTACCGTCTAAAGTGACTGGAAGTTATTCAATTATTTTACACGAACAGCTGCAAGGGAGCACTTAACTCGTGCGATCGCCCCTTTTTCTCGGTTTAATGCACAGGATTAGCTGCGTTAAGTGCTGGGAGCATTGCAGTTAGGGGTACACCCAGCAACCATGCTTTATGCAGATTTCTGCTCACACCTCAGGATACTGCTAGTAGAAATCCACAATAAATGCAGCCTCAGGGATGGTCGTGCAGAACAACTGAATTGCTCTCGACCACTTTAGACTGGAACTACAATACCCAGAAACAATTAAAACATTGTATCTTCGATAACCAGTTATAAGTGGTCATTTGTGCATCCCAACAGCACAGAGAACTGAACAGACTTCTAATATAAACAAATATTAATGCCTCACCTATCCCTCAACACAAGAGACCTTTGTGGTTGGGATACGGCTGTAGAATTCTCTAGCGGGTTCAATGGGAAAGTAGTTATGAAGTCCGTGCCTAACCCTCAGTACGTGACTTAATTACGACAATCTGACAGCACTAAAAGTAAATAAATGCATTTAAAAACACATAGATCTATATATACATAGATATATCTAGATATATCTAGATATATATATATATATATATATATATATATATCTCTCTCTCTCTCTCTCTCGTCCAGAATGATCCGGCACTCCATCCGTCCCCACGAAATCCAAATATTGCTCCTGTGCCCTCCTCCTTGAGTGGCAAGCAGCCCCTCACATATGTATTCCAGAAAGCGGCGGCACTCGGAGACTTAGAATAAAGTGCATAAGACATTTAATGTAAGTTTCTACGTTTCAGGGTACGCAGCCCCTGACGATATTCTAAGTCTCCGAGTGCCGCCGCTTTCTGGAATATATATATATATATATATATATATATATATATATATATATATATATATATATATATATATATATATATATATATATATATATATATATATATATATATATATATATATATATATATATATATATATATATATATATCCTTGCAGCAACAGTCGGCACTCACAAGCTCTCCACAACAACGTGCTCCGTGCCAGTTCCAAAAGTAACATGCAACTCCAAAGGATGAACGGCACTGGAGACAGGTATTTGCAATAAAAGTTGACTGAATACAACTTTTATTGCAAATACCTGTCTCCAGTGCCATTCATCCTTTAGAGATGTATGTATGTATGTATGTATGTATGTATGTATGTATGTATGTATGTATGTATGTATGTATGTATGTATGTATGTATGTATGTATATATATATATATATATATATGTGTATATATATATATATATATATATATATATATATATATATATATATATATATATATATATATATATATATATATATATATATATATATATATATATATAAACCTGGCGATCTGATGGCAGTTGCATGCACGGGAGGCAATCGGGATGCCGGTGGACAGCGCAATGAGCCACCATGCCCGCAAGGGGCTTGCCCCGCTACCGGCCAGGTTGCCGCTGTTGACATCTTGACAGCCAGCATCCCGGCCGCCGGTAAATAGTATGTATTCCGTATACACATACCTGCCCAGCTACCGCTGTGAAGTACCCCCACATTGGATCACTTGTAGCATACTGGGTTTGTCCAAAGTAGCCACCATGTACATTTTGTGCCATTGCCTGTCCCATCATTTGCATTTGGGGGTTCATGTTTCCAAACTGAAAAAAAAAAAAAAAGAAAAGAGAAAGTTGTTATTTCAAGCAGTACAACAGATTCTGCCTCTGAACATAAGCAGCTTTTATATAATAAAGGTAGCACAAACACGACAGTCTTTGCAACCAAAGGACTAAAGGGAAAAGGACAATCCTTGATACCACACTATATGTATGACATTTATTCTTAGGCTTACCGTACTATCCCTTTACACTGGAACACTCATGAATTTCACAGGAACTGTGGCTGGCTTCAAGCCTGAATTTCACCTGGTTTTAAATCAGCTAGAGAACCCGTGTAATTCATGAGTGTCCCGCTTTAAAGGGATAGTATGGTAAGCCTATTTGTTCCTGACCTCTCACCATCCACTTTTATAGCGCAGACTCATTGTGATAGCAGCTGTTATGGCAGATATAGCATCAATGAACAGCTTCCCTGCATTTCAGGATCAAGCCGGGTCTGTGCTTCCTACACCACATTCAGATCAGGCATGTTTACAAGCCTCCTGTAATGCTTGCCATGGCTTTCAGCTCATCCAATTGCTAGTCCTTTGAAATTAAGCCATCAAAAGTCTTCTGTAAACGAACCATTTATTGTTTATTTCTGAATTTTAGCACCTTCCAGAAAATCGTACTTATACTCTTACTTAACCATTTTCGTGCGCTATATTTCCGCTTTTTTAAATTTGAGTTTATTTTTTTTTGGGATGGGGGGGGGGGGGGGGACGGGACATGAAGGGGCTCTGGACTTAAATGTTATTTGCACGCCTGTAAGTAATGGTCGCCCAGCAGAGCTCACACCTTCCTCCTGCACAAGAGGCATATTTTGAGTACGTTTGTATTGTTTAGTCCTTGTTTAATACCTACTTTTGTTTAGTCATTTAATAGTATGTCGTCAGCAAATAGCTATAGAGCATACAGCCTAAAGAACAGAAAATGCTGGCTGCCTATCAATATACTGGGACATCATTACTAGCTGCAGAATTTGCTCTATTAGAGAGTAAGCACACAATGTATATTCATGCAGAAAAGTTGTGTTTGCTTTAGTAAAAAGTCTGTATGCTATTGTGACTGCCCGGGTCGCTTTCCAGCTATGGATCAAATTTAGCACAGCAGGTTTGTGTGTAACCATCGTCCAAATGACCAAGTGAAGCACGTGCTCATGGTCGAGGGTCAAACGCAATTAAGCTTTGCAGCTTGTTTTCAGCCACAGCGCACACAAGTATGGCTAATGCAGTGGTAAGGATGTAGCTGGGTGTTCGCACACAGGTTACGCTCAGAGAGGGAGTGCTGATGGGAATGTGGACTATGCAGTGATGTAAGTGTAATTACACCTTTTTCTATACAGCTCTTTTGCACCAGGTATAGAGCTGGTGTAAGTATCGGGGCGAACCGGACTCCATAATACATCCAGCTCCGCATGCAGTACCACTGACGCATTCAATTCTGCATCGGTACTAAAATCACAACAGACCGATTTGTCCATTGCATGAATATACATATATTTGTACCCCTTTCAGACCTAAATCCTGGGTGTGAGCCGGATTAGTGTACCTGTATAACCGCTGCACAATGCACATTGGACCCAGGGAAATGCCTTTCACGCTGCACCCGTGTCTGCCTTGCATAACACGAGTGAGTCATTTAAGGTTGGATGTTACAGGTTCATAAAGAGGACTCATGAAAAGTCAGCACCAATAAGCACTTTTTAAACATAACCCAGGTCCCCCCTTTGACATCACGGCACATCAGGCTCAGATTGGGGAATAACATGTCATGACCAGGGTCACCCCTTTCACTCCAACACAGAACTTGTCCCATGTACAAGGTTCTGTGTGAAAGGTGTAGAAGATTGAGAAACCTGCAAGCGGCAGCCTACCAAGATATTACTTGGAGATCAAAACGGCATGCTTATAAAATGCTATGAACGCCTAATAAAAAAGGAGAATGCATGCACTAAATAGTCTTGTGGCTATAGTGACAATCCAATTAGGGGTGATCTATACGTATATATCAGCATAATGTACGTCTGCACACACACAGTGCCCATTATGGTTGCCACTGTACATTAGATGGAACTAACCCTCTTATCACCTTCAGCCTCAATTCTGTAACCTCTTATCTTGCATTACCTTACATAACTTCTATCAGTGCACATAGCCACAGTAAGATGATTCTTCTCCTTCTTATCGGCATCACACATACATCGTACAAATCTCTCTACATCTCTCTAGTATCCAAGTTGCTCAGCTTCATACACAGTGCTCAACACACGGCCCAAAAACCAACCCCACACTCTGACTCTCCTCGTTTGAAAATACAAAAAGGTGAATAACTGGATAGAAGATGACCATCCCAGTTCAAAGATATAAAATCTGTCAGTACAGGCAAAGGGCCTAAACCAAGCATCTTCTTTAGGGAAGTGGCTGAAAATAAGAGCAAACTATCCAGTGGTTCCCCAGAGACCATTAGAGCAGGTCCTGGATGACGACCACTTTCGTTGCCTGAAAAATAAGTCTCCAACTCTACGGGGAAGAAATCAATTGGTTTTTATTGCATCCTCCACTAGATGGCGCCCGATGGCAATTATATTTTTCTGCCATGCAGGTGCCCATTAGCCATGGAGGACACATTTTCTCTTGCAGCCTCCTGAGGAGCAGGCAAAAATGTGTGCAAACTCAGCACTTTGGGTGTCCAAGCATGACTTTAGACTGGTATAGATGCTTTGAGTGACTAAACCCAGAACTCTCAGCAGAGAAAAATGCCAACGGGCGTCTGATCGCAGTAACAATTTATTAGCTCTGATAAACGCCTAGCAGGGAATGCATGAACCATTTGAATCTACCCCAATGAATACTGCAGGGCTTATAAACATGCACATGTTTCGATGTTGGCAAGGAAGGCTCAAGGGACTGAACCGCTATTGGAGACATCAGAAATACATAAATCACTACAAGTTGTAAGTCCACCAATATTTCTTAGTAGTCAGTAAGGTCTTACTTATTTAGTACGGACATCCAACATTAATAAAGCAGACATTTCTCAAGTCCATTACATATGGAGGTATCCAATTAGTCCCGATGACGTTCTGGTTGAGCAAAACGGCTGGATAATCGATGACCATTATTGTGGTACCCAATTAGAGGTAGTTTTGATCTGCCGAAATCTTACCCACAATTGTGCGAGCACACATGGAATAGGACTTAAGTCCTTGATCCCATGTGTTGACGCAGCTAAGGCAAGCCACAGATTATGCTTCAGGTGCATGATCCGATAAGTGCTGGCATCGAGGGAAGGGACACACACACGCTGCATCAGGGCCAATTGGATAGCCCACGGCGATACAACCAACCACTGTCATTGACTACCCCCCATAGTCTCCCAAACTCTGACATTACAGTCCATGTTTTAAAGATATCCATTCTTGATATACAGGTGACTTAATAAGTACCTCAGTCAATTTAATTTAACCATCTGGATTTAATAAAAAAAAAAAAAAAAAAAAAAAAAGAGACAGACAGACACACACATAATAAGATTTTAAACCTACCGGTAAATCTATTTCTCATAGTCCGTAGAGGATGCTGGGGACTCCGTAAGGACCATGGGGTATAGACGGGCTCCGCAGGAGATAGGGCACCTAAAAAAGAACTTTGACTATGGGTGTGCACTGGCTCCTCCCTCTATGCCCCTCCCCCAGACCTCAGAGAACTGTGCCCAGAGGAGATGGACAATACAAGGCAGGATTTAGCAATCCAAGGGCAAGATTCATACCAGCCCACACCAATCATACCATGTAACCTGGAACATACATAACCAGTTAACAGTATGAACAGACAACAGTAACGGTCCAAGACCGATGTCAACTGTAACATAACCCTTATGTAAGCAACAACTATATACAAGTCTTGCAGAGTTTCCGCACTGGGACGGGCGCCCAGCATCCTCTACGGACTAGGAAAAATAAGATTTTAAACCTACCGGTAAATCTATTTTCTCTTATGTCCTAGAGGATGCTGGGGACTCCGTAAGGACCATGGGGTTTATACCAAAGCATCCAATCGGGCAGGAGAGTGCGTATGACTCTGCAGCACCGACTGAGCAAACGCTAGGTCCTCATCTGCCAGGGTATCAAACTTGTAGAATTTAGCAAAAGTGTTTGACCCCGACCAAGTCGCCGCTCGGCAAAGTTGTAAAGACGAGACTCCTCGGGCAGCCGCCCAAAAAGAGCCCACCTTCCTAGTGGAATGGGCCTTAACCGAATTTGGTACCGGCAATCCAGCCGTAGAGTGAGCCTGCTGAATCGTATTACAGATCCAGCGAGCAATAGTCTGCTTCGAAGCAGGAGCTCCAATCTTATTGGCCGCATACAGGATAAACAGAGCCTCTGTTTTCCTAATTCTAGCCGTCCTGGCTACATAAATTTAAGGCCCCGACTACGTCCAGGGATCTGGAATCCTCCAGGTCACTTGTAGCCACAAGCACCACAATAGGTCGATTCATATGGAACGACGAAACCACTTTAGGCAAAAATTGCGGACGTGTCCTCAATTCAGCTCGATCCACATGAAAAATCAAGTAGGGGCTCTTGTGTGACAAAGCCGCCAATTCTGACACTCGCCTTGCTGATGCTAAGGCCAACAACATGACCACCTTCCAGGTAAGAAATTTCAACTCAACCTGGTTAAGCGGTTCAAACCAGTGTGATTTTAGGAACTGCAACACCACGTTCAGGTCCCATGGTGCCACTGGAGGCACAAAAGGGGGCTGGATGTGCAGCACTCCCTTTACAAACGTCTGGACTTCTGGAAGAGAAGCCAATTCCTTCTGAAAGAAAATCGAGAGGGCCGAAATCTGTACCTTAACAGAGCCTAATTTCAGGCCCATATCCACTCCTGTCTGTAGGAAGTGGAGAAGACGACCAAGATGAAAATCTTCCATAGGTGCATTCTTGGTCTCACACCAAGACACATACTTTCGCCAGATACGGCGATAATGTTTTATCGTCACCTCCTTCCTAGCCTTTATCAACGTAGGGATAACCTCTTCCGGAATCCCCTTTTTCGCTAGGATTCGGCGTTCAACCGCCATGCCGTCAAACGTAACCGCGGTAAGTCTTGAAATACACAGGTCCCCTGCTGCAACAGGTCTTCCCTCAGAGGAAGAGGCCAGGGATCTCCTGTGAGCATCTCTTGTAGATCCGAGTACCAGGCCCTTCGAGGCCAGTCTGGGACGAGTATCGTACGTACTCTTCTTCGTCTTATGATCCTCAACACTTTTGTGATGAGAGGAAGAGGAGGAAACACGTAAACCGATTTGAACACCCACAGTGTTACCAGAGCGCCCACTGCTATTGCCTGAGGGTCCCGAGACCTGGCGCAGTACCTCTGAAGTTTTTTGTTGAGGCGTGACGCCATCATGTGTATTTGAGGAGTTCCCCAAAGACGTGTTACTTCTGCAAAGACTTCTTGATGAAGTCCCCAATCTCCTGGACGGAGATAGTGTCTGCTGAGGAAGTCTGCTTCCCAGTTGTCTACTCCCGGAATGAAGACAGCTGACAGAGCGCTTACATGATTTTCCGCCCAGCGAAGGATCCTTGTGGCTTCCGCCATCGCGACTCTGCTTTTTGTCCCGCATTGGCGGTTCACATGAGCCACTGCTGTGACATTGTCTGATTGAATCAGAACCGGTAGGTTTCGAAGAAAACTCTCCGCTTGTCGAAGGCCGTTGTAAATGGCCCCGAGTTCCAACACATTGATGTGTAGACAGGACTCCTGGTCTGACCAAAGACCCTGAAAATGTTTTCCCTGTGTGACCACTCCCCATCCTCGGAGGCTCGCGTCAGTGGTAACCAGGATCCAATCCTGAAATCCGAACCTGCGACCCTCCAGGAGGTGAGCACTTTGCAACCACCACAGGAGGGACACTCTGGTCCCTGGGGACAGAGTTATTTTCCGATGTAAGTGCAGATGGGACCCAGACCACTTGTCCAGAAGGTCCCATTGAAAAGTCCTTGCATGGAACCTGCCGAAGGGAATGGCCTCGTAGGCCGCCACCATTTTCCCCAGAACTCGAGTGCATTGGTGAACTGACACCCTTTTCGGTTTTAGCAGGTCTCTGACCATGTTCTGTATGTCTTGGGCTCTCTCTATTGGGAGGAAGACCTTCATTTGTTCCGTATCCAGTATCATACCTAGGAACGGTAGTCGAGTTGTCGGAATCAACTGTGACTTCGGTAGATTTAGAATCCAACCGTGTTGCTAGAGCACTCTCAACGAGAGCGCCACACTGTTCAGCAATTTTTCCCTTGATCTCGCTTTTAACAGGAGATCGTCCAAGTATGGGATAATTGTGACTCCATGCTTGCGCAGGACCACCATAATTTCCGCCATTATCTTGGTGAAAATCCTCGGGGCCGTGGAGAGTCCAAACGGCAACGTCTGAAATTGGTAATGACAATCCTGTACAGCGAATCTCAGGTATTCCTGATGGGGGGCATATATGGGGACATGAAGGTACGCATCCTTTATGTCCAGAGACACCATAAACTCCCCCTCCTCTATGTTGGCTATTATCGCTCTGAGAGATTCCATTTTGAATTTGAATCTTTTTATGTACAGGTTTAGGGATTTCAGATTCAAAATAGGTCTGACCGAACCGTCCAGTTTCGGGACCACAAATAGGGTTGAGTAGTAACCTCTTCCCTGCTGGTGCAGGGGAACCTTGATTATCACTTGCTGTATACACAGCGTTTGAATTGCAGCTAACACTACATCCCTTTCCGATGTGGCAGCTGGTAGGGCAGATTTGAAAAATCGGCGCGGGGGAACCTCCTCGATATCCAATTTGTAACCCTGGGAAACTATTTCCACCACCCAGGGATTCAGGTCCGAACTGACCCAGGCCTGACTGAAAAGTCGAAGACGTACCCCCACCGGTGCGGACTCCCTCAGGGGAGCCCCAGTGTCATGCTGTGGGTTTTGGAGCAGCCGGGGAGGACTTTGGTTTCCGGGGCACCTGCCGAAGCAGGTGCTCTCTTGCCTCTGCCCTTACCTCTGGCGAGGAAAGAGGATCCCCGACCTCTTTTGGACTTGTGCGACCGAAAGGACTGCATCTGATAGGGTGTTACTTTCTTTTGCTGTTGGGGTATATAAGGTAAAAAATTTGATTTACCTGCTGTGGAAACCAGGTCAGCCCATCCCCAAACAATACATCACCCTTGTAGGGTAGTACTTCCATATGTTTCTTAGAATCCGCATCACCCGTCCATTGGCGAGTCCATAAGGATCTTCTCGCTGAGATAGACATGGCATTGGCCCTAGAAGCTAGCAATCCAATGTCCCTTTGAGCATCCCTCATAAATAAGACTGCGTCTTTAATATGGGCTAGAGTTAGGAATATAGTATCCTTATCCATATTATCAAATTGATCTGTCAGCTCATCTGTCCAAGCTGCAATTGCGCTACACACCCATGCCGACGCAATTGTCGGTCTTAGCACAGCACCCGTATGAGAATAAATACACTTTAAGGTAGTTTCTTGCCTGCGATCTGCAGGGTCCTTAAGGGCTGCTGTGTCACGAGACTGTAGCGCCACTTTCTTGGACAAACGCGTCAGGGCTTTGTCCACAGTGGGGGGTGATTCCCAAATCTCCCTGTCCTGCTTGGGGAAAGGGTATGCCATATAAATTCTTTTGGGGATCTGCTGTTTCTTATCCGGAGTCTCCCAAGCTTTTCCAAAGAATTCATTTAATTCATGAGATGTGGGAAAGTTAATCGGTTTCTTTTCCTTAAACATGTGTACCCTTGTGTCGGGGACAGAGGGTTCATCCACAATATGCAACACATCCCTTATTGCCACAATCACACTGAATGGTTTTAGTCACCCTAGGGTGCAATTTTACTTCGTCATAGTCGACACTGGAATCAGAATCCGTGTCGGTAGTAGTGTCTTGTGTTAAGGGACGCTTCTGAGACCCCGACGGGGCCTGTGAGTCGGTCCAATCTGAGGATTGACCCCCTGATGTCCCCCCTAAATCAGCCTCATCAAGCTTTTTATGTAAAGATGCCACACTTGCATTCAACATATGCCACATGTCCATCCAATCTGGAGTCGGCACAACCGACGGGGACACACCACTCATTTGCTCCACCTCCTCCTTGGAAAAGCTTCAGACATGTCGACACCACGGACCGACACCCCACACACACAGGGATTAACCTATAAGGGGACAAAACCCCAACCAGGCCCTTAGGAGAGACAGAGAGAGAGTATGCCAGCACACACCCAGCGCTTAATAACACTGGAAAAATATGACCAGATAGCGTGCGCGTGTATAAAATTATATATATATATTATATATATATATATTATATATATATATATATATATATATATATATATATATATATATATATATATATATATATATATATATATATATATATATTCTCAGATTCCCACTCACTGCGCTCAAAATGCCTCAGCAGGGGAGAGACCAGGTAGCCAGCGTTTTCCTCATGCAGCTTCAGTGGAGAAAATGGCGCTGGTTAGTGCTGGGGATCAAGCTCCGCCCACCCGACGGCGGGCTTCGGTCCCGGTGATTTTTTTTTTATAGAAAATGGCGGGGGATCGTAGAATTACTGCCCAGCAGCCTAATCTACCTTGTCAGTGCCCAAATGTGAGGTTTATTGCTGCCCAGGGCGCCCTCCCCCCCCCTGCGCCCTGCACCCTTCAGTGCTGCTCTGTGTGTGTGAATGGGAGCAATGGCGCTGCGCGCCTTACCTCATGAAGATCTGATGTCTTCTGCCACCTATGTCGTCTTCTGCCTTTTCATACTCACCCGGCTTCTATCTTCGGCATCTGTGAGGAGGACGGCGGCGCGGCTCCGGGACGCACCCCAGGTGAGACCTGTGTTCCGACTCCCTCTGGAGCTAATGGTGTCCAGTAGCCTTAGAAGCAGTGCCCAACTTTACAAGCCAGCTCTGCTTCTCTCTCCTCGGTCCCACGATGTAGGGAGCCTGTTGCCAACAGGACTCCCTGAAAATAAAAAACCTAACAAAATTATTTTTCCACAGAAAACTCTGGAAGAGCTCTCTGCAGTGCACCCATTCTCCTCTGGGCACAAGATCTAACTGAGGTCTGGAGGAGGGGCATAGAGGGAGGAGCCAGTGCACACCCATAGTCAAAGTTCTTTTTTAGGTGCCCTATCTCCTGCAAAGCCCGTCTATACCCTATGGTCCTTACGGAGTGCCCAGCATCCTCTAGGACGTAAGAGATAGAATAAGAATTTACTCACCGGTAATTCTATTTCTCATAGTCCGTAGTGGATGCTGGGGACTCCGTAAGGACCATGGGGATTAGCGGCTCCGCAGAAGACTGGGCACAACTATAAAGAAAGCTTTTAGACTACTGGTGTGCACTGGCTCCTCCCACTAAGACCCTCCTCCAGACTTCAGTTAGGATACTGTGCCCGGAAGAGCTGACACAACAAGGAAGGATTTTGAATCCCGGGTAAGACTCATACCAGCCACACCAATCACACAGTATAACTCGTGATACAATACCCAGTTAACAGTATGAAATATAACTGAGCCTCTTAACAGATGGCTCAACAATAACCCTTCAGTTAAGCAATAACTATATACAAGTATTGCAGACAATCCGCACTTGGGATGGGCGCCCAGCATCCACTACGGACTATGAGAAATAGAATTACCGGTGACTAAATTCTTATTTTCTCTAACGTCCTAAGTGGATGCTGGGGACTCCGTAAGGACCATGGGGATTATACCAAAGCTCCCAAACGGGCGGGAGAGTGCGGATGACTCTGCAGCACCGAATGAGCAAACTCAAGGTCCTCCTCAGCCAGGGTGTCAAACTTGTAGAATTTAGCAAACGTGTTTGACCCCGACCAAGTAGCTGCTCGGCAAAGTTGAAGAGCCGAGACCCCTCGGGCAGCCGCCCAAGAAGAGCCCACCTTCCTCGTGGAATGGGCTTTTACTGATTTAGGATGCGGCAGTCCAGCCGCAGAATGTGCAAGCTGAATCGTACTACAGATCCAGCGAGCAATAGTCTGCTTTGAAGCAGGTGCACCCAACTTGTTGGGCGCATACAGGATAAAGAGCGAGTCAGTCTTTCTGACTCCAGCTGTCCTGGAAACATAGATTTTTAGGGCCCTGACTACATCCAACAACTTGGAAGCCTCCAAGTCATTTGTAGCCGCAGGCACCACGATAGGTTGGTTCAGAAGAAAAGCTGACACCACTTTGGGGAGAAACTGGGGACGAGTCCTCAATTCTGCCCTATCCATATGGAAAATCAGATAAGGGCTTTTACATGACAAAGCTGCCAATTCTGATACACGCCTGGCCGAAGCCAAGGCCAACAACATGACCACTTTCCACGTGAGATATTTCAAATCCACGGTTTTCAGTGGCTCAAACCAATGTGACTTTAGGAAATCCAACACCACGTTGAGATCCCAAGGTGCCACCGGAGGCACAAAAGGGGGCTGAATATGCAGCACTCCCTTAACAAAAGTCTGAACTTCAGATAGTGAAGCCAGTTCTCTCTGGAAGAAAATCGATAGAGCCGAAATCTGGACCTTAATGGAACCCAATTTAAGGCCCATAGTCACCCCTGACTGTAGGAAGTGCAGGAAACGGCCCAGCTGAAATTCTTCCGTTGGGGCCTTCCTGGCCTCACACCACGCAACATATTTTCGCCATATGCGGTGATAATGGTTTGCGGTTACTTCTTTCCTAGCTTTAATCAGCGTAGGAATGACTTCCTCCGGAATGCCCTTTTCCTTCAGGATCCGGTGTTCAACCGCCATGCCGTCAAACGCAGCCGCGGTAAGTCTTGGAACAGACAGGGCCCCTGCTGCAGCAGGTCCTGTCTGAGCGGTAGAGGCCATGGGTCCTCCGACATCATTTCTTGAAGTTCCGGGTACCACGCTCTTCTTGGCCAATCCGGAACAATGAGTATAGTTCTTACTCCTCTTCTCCTTATTATCCTCAGTACCTTTGGTATGAGAGGAAGAGGAGGGAACACAAACCGATCGGTACACCCACGGTGTTACCAGAGCGTCCACAGCTATCGCCTGCGGGTCTCTCGACCTGGCGCAATATTTTTCTAGCTTTTTGTTTAGGCGGGACGCCATCATGTCCACCTGTGGCTTTTCCCACCGGTTTACAATCATTTGAAAGACTTCTGGATGAAGTCCCCACTCTCCCGGGTGGAGGTCGTGCCTGCTGAGGAAGTCTGCTTCCCAGTTGTCCACTCCCGGAATTAACACTGCTGACAGTGCTAACACGTGATTTTCCGCCCATCGGAGAATCCTTGTGGCTTCTGCCATCGCCGTCCTGCTTCTCGTGCCGCCCTGTCGATTTACATGGGCGACCGCCGTGATGTTGTCTGACTGGATCAGTACCGGCTGGTTTTGAAGCAGGGGTTTTGCCTGACTTAGGGCATTGTAAATGGCCCTCAGTTCCAGAATAGTTATGTGCAGGGAAGTCTTCTGACTTGACCATAGTCCTTGGAAGTTTCTTCCCTGTGTGACTGCTCCCCAGCCTCGAAGGCTGGCATCCGTGGTCACCAGGACCCAGTCCTGTATGCCGAATCTGCGGCCCTCTTGAGGATGAGCACTCTGCAGCCACCACAGCAGAGACACCCGTGTCCTCGGAGACAGGGTTATCAGACGATGCATCTGAAGATGCGATCCGGACCACTTATCCAACAGGTCCCACTGAAAGGTTCTTGCATGAAACCTGCCGAATGGAATTGCTTCGTAGGAAGCTACCATTTTTCCCAGGATCCACGTGCAGTGATGCACCGACACCTGTTTTGGTTTTAGGAGGCCTCTGACTAGAGATGACATCTCTGTTCTGTGTCCAGAACCATCCCTAGGAACAGCAGGCGTGTCGTAGGGACCAGCTGTGACTTTGGAATGTTTAGAATCCAGCCGTGCTGTTGTAGCACTTCCCGAGATAGTGCTACCCCTACCAACAACTGCTCTCTGGACCTCGCCTTTATCAGGAGATCGTCCAAGTACGGGATAATTAAAACTCTTCTTTCGAAGGAGTATCATCATTTCGGCCATTACCTTGGTAAAGACCCTCGGAGCCGTGGATAGACCGAACGGCAACGTCTGGAATTGGTAATGACAATCTTGTACCACAAATCTGAGGTACTCCTGGTGAGGATGGTAAATGGGGACATGTAGGTAAGCATCCTTGATGTCCAGTGATACCATGTAATCCCCCTCGTCCAGGCTTGCAATAACCGCCCTGAGCGATTCCATCTTGAACTTGAATTTTTTTATATATGTGTTCGAGGATTTCAAATTTAAAATGGGTCTCACCGAACCGTCCGGTTTCGGTACCACAAACATTGTGGAATAGTAACCCCTTCCTTGTTGAAGTAGGGGCACCTTTACTATCACTTGTTGTGAATACAGCTTGTGAATTGCCTGTAACACTGCCTCCCTGCCTGAGGGAGTGGTTGGCAAGGCAGATTTGAGGAAACGGCGGGGGGGAGACGTCTCGAATTCCAGCTTGTACCCCTGAGATACTACTTGAAGGATCCAGGGATCCACCCGTGAGCGAGCCCACTGATTGCTGAAGTTTTTGAGACGGGCCCCCACCGTACCTGGCTCCGCCTGTGAAGCCCCAGCGTCATGCTGTGGACTTAGAGGAAGCGGGGGAGGACTTTTGCTCCTGGGAACTGGCTGTATGCTGCAGCGTCTTTCCCCTACCTCTGCCTCTGGGCAGAAAGGACGCGCCTTTAACCCGCTTGCCCTTATTGGGCCGAAAGGACTGTACCTGATAATACGGTGCTTTCTTTGGTTGTGAGGGAACATGGGGTAAAAATGTAGACTTCCCAGCTGTTGCTGTGGAAACGAGGTCCGAGAGACCATAACCCGAACAATTCCTCACCCTTATAAGGCAGAACTTCCATGTGTCGTTTGGAATCTGCATCTCCTGTCCACTGCAGAGTCCATAACCCTCTCCTGGCAGAAATGGACATTGCACTAATTTTGGATGCCAGCCGGCAAATATCCCTCTGTGCATCCCTCATGTATAAAAGTGCGTCTTTTAGATGCTCTACGTTTAGCAATATAGTGTCCCTGTCTAGGGTATATTTTCTGACAGGGAATCTGACCACGCAGCAGCAGCACTGCACATCCAGGCTGAAGCTATAGCCGGTCTCAGTAGAACACCTGTGTGTGCATATATAGATTTCAGGATAGCCTCCTGCTTTCTATCAGCAGATTCCTTCAGGGCGGCCGTATCCGGAGACGGTAGTGCCACCTTCTTTGACAAGCGTGTGAGCGCTTTATCCACCCTAGGGGATGTTTCCCAGCGTGACCTATCCTCTGGCGGGAAAGGGTACGCCATTAGTAACCTCTTAGAAAATAAGAATTTACTTACCGATAATTCTATTTCTCATAGTCCGTAGTGGATGCTGGGGACTCCGAAAGGACCATGGAGAATAGCGGCTCCGCAGGAGACTGGGCACAAAAGTAAAAAGCTTTAGGACTACCTGGTGTGCACTGGCTCCTCCCCCCATGACCCTCCTCCAAGCCTCAGTTAGGATACTGTGCCCGGACGAGCGTACACAATAAGGAAGGATTTTGAATCCCGGGTAAGACTCATACCAGCCACACCGTACAACTTGTGATCTGAACCCAGTTAACAGCATGAAAACAGAAGGAGCCTCTGAAAAGATGGCTCAACAACAACAACAACAACAACAACCCGATTTTTGTAACAATAACTATGTACAAGTAATGCAGACAATCCGCACTTGGGATGGGCGCCCAGCATCCACTACGGACTATGAGAAATAGAATTATCGGTAAGTAAATTCTTATTTTCTCTAACGTCCTAGTGGATGCTGGGGACTCCGAAAGGACCATGGGGATTATACCAAAGCTCCCAAACGGGCGGGAGAGTGCGGATGACTCTGCAGCACCGAATGAGAGAACTCCAGGTCCTCCTCAGCCAGGGTATCAAATTTGTAGAATTTAGCAAACGTGTTTGCCCCTGACCAAGTAGCTGCTCGGCAAAGTTGTAAAGCCGAGACCCCTCGGGCAGCCGCCCAAGATGAGCCCACTTTCCGTGTGGAATGGGCTTTTACAGATTTTGGCTGTGGCAGGCCTGCCACAGAATGTGCAAGCTGAATTGTACTACAAATCCAACGAGCAATCGTCTGCTTAGAAGCAGGAGCACCCAGCTTGTTGGGTGCATACAGGATAAACAGAGTCTCAGATTTTCTGACTCCAGCCGTCCTGGAAACATATTTTCAGGGCCCTGACTACGTCCAGTAACTTGGAATCCTCCAAGTCCCTAGTAGCCGCAGGCACCACAATAGGCTGGTTTAAGTGAAATGCTGAAACCACCTTAGGGAGAAATTGAGGACGAGTCCTCAATTCTGCCCTGTCCGTATGAAAAATTAGGTAAGGGCTTTTATAGGATAAAGCCGCCAATTCTGAGACACGCCTGGCTGAAGCCAGGGCTAACAGCATTACCACTTTCCATGTGAGATATTTTAAGTCCACAGTGGTGAGTGGTTCAAACCAATGTGATTTTAGGAATCCCAAAACTACATTGAGATCCCAAGGTGCCACTGGAGGCACAAAAGGAGGCTGTATATGCAGTACCCCCTTGACAAACGTCTGAACTTCAGGAACAGAAGCTAGTTCTTTTTGGAAGAATATTGACAGGGCCGAAATTTGAACCTTAATGGACCCTAATTTGAGGCCCATAGACAGTCCTGTTTGCAGGAAATGCAGGAATCGACCCAGTTGAAATTCCTCTGTAGGGGCCTTCCTGGCCTCGCACCACGCAACATATTTACGCCAAATACGGTGATAATGTTGTACGGTTACATCCTTCCTGGCTTTGATCAGGATAGGGATGACTTCATCCGGAATGCCTTTTTCCTTCAGGATCCGGCGTTCAACCGCCATGCCGTCAAACGCAGCCGCGGTAAGTCTTGGAACAGACATGGTCCCTGCTGGAGCAGGTCCTTTCTTAGAGGTAGAGGCCACGGGTCTTCCGTGAGCATCTCTTGAATTTCCGGGTACCAAGTCCTTCTTGGCCAATCTGGAGCCACGAGTATAGTCTTTACTCCTCTCCTTCTTATGATTCTCAGTACTTTTGGTATGAGAGGAAGAGGGGGGAACACATACACTGACTGGTACACCCACGGTGTTACCAGAGCGTCCACAGCTATTGCCTGAGGGTCCCTTGACCTGGCGCAATATCTGTCCAGTTTTTTGTTGAGGCGGGACGCCATCATGTCCACCTTTGGTTTTTCCCAACGGTTCACAATCATGTGGAAGACTTCTGGGTGAAGTCCCCACTCCCCCGGGTGAAGATCGTGTCTGCTGAGGAAGTCTGCTTCCCAGTTGTCCACTCCCGGAATGAACACTGCTGACAGTGCTATCACATGATTTTCCGCCCAGCGAAGAATCCTTGCCACTTCTGTCATTGCCCTCCTGCTTCTTGTGCCGCCCTGTGTTTACGTGGGCGACTGCCGTGATGTTGTCCGACTGGATCAACACCGGCTGACCCTGAAGCAGAGGTCTTGCCTGACTTAGGGCATTGTAAATGGCCCATAGTTCCAGGATATTTATGTGAAGTGACGTTTCCATGCTTGACCACAAGCCCTGGAAATTTCTTCCCTGTGTGACTGCTCCCCAGCCTCTCAGGCTGGCATCCGTGGTCACCAGGACCCAATCCTGAATGCCGAATCTGCGGCCCTCTAGGAGATGAGCACTCTGTAACCACCACAGGAGAGACACCCTTGTCCTTGGAGACAGGGTTATCCGCTGATGCATTTGAAGATGCGATCCGGACCATTTGTCCAGCAGATCCCACTGAAAAGTTCTTGCGTGGAATCTGCCGAATGGAATCGCTTCGTAAGAAGCCACCATCTTTCCCAGGACCCTTGTGCATTGATGTACTGACACTTGGCCTGGTCTTAGGAGGTTCCTGACTAGGTCAGATAACTCCCTGGCTTTCTCTTCCGGGAGAAACACCTTTTTCTGTACTGTGTCCAGAATCATTCCTAGGAACAGCAGACGTGTCGTCGGAATCAGCTGCGATTTTGGAATATTTAGAATCCATCCGTGCTGTCGTAGTACTACTTGAGATAGTGCTACTCCGACCTCTAACTGTTCTCTGGACCTTGCCCTTATCAGGAGATCGTCCAAGTAAGGGATAATTAAGACGCCTTTTCTTCGAAGAAGAATCATCATTTCGGCCATTACCTTGGTAAAGACCCGGGGTGCCGTGGACAATCCAAACGGCGGCGTCTGAAACTGATAGTGACAGTTCTGTACCACAAACCTGAGGTACCCTTGGTGAGAAGGGCAAATTGGGACATGGAGGTAAGCATCCTTGATGTCCAGAGACACCATTAGTCCCCTTCTTCCAGGTTCGCTATCACTGCTCTGAGTGACTCCATCTTGAACTTGAACCTTTTTATGTAAGTGTTCAAGGATTTCAGATTTAAAATGGGTCTCACCGAGCCGTCCGGCTTCGGTACCACAAACAGCGTGGAATAATACCCCTTTCCCTGTTGTAGGAGGGGTACCTTGATTATCACTTGCTGGGAATACAGCTTGTGAATGGCTTCCAATACCGCCTCCCTGTCGGGGGGAGACGTTGGTAAAGCAGACTTCAGGAACCGGCGAGGGGGAGACGTCTCGAATTCCAATTTGTACCCCTGAGATACTACCTGCAGGATCCAGGGGTCCACTTGCGAGTGAGCCCACTGCGCGCTGAAATTCTTGAGACGGGCCCCCACCGTGCCTGAGTCCGCTTGTAAGGCCCCAGCGTCATGCTGAGGACTTGGCAGAAGCGGGGGAGGGCTTCTGTTCGTGGGAAGAGGCTGTCTGCTGCAGTCTTTTTCCCCTTCCTCTGCCCCGGGGCAGATATGAGTGGCCTTTTGCCCGCTTGCCCTTATGGGGACGAAAGGACTGAGCCTGAAAAGACGGTATCTTTTTCTGCTGCGAGGTGACTTGGGGTAAAAAGGTGGATTTCCCGGCCGTTGCCGTGGCCACCAGGTCCGATAGACCGACCCCAAATAACTCCTCCCCTTTATACGGCAATACTTCCATATGCCGTTTGGAATCCGCATCCCCTGACCACTGTCGCATCCATAATCCTCTTCTGGCAGAAATGGACATCGCACTTACTCTTGATGCCAGAGTGCAAATATCTCTCTGTGCATCTCGCATATATAGAAATGCATCCTTTAAATGCTCTATAGTCAATAATATATTGTCCCTGTCCAGGGTATCAATATTTTCAGTCAGGGAATCCGACCAAGCCACCCCAGCACTGCACATCCAGGCTGAGGCGATTGCTGGTCGCAGTATAATACCAGTATGTGTGTATATACTTTTTAGGATATTTTCCAGCTTCCTATCAGCTGGTTCCTTGAGGGCGGCCGTATCAGGAGACGGTAACGCCACTTGTTTTGATAAGCGTGTGAGCGCCTTATCTACCCTAGGGGGTGTTTCCCAACGCGCCCTAACCTCTGGCGGGAAAGGGTATAGTGCCAATAATTTTTAAAAAATTAGCAGTTTTTTATCGGGGGAAACCCACGCTTCATCACACACCTCATTTAATTCATCTGATTCGGGAAAAACTACGGGTAGTTTTTTCACACCCCACATAATACCCTTTTTTGTGGTACTTGTAGTATCAGAAATGTTCAAAACCTCCTTCATTGCCGTGATCATGTAACGTGTGGCCCTACTGGAAAATACGTTTGTTTCCTCACCGTCGACACTGGAGTCAGTGTCCGTGTCTGTGTCTACCTGAGGTAACGGGCGCTTTAGAGCCCCTGACGGTGTTTGAGACGCCTGTACAGGTATTAACTGATTTGCCGGCTGTCTCATGTCGTCAACAGTCTTTTGTAAAGTGCTGACACTATCACGTAATTCTTTCCATAAGACCATCCAGTCAGGTGTCGACTCCCTAGGGGGTGACATCACTAACACAGGCAATTGCTCCGCCTCCACACCATTTTCCTCCTCATACATGTCGACACAACGTACCGACACAGCACACACACACAGGGAATGCTCTGATAGAGGACAGGACCCCACTAGCCCTTTGGGGAGACAGAGGGAGAGTTTGCCAGCACACACCAGAGCGCTATATATATATATTATATATATATATATATATATATATATATATATATATATATATATATATATATATATATATATATATATATATATATATATATATATATATATATATATATATATATGTATACAGGGATAACCTTATATAAGTTTTTTTCCCTAATATAGCTGCTGTATATATTTATATGCCAATTTTAGTGCCCCCCCCTCTCTTGTTTTACCCAGTTTCTGTAGTGCAGGACTGCAGGGGAGAGTCAGGGAGCCTTCCTCCAACAGAGCTGTGAGGAAAAAATGGCGCCAGTGTGCTGAGGAGATAGGCTCCGCCCCCTTCTCGGCGGCCTTTCTCCCGCTTTTTTATGGAAAAATTGGTAGGGGTTAAATGCATCCATATAGCCCAGGAGCTATAGGTGATGTATTTTTTGCCAAAAAAAAAGGTGTTTTATTGCGTCTCAGGGCGCCCCCCCCCAGCGCCCTCAGTGACCGGAGTGTGAAGTGTGCTGAGAGCAATGGCGCACAGCTGCGGTGCTGTGCGCTACCTTATTGAAGACAGGACGTCTTCTGCCGCCGATTTTCCGGACCTCTTCAGTCTTCTGGCTCTGTAAGGGGGCCGGCGGCGCGGCTCTGGGACCCATCCATGGCTGGGCCTGTGATCGTCCCTCTGGAGCTAATGTCCAGTAGCCTAAGAAGCCCAATCCACTCTGCACGCAGGTGAGTTCGCTTCTTCTCCCCTTAGTCCCTCGGTGTAGTGAGCCTGTTGCCAGCAGGTCTCACTGAAAATAAAAAACCTACTTTAAACTTTTACACTAAGCAGCTCAGGAGAGCCCCTTAGCCTGCACCCGTCTCGTTCGGGCACAAAAATCTAACTGAGGCTTGGAGGAGGGTCATGGGGGGAGGAGCCAGTGCACACCAGGTAGTCCTAAAGCTTTTTACTTTTGTGCCCAGTCTCCTGCGGAGCCGCTATTCCCCATGGTCCTTTCGGAGTCCCCAGCATCCACTAGGACGTTAGAGAAATTACCAGCTTTTTATCAGGGAAAGCCCACGCTTCTTCACACACTTCATTTTACTCTTCAGATGGAGGAAAAGCTACTGGTAGTTTTTTCTCTCCAAACATAATACCCTTTTTTGTGGTACCGGGGGTAACATCAGAAATGTGCAACACATTTTTCATTGCCTCAATCATGTAACGTGTGGCCCTACTAGAAGTTACATTAGTCTCATCGTCGTCGACACTGGAGTCAGTATCCGTGTCGACATCTGTGTCAGCCATCTGAGGTAGCGGGCGTTTTAGAGCCCCTGGTGGCTTTTGAGACGCCTGGGCAGGCACAGGCTGAGAAGCCGGCTGTCCCACATTTGGTATATCGTCAAACCTTTTATGTAAGGAGTCGACACTATCACGTAATTCCTTCCACAGCACCATCCACTCAGGTGTCGACCCCGCAGGGGGTGACATCACATTTACAGGCATCTGCTCCGCCTCCACATAAGCCTCCTCATCAAACATGTCGACACAGCCGTACCGACACACCGCAAACACACAGGGAATGCTCTGACAGAGGACAGGACCCCACAAAGCCCTTTGGGGAGACAGAGAGAGAGTATGCCAGCACACACCAGAGCGCTATATAACTCTGGGATCCCACTATCAATGAGTGTTTTCCCTTATAGCTGCTGTTTTCATATATATCTTAGATATATTATATATCTTAGATATATTATATATCTTAGATATATTATATATCTTAGATATATTATATATAGATCTAGATCTAGATATATATATACTGCGCCTAAATTTAGTGCCCCCCCTCTATTTTTTACCCTTCTGTAGTGTTCAGACTGCAGGGGAGAGCCAGGGGGCTTCCTTCCAGCGGAACTGTAAGGGAAAAATGGCGCCAGTGTGCTGAGGGAGAAGCCACGCCCCCTTTTCGGCGGACTTTCTCCCGCTTTTTCTGGAATACTGGCAGGGGTAATTTTACATCTATATAGCCTCTAGGACTATATATGAGGTATATTTGCCAGCCAAGGTGTCATATTGCCCTCAGGGCGCTCTCCCCCAGCGCCCTGCACCCATCAGTGACCGGAGTGTGAGGTGTACATGAGGAGCAATGGCGCACAGCTGCAGTGCTGTGCGCTACCTTGGTGAAGACCGAAGTCTTCTGCCGCCGATTTTCCGGACCTCTTCGTTGCTTCTGGCTCTGTAAGGGGGACGGCGGCGCGGCTCCGGGAACGAACACCAAGGTCGGGTCCTGCGGTCGATCCCTCTGGAGCTAATGGTGTCCAGTAGCCTAAGAAGCCCAAACTACCACCTGTTAGGTAGGTTCGCTTCTTCTCCCCTTAGTCCCTCGCTGCAGTGAGTCTGTTGCCAGCAGATCTCACTGTAAAATAAAAAACCTAAATATACTTTCTTTCTAGGTGCTCAGGAGAGCCCCTAGTGTGCATCCAGCTCAGCCGGGCACAAGAATCTAACTGAAGTCTGGAGGAGGGTCTTAGTGGGAGGAGCCAGTGCACACCAGTAGTCTAAAAGCTTTCTTTATAGTTGTGCCCAGTCTCCTGCGGAGCCGCTAATCCCCATGGTCCTTACGGAGTCCCCAGCATCCACTTAGGACGTTAGATAGATAGATATAGATAGATATAAATCTCTCTCTCTCTCTCTCTCTCTCTCTATCTCTCTATCTCTCTATCTCTCTATCTCTATCTCTCTATCTCTCTATCTCTATCTCTCTATCTCTCTATCTCTATCTCTCTATCTCTATCTCTCTATCTCTATCTCTCTATCTCTATCTCTCTATCTCTATTTCTCTATCTCTATTTCTCTATCTCTATTTCTCTATCTCTATTTCTCTATCTATCTCTATTTCTCTATCTATCTCTATTTCTCTATCTCTATTTCTCTATCTATCTCTATTTCTCTATCTATCTCTATTTCTCTATCTATCTCTATTTCTCTATCTATCTCTATTTCTCTATCTATTTCTCTATCTATCTCTCTATTTCTCTATCTATTTATCTATTTCTCTATCTATCTATTTCTCTATCTATTTCTCTATCTATTTATCTATTTCTCTATCTATATATCTATATATCTCTATCCTTAAAACCTGGACTGTAATTGAAGAAGAAGAAGAAGAAGAAAAAAAAAGCTGGGATAACGATACTTTGGAGGCAAATCAGTTGTTCTAACTGCAGCAGGAAAGCGGAGAAAGGGGAGATTTTGGAGCAATGGACACATTTTAGCTCGCAGCCCGACGTTTGAGCTAAAATGTTTGACAAGTCGGCACTTTCGGAGCCCAAACAGGCAGCTAAACCAGTCAC
The DNA here is from genome assembly GCF_028390025.1 of Pseudophryne corroboree. Lineage (NCBI taxonomy): Eukaryota > Metazoa > Chordata > Amphibia > Anura > Myobatrachidae > Pseudophryne > Pseudophryne corroboree. Next base: position 128,320,474 of record NC_086450.1, read on the forward strand.
AATGAATACAAACAGGTCTTAATAAGAGGTAATTTCTTATGTTAGAATGGCGATGTGATATTACCAGTTATTTATATAGCACACACATATTCAGCAGCGCTTTACAGATAATATTTGGACATTCACATCAGTCCCTGCCCCAGTGGAGCTTACAATCTATATTCCCTACCACATTTACTTGCACACACATTCACACTAAGGTTAATTTTTGTTGGTAGCCAATTAACCTACCAGTATATTTTTGGATCGTGGGAGGAAACACACACACACACGGGAAGACTATACAAACAAATATGTATATTGTATGTGACCATTTTGCCCACAGATGCATGTGCTCAACTACAGATCATGCACAGTTCAAAAACACAAGATCCTACCGCAAAACTGGTTTACATTCAAGTCTACATACATTAGCCCTGAGAGTGCAGCAGCAGGCATTATCTACAAGAAAAAACAAATAGCATTTATCCTATACAGGAGAGTATCCCATATCCAAATATTCAGAAATACGGACTTTTTTGAATGAGAGTGAGATAGTGAAACCTTTGTTTTTTGATGACTCAATGTACACAAACTTTGTTTAATACACAAAGTTATTAAAAATATTGTATTAAATGACCTTCAGGCTGTGTGTATAAGGTGTATATGAAACATAAATGCATTCTGTGCTTAGACTTAGGTCCCATCTCCATAATATCACATTATGGTATGCAATTATTCCAAAATACGGAAAAATCAGATATCCAAAATACCTCTGGTTCCAAGCATATTGGATAAGGGATACTCACCCTGTATAATAACAGGCTAAGGGATCTATTTGCCAAGCTTTAGACAGAGATAAAGTACCAACCAATCGGCTCCTAACTGCAATGTTACAGGCTGGGTTTGAAAAATGACAGGAGCTGGTTGGCTGGCACTTTATCTCCACCCACAGCCCAGTAAACAGACCCCTTATGCTTCTCCTTGCCTCTATGGGGTTATTCAAGTGGTTTGCGTGCCTGACAGAGCAATTCAAGTGTCGCTCCTTTCAGCCACGCAGTGCAGCAGGCGCTGACATTGCTGTAATGTTGTTCCATCATTTTGATGGGCTATAAGTTAACAAATAGAAAACGGTCCACAAGCGCTGTCAGAATAGATCCACATAGCTGGTTCGCCTGATTTTCTCCTGGATTTTCCTATGATCTCAATCACATCAAAAGAAAGGTGGGAAGACTAGATCAAGTACCAAGGAGTATTCAATTATTGTTAAAAGCTCCTTTCTGAGAATACCAACACCCACCTTTAATCAGTGGGATGCATTCATCAAAAGGTATCTTTCATTTTCACCTTTTCAATACATCGAATGGATAGAATTCTCATTAGAATAACACTCACTAGCACACTGGTCCCTATGTTCATCAAACTATATTTAGTTTTCATTCTTTCAATGCCATCAATGGATACAAATCACATTAGAGTAACACTCAACAGACAACTGGTCCCTATGTTCATCAAAAGGTATCTTGATGTATGGATCCTCAATGTATATACGGAACACTCCGTAAATAATCTCCAAGTCATAGATCCTCCACAAAAGGTATTTTACACAAAGTCCAACGGATTAAAAAATAACCAAAATTCATAATTTTTTTTTACAAAAAATAAAAATAAAAATAAAGTCTTATTCAGCTCCACCTGGTTTGTTGCACTCTACGCCATAAGGAACCCTAAACATATTCCCTCTCACCACCTGCTCCCAGTAAATGATAGAAAAAGGGGACTGTTCAGGTTTTAAGATGGCTATAGGTACCAAAATGGTAGTGGTCATACTTCCGTAATTGATGAATATGGCTTGCGTTCCACGATTGGAGCTACTACTTTCGCCTTGCGTTCCATCTACACTGGAAGTGATAAAACGCTACTGAGACACACACAGCGGAGAATAATAAGACATTTCTTCTGGTTTGAATCAGAACTTTGGCACCCTTCTCAACCAATGGAAAAATAAGATTTTACTTACCGATAAATCTATTTCTCGGAGTCCGTAGTGGATGCTGGGGTTCCTGAAAGGACCATGGGGAATAGCGGCTCCGCAGGAGACAGGGCACAAAAAGTAAAGCTTTTTCCGATCAGGTGGTGTGCACTGGCTCCTCCCCCTATGACCCTCCTCCAGACTCCAGTTAGGTACTGTGCCCGGACGAGCGTACACAATAAGGGAGGATTTTGAATCCCGGGTAAGACTCATACCAGCCACACCAATCACACCGTACAACTTGTGATCTAAACCCAGTTAACAGTATGATAACAGCGGAGCCTCTGAAAGATGGCTTCCTACAACAATAACCCGAATAAGTTAACAAAAACTATGTACAATTTATGCAGATAATCCGCACTTGGGATGGGCGCCCAGCATCCACTACGGACTCCGAGAAATAGATCGGTAAGTAAAATCTTATTTTCTCTATCGTCCTAGTGGATGCTGGGGTTCCTGAAAGGACCATGGGGATTATACCAAAGCTCCCAAACGGGCGGGAGAGTGCGGATGACTCTGCAGCACCGAATGAGAGAACTCCAGGTCCTCCTTAGCCAGAGTATCAAATTTGTAAAATTTTACAAACGTGTTCTCCCCTGACCACGTAGCTGCTCGGCAAAGTTGTAATGCCGAGACCCCTCGGGCAGCCGCCCAAGATGAGCCCACCTTCCTTGTGGAGTGGGCCTTTACAGATTTAGGCTGTGGCAGGCCTGCCACAGAATGTGCCAGTTGGATTGTGCTACAGATCCAACGAGCAATCGTCTGTTTAGACGCAGGAGCACCCATCTTGTTGGGTGCATACAATATAAACAACGAGTCAGATTTTCTGACTCCAGCTGTTCTTGCAATATATATTTTTAATGCTCTGACAACGTCCAGTAACTTGGAGTCCTCCAAGTCACTTGTAGCCGCAGGCACTACAATAGGCTGGTTCAGATGAAATGCTGACACCACCTTAGGGAGAAAATGCGGACGAGTCCGCAGTTCTGCCCTGTCCGAATGGAAAATCAGATATGGGCTTTTGTAAGATAAAGCTGCCAATTCTGACACTCTCCTGGCAGAAGCCAGGGCTAGAAGCATGGTCACTTTCCAAGTGAGATATTTCAAATCCACCTTATTTAGTGGTTCAAACCAATGAGATTTTAGAAAATCCAAAACTACATTGAGATCCCACGGTGCCACTGGAGGCACCACAGGAGGCTGTATATGCAGCACTCCCTTCACAAAGGTCTGGACTTCAGGGACTGAAGCCAATTCTTTTTGAAAGAAAATCGACAGGGCCGAAATTTGAACCTTAATAGATCCCAATTTGAGACCCATAGACAATCCTGATTGCAGGAAATGTAGGAATCGACCCAGTTGAAATTCCTCCGTCGGAGCACTCCGATCTTCGCACCACGCAACATATTTTCGCCAAATTCGGTGATAATGTTGCACGGTTACTTCTTTCCTTGCTTTAATCAAAGTAGGAATGACTTCTTCGGCATGCCTTTTTCCATTAGGATCCGGCGTTCAACCGCCATGCCGTCAAACGCAGCCGCGGTAAGTCTTGAAACAGACAGGGACCCTGCTGAAGCAAGTCCCTCCTTAGAGGTAGAGGCCACGGATCTTCCGTGATCATCTCTTGAAGTTCCGGGTACCAAGTCCTTCTTGGCCAATCCGGAACCACTAGTATCGTTCTTACGCCTCTTTGCCGTATAATTCTCAATACTTTTGGTATGAGAGGCAGAGGAGGAAACACATACACCGACTGGTACACCCAAGGCGTTACCAGCGCGTCCACAGCTATTGCCTGCGGATCTCTTGACCTGGCGCAATACCTGTCCAGTTTTTTGTTGAGGCGAGACGCCATCATGTCCACCATTGGTCTTTCCCAACGGGTTACCAGCATGTGGAAGACTTCGGATGAAGTCCCCACTCTCCCGGGTGAAGATCGTGTCTGCTGAGGAAGTCTGCTTCCCAGTTGTCCACTCCCGGGATGAACACTGCTGACAGCTGCTATCACATGATTCTCTGCCCAGCGAAGAATCCTTGCAGCTTCTGCCATTGCACTCCTGCTTCTTGTGCCGCCCTGTCTGTTCACATGGGCGACTGCCGTGATGTTGTCCGACTGGATCAACACCGGTTTTCCCTGAAGCAGAGGTTCTGCCTGGCTTAGAGCATTGTAGATTGCTCTTAGTTCCAGAATGTTTATGTGAAGAGACGTTTCCAGGCTCGTCCACACTCCCTGGAAGTTTCTTCCTTGTGTGACTGCTCCCCAGCCTCTCAGGCTGGCGTCCGTGGTCACCAGGATCCAATCCTGTATGCCGAATCTGCGGCCCTCCAATAGATGAGGACTCTGCAACCACCACAGAAGAGACACCCTTGTCCTTGGAGACAGGGTTATCCGTAGGTGCATCTGAAGATGCGACCCTGACCATTTGTCTAACAGATCCCTTTGGAAAATTCGTGCATGGAATCTGCCGAATGGAATTGCTTCGTAAGAAGCCACCATTTTTCCCAGGACTCTTGTGCATTGATGTACAGACACCTTTCCTGGTTTTAGGAGGTTCCTGACAAGCTCGGATAACTCCTTGGCTTTTTCCTCCGGGAGAAAAACCTTTTTCTGAACCGTGTCCAGAATCATCCCTAGGAACAGCAGACGAGTTGTCGGCATTAACTGGGATTTTGGAATATTCAGAATCCAGCCGTGCTGTTTTAGCACTTCTTGAGACAGTGCTAATCCCATCTCTAGCTGTTCTCTGGACCTTCGCCCTTATTAGGAGATCGTCCAAGTATGGGATAATTAATACGCCTTTTCTTCGAAGAAGAATCATCATCTCGGCCATTCACCTTTGTAAAGACCCGAGGTGCCGTGGACAATCCGAACGGCAGCGTCTGAAACTGATAGTGACAGTTTTGTACAACGAACCTGAGGTACCCCTGGTGTGAGGGGTAAATTGGAACGTGGAGGTACGCATCCTTGATGTCCAAGGACACCATAAAGTCCCCCTCTTCCAGGTTCGCTATCACTGCTCTGAGTGACTCCATTTTGAACTTGAACTTCTTTATGTACAGGTTCAAGGACTTCAGATTTAGAATAGGTCTTACCGAGCCAGTCCGGCTTCGGTACCACAAATAGAGTGGAATAATACCCCTTCCCTTGTTGTAGAAGAGGTACCTTGACTATCACCTGCTGAGAGTACAGCTTGTGAATGGCTTCCAAAACCGTCTCCCTTTCGGAGGGGGACGTTGGTAAAGCAGACTTCAGGAACGGCGAGGCGGATCTGTCTCTAGTTCCAACCTGTACCCCTGAGATATTATCTGCAGGATCCAGGGATCTACCTGCGAGTGAGCCCACTGCGCGCTGAAATTCTTGAGACGACCGCCCACCGCCCCCGAGTCCGCTTGAGAAGCCCCAGCGTCATGCTGAGGCTTTTGTAGAAGCGGGGGAGGGCTTCTGTTCCTGGGAAGGAGCTGCCTGTTGGTGTCTCTTCCCCCTTCCTCTGCCTCGTGGCAGATATGAATATCCCTTTGCTCTCTTGTTTTTAAAGGAACGAAAGGGCTGCGGTTGAAAAGTCGGTGTCTTTTTCTGTTGGGGAGTAGCTTGAGGTAAAAAGGTGGATTTCCCGGCTGTAGCCGTGGCCACCAAATCTGATAGACCGACTCCAAATAACTCCTCCCCTTTATACGGCAAAACTTCCATATGCCGTTTTGAGTCCGCATCGCCTGACCACTGTCGCGTCCATAAACTTCTTCTGGCCGAAATGGACATAGCACTTACCCGTGATGCCAGTGTGCAGATATCCCTCTGTGCATCACGCATATAAAGAAATGCATCCTTTATTTGCTCTAAAGACAGTAAAACATTGTCCCTATCCAGGGTATCAATATTTTCAATCAGGGACTCTGACCAAACTACTCCAGCACTGCACATCCAGGCTGTCGCTATAGCTGGTCGTAGTATAACACCTGTATGTGTGTATATACTTTTTTGGATATTTTCCATCCTCCTATCTGTTGGATCTTTAAGTGCGGCCGTCTCAGGAGAGGGTAACGCCACTTGTTTAGATAAGCGTGTGAGCGCCTTATCCACCCTAGGAGGTGTTTCCCAGCGCGCCCTAACCTCTGACGGGAAAGGGTATAAAGCTAATAACTTCTTTGAAATTAGCATCTTTTTATCGGGGGCAACCCGCGCTTCATCACATACATCATTTAGTTCTTCTGATTCAGGAAAAAACTATAGGTAGTTTTTTTTTTCACACCCCACATAATACCCTGTTTAGTGGTACCTGTAGTATCAGCTAAATGTAACGCCTCCTTCATTGCCAAAATCATATAACGTGTGGCCCTACTGGAAAATACGGTTGATTCGTCACCGTCGCCACTGGAATCAGTGCCTGTGTCTGGGTCTGTGTCGACCGACTGAGGCAAAGGGCGTTTTACAGCCCCTGACGGTGTTTGAGGCGCCTGGACAGGCACTAACTGATTGTCCGGCCGTCTCATGTCGTCAAACGACTGCTTTAGCGTGTTGACACTATCCCGTAATTCCATAAATAAAGGCATCCATTCTGGTGTCGACCCCCTAGGAGGTGACATCCCCATATTTGGCAATTGCTCCGCCTCCACACCAATATCGTCCTCATACATGTCGACACACACGTACCGACACACAGCAGACACACAGGGAATGCTCTTAACGAAGACAGGACCCCACTAGCCCTTTGGGGAGACAGAGGGAGAGTTTGCCAGCACACACCAAAAGCGCTATATATGACAGGGATAGCCTTATAATAAGTGCTCCCTGTATAGCTGCTTTTATAATATAATTTTTGCCACTATTTTGCCCCCTCTCTCTTGTTTTACCCTGTTTCTGTAGTGCAGTGCAGGGGAGAGACCTGGGAGCCGTCCTGACCAGCGGAGCTGTGTAAGGAAAATGGCGCTGTGTGCTGAGGAGATAGGCCCCGCCCCTTTTCCGGCGGGCTCGTCTCCCGCTCTTTAGTGTATTCTGGCAGGGGTTAAATATCTCCATATAGCCCCGGAGGCTATATGTGAGGTATTTTTTAGCCAAATAGGTTTTCATTTGCCTCCCAGGGCGCTCCCCTCCCAGCGCCCTGCACCCTCAGTGACTGCCGTGTGAAGTGTGCTGAGAGGAAAATGGCGCACAGCTGCAGTGCTGTGCGCTACCTTTAGAAGACTGAGGAGTCTTCTGCCGCCGATTCTGGACCTCTTCATGTTTCAGCATCTGCAAGGGGGCCGGCGGCGAGGCTCCGGTGACCATCCAGGCTGTACCTGTGATCGTCCCTCTGGAGCTGATGTCCAGTAGCCAAGAAGCCAATCCATCCTGCACGCAGGTGAGTTCACTTCTTCTCCCCTAAGTCCCTCGTTGCAGTGATCCTGTTGCCAGCAGGACTCACTGTAAAATAAAAAACCTAAGCTAAACTTTCTCTAAGCAGCTCTTTAGGAGAGCCACCTAGATTGCACCCTTCTCGGCCGGGCACAAAAATCTAACTGGCTTGGAGGAGGGTCATAGGGGGAGGAGCCAGTGCACACCACCTGATCGGAAAGCTTTACTTTTGTGCCCTGTCTCCTGCGGAGCCGCTATTCCCCATGGTCCTTTCAGGAACCCCAGCATCCACTAGGACGATAGAGAAAATAAGAATTTACTTACCGATAATTCTATTTCTCGTAGTCCGTAGTGGATGCTGGGCGCCCATCCCAAGTGCGGATTGTCTGCAATACTGGTACATAATTATTGTTACCAAAAAATTCGGGTTATTGTTGTAGTGAGCCATCTTTTCGAGAGGCTTCTCTATTATCATGCTGTTAACTGGGTTCAGATCACAAGTTGTACAGTGTGATTGGTGTGGCTGGTATGAGTCTTACCCGGGATTCAAAATCCTTCCTTATTGTGTACGCTCGTCCGGGCACAGTATCCTAACTGAGGCTTGGAGGAGGGTCATAGGGGGAGGAGCCAGTGCACACCAGGTGATCCTAAAGCTTTCTTTAGATGTGCCCTGTCTCCTGCGGAGCCGCTATTCCCCTAAAAGTACAGTACACTACAATGCTGCCACTGAGCTCTCTGACTTGTACAGATTGAAAAATTGTAGATTCCATATTTACTGAGTTTAATAAAATGTATACATTTTTAGTTTTCATTTTTAGTTTTAATGGTTACATTAAAGAAGCCAGTAAAGCCACTGGGTTCATGAATAGTAGAACTGATAACATTAAATATATAAGGGAAAACTGCTTGGCCTTGGCTAGAATTTAGAAAGTATGATCATTGGTCTATTGTTTAATTCTAAGATCTGGACTCTGAAATGAATTACTCTTTTCACGCCATGAATGAAGCAGACTGTTCGGACTAAAAATACACTGTAAACTTCTGGTTGTAACTATGGAAACAAAACAGTTTTGATGGAACTGGAAGGAAACATTGCTATATTTCTTTTTTAAAAATAAAGGGAAAATTGTAGTAGTCAGAACTTTGTGGGCCCTATGGCAACATATTGAAGGGGCCCTTCCCCAGTGCTTTTAGAGAGACATTTCTCTTCCCAGTGGTTGTTCTATTTCTATTTCTGTTTTATGCCGCGTAATATTGCCCTAGTTTAATTTTATGCACTAAATAGTAATAGTCAGTGGTCGAAGTGGAAATTTTGAAGTGGGGGTATGCAAAAGTCAAGGATGTAATTCTGCGCGCGCTCCAGAAAAAGGGGCGTGGTCACCTAAATAAGGGTGTGTAGTCACCTTAATAAGGGGGCGTGGTCACCCTAAAAGGGAGCGTGTCCCGTGTAGTAGAACCGCTTATATTATCTAGTACTGGTGCCCCTTTCACATTATAGCACACTGAATGAGCCGAAATTCACATTGTAGCACACTGAATGAGCCAAAATACACCTTGTAGCACACTGAATGAGCCGAAATTCACCTTGTAGCACACGGTATGAGCCGAAATTCACATTATAGCATACTGAATGAACCGAAATTCACATTGTAGCACACTGAATGAGCCGAAATTCACCTTGTAGCATACGGTATGAGCAGAAATTCACATTATAGCACACTGAATGAGCCGAAATTCACATTGTACCACACAGAATGAGCTGAAATTCACATTGTAGCACACTGAATGAGCCGAAATTCACATTATAGCACACTGAATGAGCCGAAATTCACATTGTAGCAAACTGAATGAGCCGAAATTCACATTGAAGCACACTGAATGAGCCGAAATTCACCTTGTAGCACACGGTATGAGCCGAAATTCACCTTGTAGCACACGGTATGAGCCGAAATTCACATTATAGCATACTGAATGAACCGAAATTCACATTGTAGCACACTGAATGAGCTGAAATTCACATTATAGCACACTGAATGAGCTGAAACTCACATTGTAGCACACTGAATGAGCCTAAATTCACATTATAGCACACTGAATGAGCCAAAATTCACATTGTAGCACACTGAATGAGACGAAATTCACATTGTAGCACACGGTATGAGCCGAAATTCACATTGTAGCACACTGAATGAGCCAAAATACACCTTGTAGCACACTGAATGAGCCGAAATTCACCTTGTAGCACACGGTATGAGCCGAAATTCACATTATAGCATACTGAATGAACCGAAATTCACATTGTAGCACACTGAATGAGCCGAAATTCACCTTGTAGCATACGGTATGAGCAGAAATTCACATTATAGCACACTGAATGAGCCGAAATTCACATTGTACCACACAGAATGAGCTGAAATTCACATTGTAGCACACTGAATGAGCCGAAATTCACATTA